>NC_135875.1:5225269-5562769 GCF_031162955.1 Sander vitreus
GCCTTTTGGCAAAGCACATTGTGTGTGGAACCTCAGCCAAGTCTGTCAAGGTTAGTTTAACTGAAATTGTGCCAGTGTGGTTTGACACACCTGTGTGTGTGTGTGTGTGTGTGTGTGTGTGTGTGTGTGTGTGTGTGTGTGTGTGTGTGTGTTTGGCCGTTTATCAGATAGGCCGCGCAAGAAACAAATTCCCTTGTTTTTTTCTTCCTGTTTTTGAATATTTTAAAGTTATTTTGCATTGTTGAACGTTATGCATTCCAGTTAAATGTCTTTAAGCTAAAGAACAGAGAGGAAAGACTAGTTTTGATATTATCTAGAGACAAATCAAAAGTAGTGTGAAGAGCTCTTGACTTTGAGAGCTCACAGGGATTTCACTGTGGTATAGAGACATTTTCTGTTAACGGCTGTGAGCCCTGAAAATAAAACCCATTTTTTAATATCTTAAACAAAATACACAGGCCTACACAGTCAGTAGGGTTGGAAGGTGGTTTGATTCCTGGCTCCTCCTGTGTATGTCTGGCAAAGGAAATTGAGCTGCTTTGGACAAAAGTGTGGCTGCAGCCTGCAACCAACCTCGTTAACCATCGGCTATAGGTCTGACGACAATGTTGCCTTGGGGGGTGGGGGCAACGGCCAATTTTTCTGGGGTTCCGGTGTAGCCAGCAGATATCTGGGCCAAGACTTTAGACTCATCGGCCATTGTTGTCTACAACTATTATTTTCATTATAAAAAAATATCACCTCGATTAAGCAACTAATTGTTTAGTCTATAAAATGTCCAAAATAAAAAAAAAAAGGTCCATCATACAGTAAATTTTCAACTTCACACTTCTTGTTTTGCTTGTTTACTATTACAAAAGGCTCAGAAAATCATCACATTCATTGGAATACTGTGATTTCCCCATTAATACATACATTATTTGTAAATGATCTTCTTTGTCTCTTTTCATCCCAATCTGAGTATAAATCCATGGCTGTATTTAACTTTATATGTGTGTCCTTGTCTGTTTGTATCCCTAAATGTGTCTGCGTCCTTGTGTGGTGTCTCTGAATGTGTCCCTGTTTATCACTGTCTGTGTGGTCCCTGTATCTTTGATTGTGTGTGTGTGTGTGTGTGTCATTGTGTGCCATTCCTCCTGTCTGGATAATTCCAGCACTCTCCATACGCTCATGCATACAGCAGTTGGAGACGACTGCAGCGGCATGCCTGGGGACGTGGTCAGGAGAGGCCTGTTTTTTATGGAACATACTGTACTAAGCTGCACCACTGCAGCAAAGGAGCTATAAATAGAAGTTGCTGATAAAGAGGAAGAGAGGAAAAAAAAGGGGGCGGGGGCTCAGTGGGAAACAGACTCACCTAGCCTGTTTGGTTTCTTTCCAAATGTAGGTGACTGTAGCACAGTGTGAAACCCTCACCGTGACTATAGACAGAAACAGCCCCATGGGAAACCTACACAAACCCAACATGCATCAGTTCATTAAAAAAAAAAAGGAGACCTGATCCTGACCCGAGGATTATGAAAAGATTCAGATAGAGAGAGAACACAAACACTGTCAGCAGCATGAGGTATTAACAAGCAGCAGCAGTTGAAAAGGACGAGGCGTGATTTTTCCTGCACTTTAAAGTTCACGCTCTCTGTCTCACCTCTAAAAACACATCTTTCTCCTGATGATTAGAGCTGATTGTCCGTGCACTTGGATCCACTTGGGTATTAGGCATAGTGATGCTGCATATTGACCTGCGGCTCGAGATATCTTCTCCATTGTGTATCACATTCTTACATAAAGACAGTGAGTGTAGGTTGCAGCCGCTTTAGTTAGCTCGTTAGCTGTTTTTTGAAGCTGTGAAGGCTATGATCCCCATTGTGTCTTGTAGAAGGCTGTAAGTTGAGTATATTGAGTATATATATATATATATATTTATTTATTTATTTATTTTTTTTTACACTGCCCCAAATCACAAAGCCATATCATCAATGCAAAATGTACCCTTCAAATAGAGCTTGAGCAATATAGAGAAAATCAAATATCACAATATTTTTCATCAAATACCTCAATATCGATATTGCGGCGATATTGTAGGGTTGACACTTGGTGCTTTCACAAAATATTTCCACAGTGAGATTTGTGATCAGTCATCAGTTATGTGGATATAATGACTAAGTGGGTACAGGCAAATAATAGAACAGTCTGGAAAGTTCTGAAAATTACATCACTTTACTGTAACTGCCCGTAAATCCATGAAAAGACTTTTGTCATATTACAATATCCAAATCTAGTCTCATATCAAGATATCGATTTGAATTGATACACTGCCCAGCCCTACCTTCAAAGAACATCATTTGAAAGACTATAAACAAAAACATTGTGCATCATGTGTGATTTATTAAAGATAGTCACAAATAAAATCAGTGCAGTGGATCCGGTAGTGCTATGTAGGTTTAGAAGACATTTTTCCATGTTGCACGTCTTTAAAATTCAGCTTCTATTGCTGCTGAGAGTTTAGAGGAAACTGTCTGGTGAATCTTTTTTCAAAAGTAAGTTTTCTGGTCCCTGAGCAACAGCAAGAGAAATGAAAAGAGTCTTAACCTTGTGGTGGGTGACTCTTCATTCTCAGGAAGAGGAGTTTTGTAGGTTCTCAAACAAATTGTTTGCCCTCTGATCCAACAGGTCATAATGGGCTTACATAGATGGATGAAGTGAGGGAGCAGCCTCTGTAAGGCTAAGCAAACAGGGAGTTTGCTTAGCCTTAGAGAAAGGTGAAATGCATATGGATGGGAGAAGAGAACGGCTGCTCTCTTGCCTGTAACCTTCCTCTTGTTATTTTAGATTGAAAAAGCACTGCGAGATTTTAGGCCTTCAGTATGATGAGTATCACAAAGTCTAGGATGTTTTTGAAACTATTAAAAAACATGCAGTTAGTCAAGTTGCTAATAAGTATTAAATAGATTGCACCACGTCAATTTGTAAAACATAAATGAAAAGCAGTAACAGCCTTCTCCAAGAAATCTGATTCAGAAAATTAGTTTGAAATAACAACCTGGATGCTCAGTGATTTTTATTTTTTTTCATTTCATTTTAAGCATCTTTGAGTGTGCAAAAACTCTAAGACTGGTCCCTTAGGCATTGTGAGGCACTGTAGTGTACATGTCTGCTTTCCCAATGGTATGCATCTCTTCTCCAGAAGCCTGCACATTCAGGACTTGAAGAGGCTAAATCCTCAGCTGACACCAAGCCCTCTTAAACAGCATTGTAACCCGTTTTATGACCTTGTTTTTCTTCTATTTTTTGCATCTTCAGTCTCTTTTCCTGCATGCTTCACTCTCACAGTTCCATCCTTGACTCTGATCTCCCCTCTAACCCCTTTCTTTGATCTTGTGCTGTGCCTCAATAATACTCCTTTCAATATCCTTGTATGCCTTTATGCTAATACACAGTGACACACACACACACACACACACACACACACACACACACACACACACACACACACACACACACACACCCAGACACACACCACAGGATATCTGTTTTTCCCTGCACCCCGAAAGTTCCCATTTGGAATTCTCCCATTCCTCCATTTCCAGAATCTCGTTACGCCATAGCAACACCAGCATGACACACACACACACACACACACACACACACACACACACACACACACACACACACACACACACACACACACACACACACACACACACACACACACAAAGTCCATATTCACCTTTTTTTCCCCCTCTCTCCTTCTTTTTTCATACTCCAGTTCTGGTCCGGGTTTTTATACTGCACCCCCACGCTCACTGTGTTCCTTCAGGAATTTTGGCCCACGTTCAAAAATCCTAAATCAACTACAGGCTGCTGCAGCACCCTGGGCCCCTTCGCTCCGCGTCTGCCACCCCACATGTTGACCCCAGGGAGTGTTTCTGTACGTGGAGAGAGGGGCTGGCAATCTAGCCACTGACAACCTGTCCCAGGAAGGTTTTGCTAATGGGTCCTCCTGTCTGTCATTTTCTCACTCTTTTACTTCCACTTTGTCTTCTTATTGTCACCACCTGATATACTGTCCAACAGTGTTTAACTAACCTTTGTGACTCACATTACTCTTTATTTTCTTCAGCGATGGTTGATTGTGTAGGCCCCCATTTTAAATCCCTTTATATCTCACTACTAAGAGTTTAATATTACATATTACATGCGCCTGCATATCAGAGACATATGCTTGCAAATTTTAGGTAATAATACAAATATGACACCATAGTATAACAATTTAAGCAAAGGTACTCCTTAGCCCTGTGGATAAATGACTGAAAAATTAACATAAGACACAAGAGGAGAAAAAAAGGCAGCCCAACATAAATGAGTCATCCTACTACCCAATAAAGTATAATTTAAGCATCTTCCAATTGCCTCTGCAGTGTCAGAAACCCCAGGTATTGTGAGTTCAGTGCTTCATCATTATTGCAGAAGAAGAATATCATAGAAAGTGTGCCAAATGTTCCAAAACTTATTTCAGAAGTTTTCATTTCACTTTATCTTTTTCTAAAAAGGCCACTAGGAAATTCCACAGCCGTACTATTTTTCAGGGCTATACATCATTTTGCCTTTTAAGAGGCAAACATTAAGTAAAGACCTTTTTAATATTTTGAGATCATAAAGCCTTGCACAGGTTTTGTTTTGCATTTATGTGTACATGTGCATCACTTTTCATTGGGCCACCTCACTCTAACGGTGTCTCTATTTCTTCCAGAGCTCATCCCTGCTCTGCCTTTCTTTTTGTAAGAAAAAAAGGAAAGAAAAGAAAAAAAGGAAAGAAATTTATTCTACAGATGTTGTCTGTCCTGGGGCTCAAACCATAGTCGATTATAGGATTGCTTTTGACTCAACAGCCTTCCCTCTACCTCTGCATGACCCTTTAGTCTCATTTGCTTCTCTACTCTTCTCTCCAATGCATCATGTATGTGTGGTTTACACATGCTGATTATCAAACTCCATTTAATTGATTCACTGCACTGACGTGGTGTAATGCTAAGTTCTGTCCACACAAGGGTCCATTTTGGTCTGCTTTAATGTGGGTTCATGTACATAAAATTTAATGTGTACGGAGCTGCTCATGACCGCATTCAGCAGTGTTTTTGTACATGTGTGAGATGCTCCGATGACAAGCCTGCTGCACATTAGTCCGGTGATGTAGTGAGTTTGGCTGCGGCGCCAACTTCAACTCCCTCCCAGCTCGCCTCCTTCATCCCTCCATTTGGTTGTCCATTGTGTTTGGTCTGGTTCAGATTCCCAGTTTGGTGGCTCCTCTGAAGTAGGGAAACAGATGTGCAGAAAGGATGTGTTGTCTTGCGTGTTTTGCAGCAAAGCCGGCTCCCTCACAGCTCGCCAGCTCTCACTGTCATGTTGAATAGATAATAGTTTTATGTGTTATGTCACTGAAGAATGTTGCTGTGCCGGCACCTGTAAACACTTACAGTACAGTCTGGGTAAACTCATCTGCATTTTAAAAATAATCTGAATGAATCCCCCAGGTGTCAAAATGTAGACCAAAAAACCCACAGAGCTTATGATTACCATATTTTCAATGGGGACTCATTCCTGGTGATACACATGGCTTTTCATGGCTGCGCATTAATTTAGCGTTTCACAAAGGCATCAAACATATTTAGGCTGCGAGGGAATGACAAAGCGTGCGATTGGCTTTGGACATCACAAGTTTTCTGTCAAAGCACATCCTTTGTTGCAGTGAAGTGTTCCTGGTTTCTGTTTTCCGCTGGTAAAGCTGTCCTAATCCATCCATCAACCCTCTCTGTACCCACTCAATTTACAGTAAAAATAAACGTGTGTGTTTATCCAGTCTAAGCCCATTGTGGTCTATCGTGAAAGCTAAACTCCTTTCCTAACTTGTTTAGCAATTACATTTTTCCCCATCACTATTGCATAAGAAGTTGTCCTGTTTGAACTGTCGTCTAGAGTTCAGATGCCCTATAAAGCTGCTTAAAGCAGTGTGTTTGTTCCTGGGCATTACATACAGAGCTATTCTGTTTACAGACCTCTGAACTACCGCCCTGCATCTCCAATTTATTCAGCTATTCAAATCGGTCTGGTGTTGTGCCTATTGATGGCTGTTCCCCCCAGATAGAGACACAATGGACAAGTCGGAATAAAAGCTTTAGTGCGTAACTTTTTTTTATAATAATGAACGTTACATTCAAGCCATTGCCAAATGAGTTGCTACAAAGCTAATTAATACTATCGGCTTCACAATTCACTCTATATTTCTCAGCATGGCTGTGTTTAGAAATTGTCATCCAGCGACTTTCGCACGCAGAAACTCGAGTGAAGATAATTACCTTTTCCAAAGAGTTTTTTTAATCCTCCCTGTTGGCTACTAGCAACTGTGTGAGGTGGGGTGGGGGTGCGTGCGCAATTACGGAAGGCTTGTGTCATGTGGATTCAACAACAGTGGTGGTGTCATTACTTCCTCATGGGGGCGACAGAAAACCACGCACTATGGCTTTAATTCATCTCCCTACATAGCTTGCTAGCTACCTAGCTATATCCATGAATAACGGTGACCACAAAGTGGAGACAGGTGTGGATGAGATCAACACAGCTGTGCCGGTTGTCTTAAGCTGCCTTACAGAAATAACAGCTCTTAAATCTGCATATTTGTTCATTCGTCCAGAAACTTTTTTCTACTTCTAGCAACAGCTATCACATCATAAAACTATGTCACTCTCTACTGACTTTCGTAGGGCAAAAGAAACCAAAAAGAATCTCTCTTCCAAACAAAAAAAGGCTATCATGAAGAAAATGTCAGATTGAATGGTTAAAATAAAACAAACTGGCAGTTTGCAAAGACATTTTACACTGCAGTGGAAGCTTTTGCACTGTCTTAGAAGTCTGTTAGCTGTTTTGTGAATTTTTATTTTAGCTTTAATGTATTTAAGCCAATTACTGTACCACAGAGTGTCCCCGTGGGCTGTTGTGTTGTTGTCTCATGTCTTTGAATAACAGGCTGAATTTTAACATCCTTTGGAAGACATTACAGGCCTGACTCGCTTTAACGTTCTTCAGCTGGCAACTATATCATTATTTAATGTTCTCAAATCCATCTACAGTACATTAGATCAGCTATGTATCATACCTATGGATATGCCATCACGCATGCCAACTGAGCTGGGTTCACAGAATGTCTTTCCACTTTATCACAGATTTGATCACATTAGATCATATAACTGTCACATCTCCAGTTCTCTAAGCACAAAGGGCAAGCATACAGTTACTCACACAAAGAGTGTCGCCCTGTTTGAGATACCTTATCCAGCCAAAACATAGTAGCTCATATGTTGAGCCATCAATTATGCATTGTGTTATGGCATCACATTATATGTAAAGGGAAATATCCACAGTAGTAGTACATGTTTTAATTTCAGTTTTGGCTCTGATGAAGACCTAAAGAATACAGGTGTATAGTAGTGAGTTGCATCTCCACAGATATTGTTGGTTAGCTGCTGTTACTACCTTTTCACCATGCTCAGTTCCGTATCCGTGCTGCGGCCGACAGCGCTGTTGTGGCTCTGGTTTTGAAAAAGCAACAGCGGCACATGTACACAATCAGAGGAGTTGGCAGAGCGATCGGTCATAGTGCGAGGCTTGCCAGTACCTGCTGCCTGTGAGGCGCCCCTCTGATCCCCCACCAGATTTCTACTCTTCTGTTGTGAAGACAGAAGAGGAGGGAGCTGGGAATTGGCCTGAACTTACGTATAACAAAGTCAAAGTTAGTCCAGATCAGCTTGGAAAATGTGGCTGCTGTGCATTCATCAAGCTTTAAAATGTCTTTCAGCAGCTATAGCCACTGGAAAGAGTTTATTTACTGTACTTATTTTTATTTTGCAGGGTATTCAAACACTGATGTTGAAAATGTTACAGGAAATGCTCCAGAATGTGATTTTATTTTCCATTGTCAACAATTCGAGATTTCCATAACTCTGTTTTAAACAATACTTTAACTTCATTTTGCACAGTCCTGGCAGGACATTTATTACAAGAATATATAGTATAATATGCATAATAAATGACAATGGCAGCGTTTAATGAGTATAGTTACCGCTTTGATACCTGAGTTTAGGGACAGTTACTCAAACATCACACGGCACAGGAGAATGCTACTAATGCTAAGCTACATTAGGTGAGACACAAAGTTTGCTTTTTGACAACTCGTAAATTAACTTTAACTTGTTAATAGCAGTCTGCTGTGAAATCGGTGCCGATCAGGTCTGTGTCCGACATTTCTCGGTTCTGCATGGGTCCAGGTCCCAGCTTTTAAAAATAATAGACGGTCCAGTTTGGTTCCAGACAGTACCGTTTCTGTACTACAATTTCTAGCTAAAGTCTCTCTGAAAAGAAACTAATTAAGTCTATTCCCCAAAATGTTGAACCATTCCTTTAAGTGTCTGGAAATGTCTCAGAATGACGTTTTCTTCCCGTGCTCGGCCTCTGCAAAGACTGCCTTCTCTTTAAAATACCCACAGTGTTGTCAAAGAGAGCCTTTTACTGATTTTATGTGAGCAAACAGGATTCTGTCACTTTTATCATCCTTAAAAAAAATTTCCTCCTGCCACCTCCTTAACAACATTTAGACACTAAAAGGCCACAGCAGGCTGTAACACCATCTGAGGTGCAGTCAGCTCTAACACAGACCTGTGCTTGTGGCCGCACTTAATGAAGATGTCCCTGTGTTCCTGGTATAGATCTGCCGGTTTCGCCTCTAAAGTGGGGACAATGCACTCTCACATCCCAGTTCACAGACCTATAGGTAGAGAGGTAGATGCCTTTCTTATGTATGTCCTGAGTCTGAGAGAGAGAGAGGGAAGATTACTGAGCCTGCGACTGTTCTATATCTTGTTTAAGTACATAATGTACTGAACATTACACACACTGTACTGTATACAGCTGGGTTAAAATTGGAGCCACGCACACAGATAAGGGTGTCTGCTACTGAAGAAATAAGAAAACCTCATTCAAAATGACATGATAATGCAAATTGCTTAGAAATCAGCTCTGCAGCTTAAAGGGTAACTACCATTTTTTTTTCAACCTGGAACAACAATCTTTGACATTGGTCCAGTATTAAGCGAGAACGCTGCAGTCGGCATCGGCGAAACAAGCTACATGGTAAGTTAATAGGGCAATTGTATTTACCTTCACAAAAATGCTTGTTTTGCCACTGACAGGCTCAGATTAATATTCTAAGTGTCTGACAACATTATTGAAAGGATTTCTAAGGAGGTCGACCTTTCTGTTAAAGAGTAAGATCCTTTTTTTATGCATAAAAACCTCAGAGAAATTGCGTTTGCTAAAGCCACCAGACTCCATGTAAATAAACAGTAATTTTAGCATCGTATAACACACTTCATTCAAAGTCGACAGAAACAAAATAAAACTGTGAAAAGCCATTTTGGGTCGTCTTTTCACTTTTCCAACCATCACAACTCTGGTGGAAATCAACACATATTTTACAGATTTACATGTGAAAATATGTTGGCTCTATACACACTAAAAGTAATGTTTTTTTAAATAGAGTCTGGTGGGTTTAGAGCTAGCAACCTCAGCGCTGTTTCTGGTTAAACAGAAAGGTCTCAAAGAGGTTTTAAAAATGCCTATCTCTGTAGGGATCCTTTCCATTATGTTGTCAGACACTTAGAATAATAATCTGAGCCTTTAAGTGGCAAACACAGCACTTGTAGTGGACCAAATTGATGCTGAACATTTGCCCCATAGGGTTATATTGCAGCCCGGTCTGTGGCTGCCGGTTACAGTGTTCATGCTTAATACTGGACCAATTTCAAAGATTGATGTTCCTATCAGTCATGTACACACAAACACAGAAAAATAGGGTCCAGGTTGAAAAAAATGGTAGTTACCCTTTAACAGAATATCCTGTTATCACTCCATTTGTGTAGACATGATAGAAGATATGCACTGTGATATCTGTCTGTTTAGTATGGAACTGGAAACTGTTAGCTTAGCATGAAGACTGTATCCCGGAAAACAGCTTAGCCTGTCTCTGCTCAAAGATAACAAAAATCACCAGCACCTCTAAAGCTCACAAATTAACACAAGCTTAACAGGTGCTTGTAGGCAGAGTTCTCTACCTTTGGACAGAGACAAACAGGCTAGCTGTATCCCCCTTGTTATCAGTATTTATTCTACACTAAGCTAACGGGGTAAACGTCATTAGCCTGACAGACAGAGATCAGTCCAGTGGCTGCAGCAGGTCCAGACGTAGCAATGGCAGGATGGGTAGGGCTTAAACGGCAGAGAATCCACCTGAAAAGACATAAACTTTGACAGTTACTGCTGTAGTTCATCGTAAACTCCATGTTCACTCTCCCTCTTCTCTGTCTTTAACTCTGTCACCTTTTTTCTTCACTCTGTTGCAGTTCATCACTTTTACTTCCCCTCCCTTTATTGCCGTCCCCCTCTCTCCCTTCCTCATCCTTTCTAACTCAAACTTCACTCGCTCTGTCATGCTGTTTGCTCTTTGACAATCTTGAAACTTGTTTTTGCTCGTTAACACTCTAAATTCAGTCTGTGCCTCTGTGTTGTGCCTGTGGAGACCACATCACAAAGCTAGCACATGCAGAACCTGACAGAGAGAAACCTCATAGGGCTTACGTTATATGCCACCGTTGTGCACTTTCATGCAGAGAAAATGTTAAACTATACAGATGAAAGCTGTGAGTAATAAGATCCCAGAAAAAACAAATACAGTAAAGATACAAAGGGCTTTGCAAAGTCTTTTGTGTGTGTGTGTGTGTGTGTTTGGCCGTTTATCAGATAGGCCTGCAAGACACAAATTCCCTTGTTTTTTCTTCCTGTCTTTGAATATTGTAAAGTTATTTTGCATTGTTGAACGTTATGCATTCCAGTTAAATTTCTAGATTCATGCTGAAATTACAAGTGTGTTTTTGTTTGGCAAAATGCTTTAAAATGGCTGTTGAGAACATGCCTTCTCAGCCTTGACATTGGATCTATCGACACACTGCCTCAGTCTGAGCAAGGCTGCTGAGGCCATATCAATCAAGTGCCACAGTTTGTAATGCTCCTCTGACCATACCCGTATCTGCATGGTTCTAGCTGATAGAAGTGACATTTAGCTGTTCCAATAACATTGTACAGCTCAGTATGAATTTAAACAAGTTTGTCTTTAAGCTTAAGAACAGAGAGGAAGACTAGTTTTGATATTATCTAGAGACGAATCAAAAGCAGTGTGACGAGCTCTTGACTTTGACAGTTCACAGGGATTTCACTGGGTGTGTGTTGCGCCTACTTCCTGTGCGTTTCTGTGTTTTTTCATTTGATAAAAGACGCCAGAGTTCTCAAATGTTAAATGTGGTCTAAACACAAACAGCCGTACAACATGTTTGACTAAATAAAGTTGTGTATAATTGGCAAAACCATTGTTTACAGGAGCTATAAGATCTATGAATAAATAGACAAGATTAACAAGATTACAAATCTGTACAAGTCTGTTTTAGGGCTGTCAGCGTTAACGCGTTAATCGCGATGCGATTAAGGGCCGACGCGATGCGATTAATTTTTTTTAATCACATGCCGGCATTTATTAATTTATTTTACACTTCACTCGGTTTTGCGTCGTGTTCACAGGCTACTATTTTGACCCTTTGCCGCACCGTTACTTATCATCAAGCTGCCACTTCCTCGTAACACATCCTGCTGCTGCAGGCTGCAGGCATGATGGAGAAAGACAGCAGCAATGAAATCCTGAATGGCGCTTTTTATTTTCCAAAACTCCCGGACAGCTCGTACACAAGTCAAAAGCCATATGCACATTGTGTAAAGCCGAATGAAAATATCACCGAAGCACGTCAAGCTTGAGCTACCACCTACGGAGCTAAGCATAGTAGTACAGTTAACGTGATGCTAGACCACCGGCCCTCGGGGAGCGGGGGAGAGATGAATGTTAGGAAATAAGAGGTTGCTGTGGCCCGCTGTACAGGTTAGTTTGACCAGCGGGCAGCAGCGGTGGCTGGAGCAGGCAGCAGCGGTGGCTGGAGCGAGCAGCCGTAGCGGGCAGCGGCCGTAGCGGGCAGCGGCCGTAGCGGGCGATCACGGGGGGACATCCTCAGTGGTGAAACGCGAACGGGGGCTGGAGTATAACCTAGCTAACGCTAGCCGGCCACCTGTTCCATCAATCCTGCTTGCAAGTGTCCGCTCATTAGACAAAAACTGGACTACATCCAACTTCAACGAAACTCCCAACGCGAGTTCAGAGACTGCTGTGTTTTTGTTTTTGTTGAAACAACTATGTACCGGACTATCCAGCCTGTTTCTCTGTCGCCGGGTAAGAGTGGAGATGGGCTGTGTTAATACGGACTTGTGCAGAAATGAGCTGCTCATTAACCGGTGATCACTGGACGTCAGTGAGTAATAAACATTATTATTTATATTGACTCTAGTAAGGATAGGGATTTTTTGTTTTTTAGTTAGGTACTTGGAGGAATTGTGCAATAATGACAGATTCACACATTTTTCTTTTGTTTACAGTAGATAAATAATTACAAATCTTAAAATCAAGTTCATAAAGTAACTTTCTTTGCATTCATTTGATTCCCAATCAAGATACACTGGTAACAATTGCTTTCGATTGTTAATATGTACTTAAAAACTGTTCTGAAATGCAAAATAATAGAATTTTAATCATGTGATAAAATATGTGATTAATCGCGATTAACTATTGAACTTCAGCGATTAATCGCGATTAAAAAAAAAATGAATCGTTTGACAGCCCTAGTCTGTTTATAACACGTTTGATACTCAGTGCTTTGGACACATTTCAGTTCAGGAAAAAGAAAGTAAAAAGTTTTGATAACCAGTCCAGTCAATGAATGAAGTGTAACATACTTTCAATTTGAACTGAAAAAGAATGACACATATATGATTTATTAATTAATGAATTACCTGCTACCAATATTTCTAACAACTTTTGAACATGCTGTGTGTCTGTATTGTGACCTGCCTGGTCCTGCAAGTGTTAATAACATGTGCACCTCTGCTTGTTTCTGCTGCCCTCCCCTTTTGTGTCTGTTTCTGTGCAGGGGGCACAGCCGAATACAGAACACAACAATGGACTGTGCCTAAAAATATCTGACTGCATAGATACGATTTTAAAATGGACGTGTTGCAATTCTAAGTGTGTCTGTCTTTGTGTGTGCACTGCGGGTGGTACAAATCTTCAATGTTGCTGTTTGCAGCGATATGTTCTCTTGCAATACTTTACCAACACACTATAAGCACAATACATGATGCGATACTGAAGCAGTTTTCTCCTTTTGTGACAGACATTCTTTAACTGTACTTTTTCTGGCAAAAACATTTAGCTATTTAATATCTGCTTCACATTTAAATGATGGCGCAGATATAGCTGTGTGTGTGTTTTCAGGCTCAGTCTGTGTATTTTTTATTATAGTTTCATCTCAGCTGTTTCATCTTTTGCTATCTATGAACCTCTGTTACACTCACATCGCTTTATTATGCAGTAAATCAAAGCAAATAGTGTAATTAGTTCTTACTTTTATGATTTCTTTGCTATTTTAAGATATGTTTATCTTCAGCTGCACACATATCATGATGCATCACAGATAATAGTCTTGCAGAATATCGTAATTTTGGGGAATGGGCTGTGTTGTCACATTGTATTAGGAGTTAACTGTTTAAATTCCTAGCCCTGGCATTTGTAAGCACATGTACAGTGCGAACGGGCTAATTGCCTGGCGTGTGGTATTGCTGCTTGTGGCTTTCTCCAGAACCGTAGTACCCCAAAATAAACTTACTTAGAAGGCCCTCCTAAGCACTTAATATGCACTTTAATATGCAAAAAACACTTTTATTTACAGTATAATAATATTCATTATCCATCCACCAACGATGTCCAAACTGCTCCAAATTCAACCCGCCAGGTTCATAGGGTTCCCAGGAAGCCAAGCGTGAAGTAGATCAGATGAGCGGTTTATGAGCTTATTTGACAGACAACAGACACACACACACATGCACATAGAAATTCCCGAACCCAGGTGGAGACACTCTAGGATGACTTCTGACTTCTTTATTGTTTATTTGTGCAGCGAGGAAGAGGAGGAGAGAAGAAGTACAGATTGGGCAGCAAATGTGTTTGCATATACTGTAGGCCAGAGACAGATACAGAGTCATAGCCACATGTGACATCATGTGGTAAGTCACAGTGTTTAGTGTGGCTGCCTGCATGGATGATCTCAACCACTAACTCCTAATTGTCTCTTATTGTGTCATGAAACACCACCTTTTTAATGGGGGTTGATATATAGACTGAACAGTGGCAGCGTGTGTGTATATATACATGCAAGATTGCATACTAAATTCCAATGGTTTACATAAGGACATACATGCAATGATGTAATATATTTAAATAAAAGATTACTGTAACTAGAACATTCCAGTCAAAGGTTTTATTGTTAAACTCATGTGGGGGAATGTGAAGCATAATACTTTCCTTGTGTCGTGTGGCTTCTCATCACGTATGTTCTGAAGGCACTAACTAAAGAACTCCCTGCACCATGGCCCCTGCAGTGTGCTGGGCTATGTTAATGACATGGCTGCACAAAGGAACTGTCTGCTTTAATTATGGACGAGTGTTGGGCTCATGGTTCCTGCTCCCCTTTTTGGTTCTTTGATATTTCTTCCTCTTCTTCCACGCAGTTCCTTCCTTTTTTCACTGCTCCCCCAACGTGAGCCCTTTGATTACCCCTCCCCTGCATTGTGAGGAGAGGTGGACTAATCCTCTGAATCAAATGTGTCACCTACTCTAAACAGGAATGAATAGGCCCTAGATTACCACTGGACACTAATCGTATTTAGGCTCCATGATGATAGCTTCTGTTCTGGGCTGGACTTTGGGTCTGAGGCCAGGGTGATTATTGCATGTCTTAAGCTAGGGTTGGGCCCAGCTGTTGTTGTGCACCTGTTGAGCTTCTTCCTTTCTTTTCCTTACTGGATTCTGTGGAGGGAAGCTCATATGCATATTTATGGTTTGCAAAGGTAGAGTCAAAGTTTGTTCATAAAACATAGACTGCTTGTATTTCTTGCCCTGGTCATAGGATGCCTTTTTTTTTTTAGCAATGTTGCTATGTCTGCAGATACAGCAATTACTGTATCTCTTGTGAGTTCATAACTGGGATAATGAATCTTAGATCTTAATCTCTCAGTTAGCATCATGTTGGGTTTGTGATTATTCGTTTTCTTTCAGTCAGTTATTGTCTCACAGCAGTTTGCTAGTATATCAAAGAAGAAGAAGAAAAAAGGGCTAAAACATACACGGAATTGCAGATTTTAAAATGGCTCTAATTTGAAACAGAACTGAACCAACTGGTGTGGGAAGACCTGTCGGGAAAAACTGCAACAAAGACTCTTCTGTTCCTTACTTACACAAACCAGTGCAGTGCTGCTAATATTACCAGCATGTCTGAAATGGCAAATTAAACTAATTTAAGCCAGTATGTGATGAGGATAAACAGAGTCTCAACAGTGCTTTACGTAACGGTTGTGAAGAAACATGATCAAAATGTTTCATATATATTTGATTTAGGACATATATACCAATGTCCTAATTGTCTGTGGGACCCAATAGTATAGTGATCTTGTATGCCTGGTCATTGGTGCAGGTACCCAGACTTTTTTCTTTTGTAAAAGGCATCAGGGCATGGCCCTAGAAATTAAATGGAAATACAGTAACTATACATTCCCTGTCGATACTTCTCGTCTTGTTTATAGAAATCCTGAATCTGTAAGAGAAAGTATACCCACCTGTTTGTTTGTTTTTTAAACCCAATTTAAAATTGTATTTCTGAAGTTTTAATAAAATAATGAATTTTGTTTTTATGTTTTTCATTTCACAGGACATACACATATTACATACATTTTATCTGCGTCAGTTGACCCCAACACAGTACAAACTATGTCTTTACACCACTCTCTCTCCATCACATGCTCATATACAAATAAGGATTTCTAGAGCTCTAGCTTTCTTGATCTTTCATCACTCTCAGAGTCCCTTTCTCGCCACATATTTCATGCAAATACAATGTCGAGGGCACTGGAGTAAAGCTATTTGCAGCTTGACCAACAGTAAATTATCATTTTGACAAGCTCTGTTGCGTTGTGTTCTCCCTGTTTGCCATGGCCTTCTCGCTCCCCGCCCCCCTGCTGTCCCCTTGAACCATCCAGCTGTGCAGATTCTCATCAACGAGGCCTTGTGTCCCTCTGTCTTTCAGTCTCGGGATCTTTCTATATTCGTCATCTCTCTCCTTATTGCTGTCCTTCTCATCAACTCTCTTCGGTCATCTCCCGTATAGTGAATCCAGTCTTTCACCGGGACAGAACAACTGCCCTTGAGTGACACTATGAACATGCTGTCACCCTCTCCCACCCCCACCCCCCTTCCTCTCTTCTTCAACCTGAATAGATTGACACACAGATGGCCTAAAGGATGTTTACTTTAGTGTGTGTGTGTGTGTGTGTGTGTGTGTGTGTGTGTGTGTGTGTGTGTGTGTGTGTGTGTCTCATAATAAATGGTTTCATCCACAGTTGCACTCAGTGCACATGGCTTGATAATTCATTCCTGATGTTATAGGGTACATGTCAAGCTTTCTCAGGAGTAAAAGAATGCATTCAAACCCACAACATGTTCTGTTTTGAACTACATGAAGCAGCTAAAATAGCATAAAGGATGCTAAAAAAATGTGTCCCTAACTTACATTAACACCAGATGGGCAACAGAGATTCCCCAAAGGAAATATTTACATGTTTGTACTGTTGTCATGCAATGGCCATCATGTTGAGGTTCTAGAATGATGATGCCTTATTTGGCAATGAGGTTGCCAACATTGAAAGTGCATCCTGATATAAAGACATTTTAATCTTGCACAAAAAGCCACTTGGTTAATATCTAGGTAAGTAAGTAAGTAATTAAGTAAAGGTTATTTAGTATAGCACCTTTCATAGAGCAAGGTCACAAAGTGCTTCACAAGAGTAAAATTGTTAAATATAATACCATAAAAACAATAAAAAGAAACAAACAATAAAACATTAGCAACAACAGACCGAGCACGAGGTGAGACAAAGGCCAGTTTGAATAAGTAAGTCGTCTTCTCTCTCTCTCGACAGAGACAGGTGATGGTATGTCTATAGGAACAGTGTTCCACAGTGTCGGAGCCACCACTTAAAGGCACGATCACCTTTTGTTTTCAAAAACTACCCCCTAATTGTACTGGAATCTCAGTGAATGTGTACAGTACTTCCTCAGTGTTTTGCCCGACTCTGAAAGGTTACTGTTACTTTGTAGGTTCCAGTTGCAAGATTAGATTGGCATTTGGTTGAACAATGAATGCCCCTTTTCTGCCTTGAAATGGCTCCAATGTGACTTGTGCACTTTAGGTGCATATTTTAATCCATTTATCTTATCGGATCAACCTTCACGTTAATGATGAGTAATTGGTTAATCATGTAAAGCTTATATGATACATAATACCCTCATTCAGGGTCACACACAGATTGCACACCACTCAGTTGACTACTTTCCTCTCTTGTTGTCTTGCTCACGCTCTGTTGCGTGACAGGTTTTTGATCCCTCAGGCTGCTGGCAGTGATACTCATTAATTGCTGCAATCATTTGATAGAATTTTCTCTTTGGGCCATTGGTTTGTGTGGGTTGTCGGTGTTCTGTCTTCTTCCAGAGAAGTTCAAAATGGGCTTTGGATGTTAGATTTAATTTACTACTTATTTTGACTAAGTGAGATGGGTCAAGGTTAAGTGCAATGGAAGGAGGAGATGGTGTGAAGGTGGTGATGAGTAGGATTGGGAAATGATGTGCCACTAGGGAGCCCTGTTTTCATGTGAACTCTGCAAAGCCATTGACAGAGGTCTGCTTTATGCCAAGCCACTACAGATTGGTTTAGAGCCCCTTTCCCAGAGACAAGCCACAGAAATATCCACGATGCAATGTGCTGATGTAAAGTGAAATTACATGAGGTCCCAGTGTTGCCAACTTATCGATTTGTTGCGACTTTTCGGACCCCCTTAGCGACTTTTTTTCACAAAAGCGACTAGCGACAAATCTGTATTCAGTATTCTCCGGCGAGCATGCGAGGTATTTCTCTCTTGTGGCTGCCAAAACAGTCACCTCTCTCTTCTGTTCTGTGACTGAGGAGCAGCCCCTCCCCTCTCTGCTCTCTCCTCATGAACAGCAGCACTGCGCAGACAGGTAGAAGGGGAGGGGGGACAGGATGCGGGGCCCGGTGTAGGTACGAGAGACAGCGGGACGTGACGGGAGAAAGATGTCGCTGAGCTGGCCTGGCCCTGGGCAAGCCAGCCTTCTTTGAGAATTATTTATCGATCTTTCTCCCTTCCTTTGTAGAATTTCTTTTTTTACTTCAAATATAGGCTACCTAAGTAACAATTATAATTTAATATAAATTCCTGTAGTGAGTTTGTGATTATTTGGCCAAAGATTTCTATTTCTTTCTATCTATCTTGCTGACAAAACCACTAAGCTTTATGCAAATTATTGCCTTGATGACATCACAAATATGAAAATGAGCGTATGGCGTCATATAGCTAGCTACTTTCATTGGAAAAGAGTTGGCAACACTTTGAGGTCCTTCCACCCAACCTAGATAATCATATAATTTAAAACCATTGCAGCAGATTCTTCCCTTCTAACTTCTAAATGCTTTAACTTCTCAAGACTATTCTACTTCAAAACATTTAAAGCATTGTTAAGAGAGAGAATGTATTGCTGGAGGCATCTGGTGTGTCTAAAACTGCCAATCTTATGGTCGATGATGTCTTTTGCGGAAATTGTAGGTGTAATTGGCGCCTTTGTATGTTAAGATGACACTTTGCACCCCCAGAGCTAGAGCTCTTTATGACTTGCCATGTTAAGCCTTGCATGGCTTGGTTTGCATCGTCAGAAGATCTTTCCCCTGAAGGCAGAACAGCGAGGCAGGATCTGTTCTTTTCCATCCACCATCATTCATAGTCCTGACAGCTCAGCAAATTCCCTACACCCCTCCCAGCCTGCTGTTCAAAGCCTTACATTTGCCAACGGAGAAGGGGTGTAGTTGTGAACTTGGGGCCCACTGACAGAATATACCCTCAAGATATTTTCAGTTGAATGTCCTCTGAAGTGGGAAGACATTTTCTGCTTCTTTTTGAAGTCCCCTATTGGTACTTTTCTTGTGAGATCATATCAGTGTCATTTTTTAGACACTTGGAGGAAGCATGTACTTGGAAGCATGACCTACAAAACAACCCTCTCTTGCAGCGTGCACTTGCAGCGTGCATCAAAGTCACTGCTTTGGAAATGTAAGTTGCCATAAGGCTTATAGCTGTGATGCCTTTGCTGCCTTTTGATCTGTTCCAACTAATGACTGTCTTGGTTGTTGGATTGGAAAATAGTAGGGCAAATAGTCTGTTTCTCAGCCTCTGAAGTACTTCAGTGACATTCCATAACTTACTTCAACAAGAGCTTGCAGTCAAGTTGTTAAACCATCATGAACTTTATTTACAAAGCACGTTTTACAGTCCATGTTTAAAGATATAAAGATGTGGTGGTGATGTTGGGGCTTAGTCAGATAGGAATCACTCAATCAGTCCCGGTAAGCAAGAGACTCGGCCTTTAAAGAATCTAATCAAAGTCGTCTTTTTTTTCTCTCTGGATAGAGCTATTAGATAATTAGATATTATTGTTTAGAAGCTTCTTTATGGCTTTGTGCCTTTACGTCAAATGACAACTTGAAATGCATTTCGACAGCACCAGATCCACAAAAACTTCCTGCGCCTTTGATAAACCTCTTAGCTGAACTGGATCTCATTGAGTTGTAGTTTGGTATCTACCTTATCTCAAATTGCCGTGCTACCTTTTTTCATTTGGCAGAGTACATTATCTTGCATGTTTTCTTAACTAAACAATGGATCAATATTCCATTATCTATAAACAGCTTCACTGCCTTTTCACTATGGAAATTTTACCTTTTCATTTATTCCCGGAGTTGTCATCTACATTGCAATATTTATCTTGACCCAATTTCTTTGTGCATTAGACTTTGCAACCTCACAACCTTGTACTGTTTACTCGTAGCACATGTGGTCGCTTTCACAGGAAATAGGAAGTTGCTAATCTACGACTTGATCTGCCATGTCTCTGTTGTAGATGCATTAGCAATGCTTTAGATGGCAATATCAACACAACACACCTTTATATGATGGTGTGTTTGTTGCTCTGATATTTTTACAGGTTTGAGTCTAGCTCAGAAAGTCCTGTACAGTGCAAAGAAAAAAGCAAGTCATTTGACACAAGCTATCATGAAAGATGACCCTTGCTACAGTTCAGTAAAGGCCATGCCCAGGGTTTAGAGAAGCCTCATGTACTGTACAATATTGTCTGACTTGGCCTTAAATACAGTATATAAGATAGCTATCCAGTCGGTGCAAATATAGCACAGACATCACATGCCACACCGACGCTACTGAAATCCAACTTGACACAGGACATCCATCAGCATCATGTATTTTATAGGTTTTCATTTTAACTTTTTATTGACCTTGATCTTTTTTTAATTTTAATTATTGAATTAGATTTTTAATTGCATTATGATATGCTCTGTAGCACTTTGAGATTGCTGTAATGTAAAGTGCAATACAAATACAATTTATTATTATTACACAGGGGCAGCAAAGTACAGAAAACACACGAGACGACTGTATATTCACTTATATTCTACAAGGCTAATGCATCATAGATGTAGGATGTACCTCAAGGTGTTTTCTAAAAATAAATATGGGTAGGTTTGTGGCATTAATGACACAAATTGTATAATTTAAAGGGGTACTCCAACAATTTATTATTGGGTATCCAGAAAGTTGGGGGATGCAAGGCAGAGCCAAGAAAAATGAAGCAGCATATCCTGACATTTAGTTCTTAGCATGAGTCAGCTTTAAAAACACTGGATTCTACATTTATCGTAATGCAACTCGGTAGTATCTTTCATAAGACAGCCTCTGCCTGTTAAATGCCTTCGTCTTTCAAACTTCATGCCCCCAGTTTATAACACAAGTCGTCCTTAAAAGGTAATTGTTTTCACAGACTTAATAATACTCTTCATTGTTGGTTGACAGGTTTTTATGTGCCGAATGCCCTATCTCGCAATGTTAATGAAAGTAAAAAAATTTGTCTAGAATTTAGATCCACTCCAACATGTAATGGGTTCTTCCTTGGCCCATGCTACACTCTTCAACCAAGTTTAATAAAAAAATAAGCCAGTAGTGTTTCCGTAATCCTGCTTAGGGATGTCATGAGACCCAGTACTTCAGTACCAAAATTTGGAAAACGTGACAGTACTCGTTTTTCTACAGTACCGTAGGTACCGGGGGATGCAATTCTTCTTGATGGGACATTATGCGCCTACAAGTGTTCTAGTCTACCATTAAATGCTGGAGAAGAAGAAGGTCCACCAGCACAGAAAAACAAAGCGCCTCATCTCCGTTGCCGTACACGAAGGCTTAACCACAGTCAGCCTCTGGCTGATGTTGTCTGTCACAGCCTAACGTTAGCTTCGATAGCTGACATTAGCTAACGTTAGCGCTTGTTTTATCCAGTATATTTTATAACGTCAGTTAAGTTAACCTCAACCAGAATGGTTCTATGTGAAAAAATAACAACGGCAGAGAGAAACAGACCAACTAAACATCCTTGCTGTCTGGGAGTTCCAGGTGAACTCATGGAAGACGTTACCGTACGCTGGCTGTGGTGCCAGGCTTCAGAGAAGCAAGCTGTGAGTCCACAAGACTGACATCCCTAATCCTGCTGCTAAGCAAACAAACACAACCAAAAATATAACCTCCTTGGCTAAAGCAATGAACATTTCTCATATCTTCAGGCATAATAGTTGCAGGTGAGTCACTCCCGAACAATTCTATGTACTTTAAATACCGCCTGGCGTATTCACATGGGTGTTAAAAAACTGATGCTGGTTAACCACCTGTCAGATTGAGAAACATATTCTCACTCACATATTTCTATTTCCTCCCCCTCTTTTTAGATCACTCAAATTGTAATAATAGTTAGTTTTATTTTCAGCCGAAGGACATCATATGACTGCTTCCCCATTGGGGCACTTAAATGTTTGCTCAGTTCCCTCTAACAGTGAGCTACCTCTCTGTTTGTGCCCTGTCTTTTTTATTTGCCCACTCCGGTCTGCAAGAGAATAGCCCTCCAGCTAAATAGAGACTTGCCAGTGGAATTTCACTAACGATAAAGGGAGCTATTCATTTTGGCAGGATTGTGAAAAGGCTGCACTGGCAGCAGCGATACAGTAGCATTGCTCAGAGGAGTTAGCAAAATGAAGAGACTTCACTTTGAAGCGGATCTTTTTCCAAAGACCGCCCCTCTTCTCTTCGCTTCCGTTTTGCCATCTATCATCTTGTGTTGCTCTGCTGTGTGGAAGACTGTCCGCACAGGGGCTAAATAGTTGGCCTCCCGTCTTAATATGTTGTGAGTTGATCTGGTGTCTCTGTGGCATATCTGACCCATATTTCTTCAGTGCACATTTTCATTTCAAAACAGACATATGCTGCACGGACACAATCCATTCACTGCCTCTCTGTTAATCCACTGTCTGACAAGCCCAGAGATCCCCATGTGTAAACTCAGCGTGTGACTTGGTCTCATCTATTAGCAAAGTTAGTCAGAAGCTCCATCCATAACGCTATTCAGCCATCTCCCCACCCTCTCCTCTCCACAGAGGAGCAGCTCTATAGAAAAAACATCTCTATGTTCAGACGGAGGGGAATTCCCCTCATGTGGAATGTGAAGTGAAACCCAGCCCTCACAATTTCCACACATACCATCAAGTGTACACTAGGGCATTGTCCAACTCCACTGTCCACAAATGTGATATACAAATGATTACAACACCCTAATTTCACAACACACTCACATCCACATATATAAAGTCGGATGCGGATGCATTCCCTCCCCCTCTGATGGGACCGTGACTACATTAACAGCTTCCTCTTTTCATTCCTGTCTCAAAACACTTTGCAGTGGATTTCTTTCCTACGTCTTTCTCACTTTCACAGATTTTCTGGATATTTTCTCTCATTCAGTCTCTCTTTTCCTCCTGTTTCTTTTTGTGTCTCTCTCTCTTCCCCCCTCTTTGTTGTGGTGTGGCAAGTAGCTGTCTTTTGTGGCCAGCCTACTGACATTTGTGGGCATTACCGTTTTTGTGGGATTTTTATTAAGTTACAAACCATAATGAATTGTAGCATTGATACATACCCTGTAAACGCTTTGATACATTTTGTGACTGTGTGGTTTTCTAATATGAAGTTGTCATCTTTGTAATAAACCTCACAAGGTATAAGACATGTTGTGACTTATAGCAAATGTAGTTGTTGTGTTGCTGTGTTGTGTTTTTTTTTGTTTTTTTAACAAAGGTAAAATCTGCTGTCTTGTTGTGAATGATTCAAGTAAAAAGACAGCATTGATGTTTAAAGGGTTGTTTGCGTTTTGGGTAAAAACACTATTTGCTTTCCGGCCGAGACTTAGATGAGAAGATGGATACCACTCATATCTGTCCATTGAATATGAAGCATACCAATTAACACGTTATACACACAGTTCCTTTGATATTCCTGTCATCCATTTGTGTGAAAAATGAAGGAAAAAAAAGTGAGTGATTGTATATGGAAAAAGCATGAATTTACAGTATGTGTATATGAAAACATGGAAAACAACAAAAATAGACTTGCAGATGAAGGGAGAGAAGTCGACAGAGGAAAGACACTCAAACAGAACAGGAAAAGAAGTAGAGGACAGGGGGAAAAGTGGGCTTGCAGGGGTAGGAGGAAGGGTGTCCTTGCTGGCCTTTGTACTGTACGGGCTTGTTTGTTTTCTATATGCTACATCCCTCCCTTCCTCCGCCCTCTTTCTCAGCTGCTCACCCACCCTAACAATCCTCTTTTTATTATTTCTTCCAGGGCGGAGACGAGGCAGACCATACAACGCAGGAGGCCTGGGGAAATCATTAACCGCACACAAACACATGCAATATGACTGGTAGGTTGTGTTCTGCCCACGTGTTTAGTATGTTTGTGGCATGTGTGTGTGTGTGTACACATCACAGACTCTGGCTGGTTTGAATAGTGATTCATTATCTTCATCCCTTATACTGTCATCATCCAATTATGCATGTGATTTGTCACAATATGCAGTATGTGCAGCTCAAATGCTCGATCGCTCTGTAGGTGTCATTTCCCACTGAGTATGGATGTGAAATGTTCGCCTGATTACAATTCTAATTTAAACTAACAGTAAGCCACAAAAGTATAACTAGAATTAGTAGTTCCTTATTCATCTAGTTCTAGGGTTGTACAGAACATTGTGGAGCTTTATTTATGACGTTGGCATGAAAATTCTAAAAGTCAACATTTGAATGCTGCGCAGCTATATATATATATATATATTTTTTTTTTTTTTTAATCATTTTTTTAGAATTGTTTCCGACTTCAAACATTTCCAAAACTCTAAAGCGTTGTTTCTGTCGTAGCATAATGTTGCCATCAGCCTAAAGGCTCAATTATTTTAGCAAACTTATTAGATCAGCCTGCTATACATTACGACTTATATTTACTGAAGAAAGTTAATTTAATAAAAAGAATAACTCATTTAATCAAATGAATCATTTTATTCACATTAAGGATTTTGTTCGAAGATTTTTTTTAGGGTGGTGACCTTATAAAATATGCAGACAGACATTTGATTCAGCCTTATTTGATTTACATTTGACAGTGTTGCGTCACAACTTTATTCATTCGTTTCAGGATTTAATGGTTATTAATAACAAAACTGGTTCTAAGTAAGAGATTTTTTTCTCAGTGGAAATCTGCAAGATAGGAAATTGGGCAATGGAGCACCATATGCCAAAAGAATAAGACTTTTATGTAAATTCAGTTTTTGTATGACTGCACAAAGCATCTTCAGCAATCGCCTTATTTTGAATGGTGCCTCCCATAGTCCTCTCCTCTCTCTGCACAGCTGGAGCGAATAGGGAAGTGCATAATTGTGGTTTAATCCCGCTCTAAATCCCTGCAGCATTAGGGAAGCAGCAGAGGCAGATAATGTATAGCAGCTCGGGCAGAGTGAGATGGAATAACCCCCAGAGTTGTTTGGACAGATGTTTGGTGAGAAAGGCTTTAATGGTAGAAAGCTACCATTAAAGCCTTTCTCTTCAACCTCGTCAGCCACAGGTTGAAGAGGGGAACTGGACACAGGTGACGCTAAAGTGTAGAGAGCTGTCATTTTTGTTGCAACCCCGTCTTTGTGTGTTGCTGTGGCGATCAAGGCAACATTTGCACATCAGGTTTGGTTGTGTACCTGTCTCTTGCAGCAGGGAAAGAGACAATAAAGAAGTCACTATAACTAGTAGTAAATATTTGCCTGTGTTATACTTTGTCATAATGCTGTTGACATCCAGGTTGTTGACCCCAGACCCCTTTGCAAAAAGGTTGGTGACCTAGTTTGACCGAAGTAAAAGTTGCTTTTAAGTGAATGCTTGTTACACAATCAATTTTCGCCTGTCACTTATGATGTTGTTGTCACAGAGATAAGTAGCGAGGCTTGGACCCAAATGCAGTTTAGTTCAGAAAATAGTTTATTAGCAAAAACTTACAACAAGTTGTTCCAAAAGCATGCAGGCCAGGAAGCAAGGAAGCCAGGAATGAGCAGGCACAAACAGTACCCCACTCGAAAAACACAGCCAACACACAGACAGAACATAATAATCCCACAAGACACAAAGGAAACACAGAGACTAAATACACAGGTTAATGAAGAAACAAGGGACAGGTGACACTAGGGCTGGGAAACAGGTGAAACACATCAGACAATCACAAGGGTGGGAAAACCAAAAGACAGGAAGTAAAACCAGACAAGACTAGGGAGAAAAGACAGACTTCAAAATAAAACAGGAAATGGGAAAACCAACAGAAAACATAAAGCCAACTAAACAAAGAAACTTGACACAGGGACTAGACGTGACAGTTGTTGTTTGCTACATGAATGTCAGATTTCATTAATTTGTTGGATTATTGATTTGACGCCTTGTTTTAGGCAAACCTACATTTATACACATGTATATAGATAGTATATAGATGTAATTAGGAATTAAGTTTTATTAAGGGACACATTACATACTAAAACTTAGTTTTAAGCCTGGCACTAGGTACTTGACCAGTTGTGCTCAAATAGCTGAGATGAATTGGTAGAAGTGCATATTTTAATGGATCGTATTGACTAAAATGAAGCCGATCAAAATCCAGTTCTTTCTTTACTGTACTTGTCGTTTTCAGCACTCACGTCAATTTCAACAGCCACATCCTCCCAGTTAAACTTTCATTAATAATTTACTCCAGCTTTTATATTAAAGAGCCCCTATTATACTTTTTTGGATTTCCCCCGTCTTTTAGTGTTACATAATTTTTTTGTGTATGTAATAAATGTATAAAGTACAAAAAAACTTATTTCACTCCAAATGGAGCTTTATCTCCCACAGACAGCACTTTTTCTCAACTGTCTAAAAGCGGCTCGTCCACATTCCTGCTTTGGCATTCCTCAGTTAATGATGTCATTGATTGAGAAAGCCAGCCCAGCTCATATGTGCTGCCCATTGGTGCTGCCTGAGCAAGCACAGCCCGCCCAGTGGCTTATTTGAATTTGGTTGGCCAATCACAACAGAGTGGGCCAGCTGACCAATCAGAGCAGACTGGGCTTTTCAGGAAGGCGGGCCAAGAGCTCAGACACTGTTTCAGGTGGAGGCACTGCAGCAATGGGCAGTATGAGAAACATGTGTTTTTTGAACATCAAAGCATGTAAACTTATCTAGTAGACTGCAAGACTACAGTCATGATGCTGAAAAGGAGTATAATAGGGGCTCTTTAATATGTCAAATATATATATATTTATTCAACATTTAGGTAATATAAGCACTGGATCAGGCTCGGTATCAGCTGAGACCCATTATAAAAACTCGATCCCTACATCCCTGGTTACAAATACTCTGTCCAAAATATATAAGTATGTGTCTACTTGCTCACTTGGGCTATAGAATATTTAGCAACTGCAAGAGAGAATGCAAGTCTGTACTTTCTGTCGGGGACGGGAGCATCTTCAAGGTCACCCAGTAAAGTGAGATGCTGTTGTGATTCATGGTGCTTGTCAAAGCTGTGAAACATGCTCCCTTCTCACTAGCTCCTGCAGTGACCTTTTCGAACCGCCTTAAAGTAAAGCTTTTCTCTCCGAGTGGCCCCCACTGGACGCCAAGCTCTTTGGTTAAACGAAGGCCAGAATATGTGTGGTTTTCCCACAGAAGGAGTGATTTTGTAAGTGGGGAAAGAACATCATTTGGAGGCTGTGGAACAGGGTAAGGGAGACATTTTAAAAGGTGTGCTTAGCCTCAGGAAGTGAGTCTTTCAGAGCGGGGATGGGGGTGGTGCAGACATTAGACTCACACTTTGGGGTTCAGGGGTTGATGTGCACGTGTGTGTGTGTGTGTGTGTGTGTGTGTGTGTGTGTGTACAGGGGGCGTACTGTGCAGTGTGTATATATATATATATATATATATATATATATATATATATATACATATATATATATGCAGCTGTGTGTCTGTGCTTGTGTGGGAAGGAGCCAGGCGGGGTGTTAGGCGGGATCAGACTCCCATCGTTGGGCTAGAGGCAAACATTCTTAACACCTCATAAATCTCACCTGGTGCTACAGGACCACTGCTGACATAGCTGCTGCAGTGCACACTCACACACATGCATTGCACATACCTCATACACATGTGTAAAAACTGTGTAGCATGCACATTTTTAGTGGGTGCATGCTGTACAGTATGCAGCCATGTGTGTGTGTGTGTATATATATATATATATATATATATATAGTATGTTTAATTGCACACTGGCAGTAAAGTAAGAGCCTGAGAGTCAGTCATGTCAACAGCAGCAGTGAAATTGGAAAAAGACAGTGATTTATAATAATCACATTTTATCCATTTACCCTTCTGACATAAGAACAAAGGAAAGTTAATCTTGGCATCATTGTAGATTTCAATCCTACCCGCTGAATAAATCTGCAGCACTGTAGTCAAGGTAAAAGTAATCCCTCTTGTGATTTGTCCTGTTTCACATCACAATCCACTATTATGTTCACTTCAATTGTTTTGTACATTAGGTGTCAATCATGGTCATAACTCAGTCTTTACTGTTAACCTGTTTTTGTTTTGCAACCTTCTGTTAACAAAACAACATATTTTCTGCTTGAGTAAAAAAAACAATCTGCCTCTTTGCCAGTGGAAAATTACACTTAATACTCTCTTGTGTGCTCTCGCTGGCAGTGAAGCAAATTACCCAAATAACCCCTACAAATGTATAGCGAATCACTGGTATAACCTCAGTCAGAAGACAGCAATTACTGGTGTGTGACATTAGTGCACTTGGTGAACTGCTGTATGGTAAGGAATGCGGTAACGTGTACACAAACACACTGTAGACTCCCCAGACCTTGTGTTTCTTCAGTGTGTGATGATTACAGTGCAGGAAGTCCCAGTGTCCTTTAAAAGGATAGTGGGGAATTAGAAGGTCTCCAAGGGACTTGATCCCCTACTTCGAAGCAGAAGCAGTGGCTGTTTCCGTCAAGAGTGAACACTTGTTTGAACACAAAGCATATTCAGAAAAGAAAGAAAACTTGAACGTTCCCTCTAAAAAGGGTCACACTGTTTGCACCCGTTCTGTATTTTGAATGCAAGAAAATAAGTGATGAATAATGCTCACACACTCTTTTTTTTTTTAAGATTATTTTTTTGGGGCATTTTAGGCCTTTAATTTCACAGGACAGACGAAGTCATGAAAGGGGAGAGAGAGGGGGGGGAATGACATGCAGCAAAGGGCCGCTAAACCTCTATATATGTGCGCCTGCTCTACCAACTGAGCTAACCTGGCCACGTAACACACAGACTTGACTTTAATGACTACAGGGCCAGGTTCGTTGAAAAAGAATGACAGGTAAGCTCTTATCAAGGTAAAAATCTGTCTACCTGAAGCAACAATCTAGCATTCTTACAATTTAGCTCGTCCAGCTCACCTCTGACAGAGAAGCTGTTTATTCAGTAGAAGACTTTCTCACTACAGTGTATGGTGACTAGATAGCTAGCAGGTGAGGTGTTAAAGAGGTGACCATTTTCTTTAATGCAAGCTAACGTTACAGCAGGGTAATGCATCGGCGCTCACGCTTTCCTCGTCACACTGACTCACCACAGAAGTTACTGCCACTCTCTCCTCTTAATTGACTAATTGAATAACTCCCAGCCTGGATAGGACTTATGATGAGTAATGTGATGAATAAGTAAAAAAACAACAGCATATTTTTTCGACTTAATGGCGCCTTTAAAAAAAATCCCTAAAATGAAACAATCTGAGAACAAAACATCCCGATTTGTTAAACTGCTTAAAATGTACATTATGTCCATATTAAGGCCATAACCTGCTGTGAGATATCAAAAAGTTTGGGAACTACTGTAATAATTGTTAAAAAAATCACTAAAAAAATGTTTCACTGAAATTAACAAAAATGAAGATACAGTAACACATTTGTGTTTATACGATTTGAAGCGTGACTTAAAATAAAAAAACAAAAACACGTATTAATGGCTAAAAATAAAATGTTGAGCCAAAATTAACAATGAATCACAGAAAGAGTCACAGAGGTTTGTGGGCGCACAGCCCTGAGAAACCCCACGTAAACACAGGCAGCCAGGGGGGCTTGTCACTCCTCCAGCCTGTAATAACCACAGAGGGAGATACAGGCATACACAGTAGATGTTGGCTTCATCAGCCTGAAAGAGTATTTGCTGGTCTCTGTCAGAGCATTATGAGCTGAACTTAAAATGCTCTCCTCTCCACAGCTCATTGATCACCTGCTCCCCCACCGCTCAGGGGCTATTTGCTTGCAGCTCAGAGGGAATGGTTTCCTGGCAAACAGAGTGGGTCCGGGCAGGGAAAGAGTGTTTTCTGTGTGGCCGGCCCGCATGCTTACAGTGACTGACCGAACTGAGCAATATTTTTTTCTTGCTGTGACAGGCGTTAGTTTAACGAGAGATCGAATGCATTAGCACAGAAAGTACACAGTTCTGACCCCGCAGCTGACCACCGCACTTCACTGCTGCTGCTGATGTTTTTGAGAGAGTGTGGTTAGTCGCAGCGGTCATACACAAGTGAGGCCCTATTTTTTGGTGTTTAAAGACCAGACTCCTGTGGCATTTTGATTTGTATTTGTGGATGTCAGCTCCCCCGCAATGCCTCTACTTTTACTGTAGATGCATTTTTGGGGTATTTTCGCCTTCTATTCCCAGACCCAGTTGGCATTAATGAGCTGTTATGCCTTAGCCACATCGCTCTTCTCTCTCATGTCAACATATATAAATGTTGCCAGGCTCAAGGTACCACACTTTATGTGCTTGCTAGGTGCTTGCTGCACTGCTGCAATGCACGTGGTCCCTGACAAATAATGCAAAAGTAAATCTGGACATAAGGCGTAAACAGTGCTTTTCTTCCGGACTATTTTCAGCTGCAAATTAATCCACATTTGGTTTTCTAGTAAGTATTTGTGGCAGCAGGATGGTGTGTGTGGGATTGAGTCAAAATAAACTACACTGTGTGTGTTCATGGTGATGAAGGAACATGTCACCCAGTGCAACAGTGTGGCTCATTGATGTGTTTTTAATGTTTTTTGGACAACAATGGAGCTCTGTGGCACCGAGGAAAAGCTATATCAGGCTTTGGATACACGCATGATTGGGGATTTGTTGACAGTCAGAAAATATGCGCATGCATACCAATCTCTGCCACTAATTGAACAACAATTTGTATGCAGTAATTGCAGACAGGTTGCAGTGCGTCTGGCAGTTTTCAGCAACAATGTGTCAGTGAAACAGAGGAGGCATGGGGTTGTTTTGCATCACAGTATGTGCTCCGCTGTGTGAGGCTTTACTGTGTACCAGAATCCACACTGATAATTTATGTTAGTTAGTTTTGTTTTTGATTATCCCTCCGAGCTCAGGCTGTCATCAGAAATTTCTCTCTTTTGAACGCAATCACATCAGACAATGAACTGGAACAAATAGGTCTCTCTCTCTCTCTCTCTCTCTCTCTCTCTCTCTCTCTCTCTCTCTGTAAGGCTGTTAAGTGTAATGGTATATACACATCCTTTCTCTGCTTATCTTTTGGTTGGTGTTGTTCCTCCTAACATGCCCTCCATTGGAGCACCAGACTTGGAGAGGACCCAAAAGTGACTGTGTGTGTGTGTGTGTGTGTGTGTGTGTGTGTGTGTGTGTGTGTGTGTGCCGCGTCTATTTTTGCAGCATGTGCAAATGTTTTAGCATGTGCTTGTGTGCGTGTTTCATCTACAATTTACAATCCCCTAGGACTTCAAGTATGACAGAATGTAAATATTCACACACTGTATTTTCTCCCAAAATGGCATCTGCATCGTCAGGAACAAATATTATGTGTTTAAAAACATACATTTTGGGTTAACGGCATAAAGAAATCCTTGTTATGCTGCCAAATCATGTCACAGTTCTTTCTCCTTCTATTGGACCAGGGAGCAAAGGTTTTTTTCAGACGTGTCAGCGTGTATTTTTGCTCTGCATATACAGTATTTCATTTGGCCTTGGCTACCACTGATGAGATCAGAGCACCTACAGTGCAGAGTGTGTCTTTGCGGATCAGATGGCCATGCATGAGCATGGCAGCCTGGCCATTGTCCCATCAATCAGCTTGTAAATGTTATTAGGAGGACCTGGCAGCTATGGGACTGATGACACATGTTGAGAGGACTTTTATCCCGCACAGTGGGATTTAGAACTTTACTCCTGGTCTGGGCCAGTTATACAAGTTAGAGTCTGGTTTCTTTAACTAGCAGTTGGAGCCTAATTGGGTTTGCAGGCCTGCGTCTGGTCCACATGATGAATATATTTAAGTGTGAACTCTGATTCCACGCTTACTAATTTGACTCACTTTCTGCAGCAAGAGTTGGAGACTAACTGGATTTTGATTTAGAACTTTAGTAGGTAACATTTATTAAAACAAATAACCTATGCCATTAGTTCTGTTTTCATTACAGGGTTGTGGAAGTATTTATTATAAGCATTTCAAAAGGATATAACATAGATATGGAATAGAGAAGAATGAACCGAGCACCAAGAACTTGGAAACATCGTGGCATTTCATTGTTGTTTCCCTGCTGCATTTGCGTTATATTTAAAGGGGGCCAACATTACAAACATTGTTTAAACCTGCAGAACTTGGGGGTGGGGGGGGGGTGGGCAATATTTGTTAAAGGCAAAATATATGTCAAACCATTCTGAATTAAGTAGTATAGTGCTGCAGAGACGTCCCAGCCTTCAAATCAAAAGAAAAAATCTTTGTTTGGTACAGATCCTCTCAAATATCACACTATAATCATTTTAATTTTAAATATTATTTATGATACAAAAATGATCATTCACTCCAATACCGTGAATCATAACGCAAGCGCAGTGTCAGTCAAATATAATCGCAATTAGGTATTTTCCTCATATCGCGCAGCCCTAATTGTCCTGACATTTTGTACAGACATTCATGTTCCTCAGAGGATTTATAACTTTTACTGTAGCTATTTTGCAAATATTTGCATGCTCACATGCAATCTCTTTTTTTTGTGAACAACTCAGTAGTTCATGTTGACAGATAAGAACATGTATACATATGCAGATATAGTTCTACAGTAATTTGACTAATTCAAATAATGTACAAATGCCTTCACATAAATTGTCATGTATGCACAAGCAACTTAAGACATACACCTGCACCTACTGTATGTGCACAAGACCTAATCCATATATTTAGGCACATTGCACACACACATACATACAAATAAACATACATCTACATATTCAACAATGAGTAGTCTTCTAACTATATTCAAAATGCTTCTTTGACCTCCCTGGTGAGTGATCCACACACCCTCACTCCCCCCACCCTCAAGAGCTTCTGACCAAGACGCTCTTCCATCTACTTTAACAACCATCTCTCTTCCTCACCTTCTTCTATCCTCTCTTTTTATGTTTTCCCGTCACATCTCCTCTCTCCTTCATTTCTCCTCTGCGCCGCTGCAGAAAGAACAAGGCCTCTTTCCTCTGTGTTAATTACCATAATCGATGATGGCCCTGGCACTGTATTACCCACACTGCTGCTCTCTGCTGCACTACCACCTATATAATCTGCCTGACTCAGGGGAAACACATTACCACCTCAGGAGCTGTTCCTGCTCGGAAAGATTAGGGTCATTTCCTGGCAGCGGGGCCCGGAGTTCCGCTCTGTGCATTATAGCCTTAAACTTTAACCTGTATCAAGTGACTCTAAAACGCAAAGAAAACAAACAAGCTGAGCCATTAGCAGCCTTTCTCGCTATTGTATTCCTTAGCATAGGGAGTCAGAATACTGCAGCAAAGGCTCTCAGTGCCAAGACATACTTTATATTCCTTTTTACAATCTATTATAACAGATTTTCTAAAGGGTTATTTTATATGCATTTTTCTTGGATGTACCTCAAAGGTTTACGTTGTCTGGTGCTTTAGGGTGGACGACCAGAAAGGCAGAGCTGGAATTCCCCCTATGTGAGCCAACTGCTGCTGCAGCCTTATTTACTCACCATATAAAACTGCAGTTTTACATTTCCTTCATTACATTTCAGCCCGTGTAAAAGACAGCTAAGCAGAACGAGCTAGATCGCGTTGTCCCAAAACCTCACTGTTCCTAATTGTAGCAGGTCATTTTTTTACTATCTCTCCCTCTTTATACTGTCATCCTTCAGTGGCTAAGCGGTGTGTAGCTGGACAGCTCTTATAGGTGGTCTGCAATGTAGTTCCCACTATGGGCTAAGTGTGTGGTTTAAAGGGCGGGCTCTTGGAAAAACCACATAAAGTATGAAAATACTGCAAGTTCAGGATAAGAAAAATGTCTTTGACCCACAGGAGATAACTCTGAATTTTAATTTCCTGTACTGTACACCCTTTTCCACTCAGTTCCATCCCTGATGCTTTTCTGCATTTAGCACCTCATCCCATCCAGTATACAGTATTACTGAGAGCCTATCAATAAAATAGCAGTGTAATAAAAACCCACAGTGTGTAGGTGTGAGCGATGTATTTTGACACAGCCAGTCACTCTTGACAGCTGTCCTCTGCAGCACAGCCCAAGTATTTTGCGCTGACTGTGTGTGTGTGTCCGTATCTGTGTATTGTTCTTAATGACAATCGGGGGAGGGATATTTGTATGTGTGCGTGGGCGCACAGTCACATAGAGAGGCAAACCTCTAATTTCCCAGGCAGAAAGGACAGGAGTAGTGCCAGGAACCTCAGTAAGCATGACAGAGTGGGTGTGTCTGGGGTATGTGCCGCTTTTAGCCAATTGTCTCGCAGCATCACAAGGAAGTTGTGGTTTGGAACACGTGTTGTTGCTGCAACAAGAGAACTGGAAGATTTACGGGTTATGAGAAGAGTTGAAAATAGGTCGGACGGATGTCATGTGCTCTTCCTATATAATGTAGCTTATAATCTAGTTTGAGTTGTCAGATGACACATGACCACATTATATTCTATCCTACCTTCCTAAGATAATCATGGTTTTGTTCTGAGGAAACGTTGGATTCCGTTTCTGTCTCCCTGATCAGAAAGACATTCTCTTCCTTCCTTTCTGCCTTCTGGGTTTTATGACGAGGTTTGTCTTCCTCTTATTATTGTAAGATAATATTAACTTTAAGTAACCATCAATCCAGCAGTGTTGTTGCATGCATTCTTTTTTGCTTGTTTGGGTGCTTTCAGATGAATGCCACTCAAATAAGTTCCAAACAATGGCTCAGCTCTGTTTCGCTGTCAGTTTCCCTGACTCTGAACAAAGCGGTGGTGGACTTTAACCTGTTGTGTCCTGTTGTTTCTTCACCCCCGAGCGTCTTTGACTAGTGTTTCATTAAACATTACATTGCTCCCATTAGCCAATTGAGAACATTTTAATTTGAAGCTCTTTTGTTGAATATTAAATAGCGGCGTAGCATTTCTTAGGTTGTGTATTATGTGCTTTTGAAGCTAGTATGAAAACCTGCACAAACCTTTCGTTTGAAGAACTGGACAAAGTTGCCAGGTTAATATCAGAACATTTTTCTTACCATTAAGAAACTAACATTACATACATTAGCATCATTTGTCAAGTCAAGTCAACTTTATAGTCAATTCTGCAATACGTGCCAGACATTCAGAGCAACTGAAAATATGTTTCTCTCCGACCCACGCTGCAATAAGGACACGTACAACAAGTATAATGTAAAACATAAGAAATAGATACAAATGAAGATAAAAAAGATAAGTAATAAGATAAAGAAAGATAAGTTATATATACAACACAGTAATACAAATACTAAATAGTGCAAATGTAAGTCAAAATCAAACATTACAGAAAACTAAAGATGAAGATATTTGAAATGTGCAATATATAGGAAGAGTTTATTTATGTTGCAAAAAATCATACTGTCAATTCCTTAACCTGCCAGGCGTGTCAATATTGTATTAATTTGGTTACTGTGTTAGTCAGGTACACCTTGTTCCAAGTAATGAGGGGATTTGCTGCAGGGTCATGTACTGAGAAGTGTGGGTAAAGAGCGATAGAATTGGTGGATGAAAGAGGAGATCAGGCACCTTCCCCAGCAGAGAAAAAAATGCATTTTATTAAATCAGATCTTCGGTTAATGCTCTGTGTGCAGGCACAATAGCTGCTTCTCCCTCAAGGAGCTTACTGGCTGGCATTTCCTGCTCTGGGATGGCCCTGTCCAGATTAGAGGAAATTGATTTAATGGCTTTGGTTTAGTGGCTCAAAAGGCTACATCCAGTGTGGATACTTACTTGTTCTCTCTGTTTCTTTTGTTCAATCCATTTTTCTTTCTTTCGTTCTTTCTTATCCTGTTAGTGTTTGCACCTACTTTCCTTTATTTTCTTTGCAGCACACGTTGTCCAGGAATTGTGCTTGTGTAGGTATGTGTGGATGCTTCAGTATGCTGCTGCTGTAGGAGACAGTATAGCAGGTAGGTTTAATAGAGATAAAGATCTGGGATCAATAGCAGCGGTAAACCCACACACACACACACAGCCTCAGGCCCAGCAGGGCATTCAAATAGGAGCTGGTACACACAAACAGGACCGAGGTGTCTCTGTTCACCAGCAGTGCTTAAAGGAATAGTTCAGATTTTCGAAGTAGGGATGTGTGAGGTACCTATCCATAGTCAGTGTATTAGCTACAGTAGATGGCAGTCGGCACGCCCCCAGGGAAGCAAAGCAATGTACGGCTGGAGATGGGGGGGGGGCAGCAGCTAAACGTATTTAAGACTCAATCAATATCAGCTATAATTAGAATACTTTCACTGCTTTACCTCGCCGTCAGACAGCCCTTTATGACGGGGAACTGAAGCCGTTATCTCTGCTCTCATTAAAGCCACCAGACTCCTTTTAAACAAAACAGTAATTTTACCTCGGAGAACACAAGAGTTGCTGTTCTACCGCCGCCTCGATCGGTTGGTTAGTTAGTGTTATTGGGTTTTGAAGGTTAGTTTAAATTCACCAAAGTCACACAATGAGAAACGTACACAGGTTTCTGATAAGTGAGATAAACAATGATGTGAAGGAGACAAAAGAGTACAGTTTTTTTTGTGGTTTCCAGTTTTCTTTATCTGGACACACCCAAAATGTGTTTAAGTTGTGGCATTAGTGCAGTATATATGGAGCTAGAGAGAGGGTGTGTATTTACAGCATGTGAGGAATGTATGTGTGAGCGCTGAGTTTTATGGGATCCTCCTTCAGCATTGTTACAGCTTTACATAGATGCATGACAGGTGGGAGTCAAATTGTCACCCGCAGCAAGGTCACAGTCCTTGTGAGGACAAACGCACCTCAGAATATAAAACCCAGAGTGGCCATAAGACAGAAACCCCTGTGCGTTGATAACAACAATTGAAATGTTGGATGAGGTTTAGCTCGCTGCAGGAGAGACTTCAGAGATTTGGTCCAAAGTATACTGGAGCATACAAACGTGAGGCCACAAACTCTAAAGGACTAACGAAATAACCTCCCCTAATTAGGAACTACTTCAGCACAGGCTGGAGAAATTGGGGAGAAAACAGAAAACAAATGCAACAAAAAAACGCAGCATCCAGATTACACAACAGAAGTTCTCCAGACCTCTAGAGGGAGCAGCTAGTGGAACAGCTGGATTTGACCCCACGGGGAGAGAGTGCTCTGCCTTTTTATTAGAGTCGGGTATGGCTGCAGCCTGGAGAACTCCATAGACTGTATATTAAATTCATATTATTATTATTATTATTAATAACATAATATATTAGTAATATACAGTCTATGCTCCCGGCTTTGGCTTTTCAAAATAAAAGCTTGTGTCTGGTCCCTATGTCTTCGTACTTTGGTGTTTTGGATGTTTTTGAACTAAACAGTACGGCAATCATGCTAATGAATACACTAACTTTTTCAGCAGATGATTACTTACAACACGTTGGAGTTAGCAAAGCAGTTTTGTGTTTATATGTGCGAGCGGGATTTATTCAGTTTGATAAATCCCACGGTAATTCGGCTGGTTTACTAAACAGGGAGGGACTACAAATCCTGTCTGTTTTTTGTTTTTTTGTATTTCAAGAGCGAATTGCTCCACAATATGAATACAGATTGATCACCTATTTTGTTGGTAACCGTTGTTGTATAATGACAATATTAGGCTACACTTGAGGAGGCCTACACTTCAGTGATGCGCCTTTCGGACCTCGAAATTAAACCCTCTCATGTAATATGGCTTAAACAAACGTCAACATTAAACGCTGATGCAGTTTTAAATGTTTTATTACCACGAGTTTACAGACGTCTCTGCTGATTGAGTATCACCTGTGACCTGAGCCGAGACACACTCACCAAACGAGAGAAAACATATCTCAAACATAGACTTAATATTTACAGTCTATGCAGTTGCTCTCTCTCTCTCTCTCTCTCTCTCTCTCTCTCTCTCCCTCTCCCTCTCTCTCCGTGGGGTCGAAAATCAAGCTGTTCCACTAGCTGCTCCCTCTAGAGGTCTGGAGAGGTCTGTGCTTTTCTTTTTGCATCGTTTCATATTTGCAGTGCGTTTATGTATTTGGTTGTGTTGTGTGTATTTGCAGCGCGTTTATGTATTTGGTTGTGTTGTGTGTATTTGCAGTGCGTTTGCTGAATGCTGCATGTTGTCAAATGAATGAAGTTGTTTTTCTTTTCACATCGCTTCTTTTTTCGGGGTTTGCGTGCTTTTCTTTTTGCATCGTTTTTTATTTGCAGCGCGTTTGCTGAATGCTGCACATGTGTTGTCAAATTAATGAAGTTGTTTTCTTAATTGGCTTGTGTTTTGCCTATTTGTGTGTGTTTTCTTAAGTTGCAGGGCGTTTGCCCCGGTCGGCCACCGTAGTAGAAGACAAGAAAACTAGCATATATTCACGTTTTAAAAAGCTGGAACTATATTTTAGAGTTTGCATATTTGCTTGAAAAATCTAATTCAGCTCTAAAAATGTATTATAGGACAATGTACGGAGGTATCTATTTTTCTGGTCAGTTAGTTTTCACTTAATCTAATGTTCCATGTTTGTGTTTTTCTAGTTAATTCTTCAGCATCCTGTCAGAGGAGCTGGAGAGCGTGGTCCCCACCGAACTCCTCGCTTGATTTGGTTGTGACTTTTATATAATGTAAAAAAACCACATCAGATACCACAAACGACCTCGCATTAATTATCTTGCGCAGCTATTAGGTTACAATCTATGATGTTCACAAGCAATGAACAGCTGTGTGTGGCGCCCATTCGATTGCAATTAATTAGACATAGACACAACAACGACATGTGCCCGTTCTCCAAAACAGCCTGTGTGACAGTTAATAAAGATAACCCTGGGGTTTTGACTAATGAGCAAGGTAATTATATAGCCACAGACAATGTGATTAGCTGCAGCATACAGAGGTCAGTGAGGGGACACATGTGTTCCTTTCACCAGTGCTGAGGGGCCGTCGGGGGGGATGCAGGATGGCTCCAGTCCTTCTCTCCGGTCCCCTAAGGTCCCATGTTATTTTAATGTTTCCCATCTGACGTCGGCCATGCATGTCTGGCTCTGTTAGTTAGCGGCGCAGAGAAGCCAGCGTAGCCAGTGTCTCTCTTGTGTTACCTCGCATGATCGTGTGTGTGGGTAGATGAGGGAATGCAGTGCGCTATCTAGGTTATCTATTTTGACTGCTTGTTTCGTCGCAGAGAAGCCTTGAGGGCTGGGATTATGATTATAAGCTTGGGTCTGAATCTTCTCCTTTTTTATTTGCTGTGTTATCATTTAGAACAATCTGCAGGATTGTACACAACCTTGTAACTTGTTTTCTTTTATTAATTTTCTATATTAATATTGTTTTTATGTTGGTCAGCTCCTTTATGGTATCCAAATGTAGAATCTTCCTCCCGTGTCCTAAATATTCTTTGTTGAAGAGAGATTAGTTTGCATACAGGGTTTTGGCAAAGCTAGTCTTCATAAATATTTTGCAGTTGGAACAATTGTAGCTGTGGTGCAGTTTGGCAGTATAAAGTTTACAGATTTCTCCTTTTGAAATCCCTTGATTATTACAGGTTATGGGTTATTGTTCCTTGCTTAGCCAACAGAGGCACCGAGAGGGAACTGCCGTCGTTATATATCAGCTTCACAAATGATGCATAGTTGTTCAAACGTTCGGTAAATAACAGCCCCAAAGGGGTGCTGCATTCAAAGCGACCGAGATCAAAGACCATACGTTTGCTTTACTGCCCAATTACACAGCAAAGATAACAACTTTCCACATGTCCTGGAAACTTTTATATGGCAAGCAACAAAATTGAGATTGAGTTGATTTATTATTATAATTGGTGGTTGTCATTAAATCCACTCGATCACTCGGCTTTGTTGAAAAGGATTCTGTACTGGCTGCAGGTACTGGATTTTTTATTTTTTTTTATCTGAAAGTGAAATAAGATAAATGTCATGTTGCTCCTGGCAATTTATAATTATATTTTAACACACTCTTCCAATAATTTATTCACTCTAGCGCTGCATTTCCATGGAGACTTTAATATTTTACTCTTTCACAAGGAGTCTTTGGATGCAAAATAGGAATTGTGAAACATGAAAGAGAATGTTTAAGAGTTAGACAAAGGGACGCCTCATTTACTTGTTTAAACAATCCTTTTACATATTTGCTTTAGGCTATCTCAACTCCACCTAAAACCTCTCTTTAGGTTCTCCCTAATCTGTAGTCTTTATAATGAGATATCAGGACTTGTTGTCTGACCTTTATAGGAAAACATCCACAGGCTTGAAAATTGCCCATGCTAGAAAAAGAATCACTTTGGACATGAGCATCCAATTTGGTCTTTTATTATTAATAATTTCTTAGTATCCATCTTGGAAGTTCTTTTTCAAATCCATAGATGTGCTCACCCAATCAATTGAATAAATGGAAGTCTCCACTAAAAGACGTTGTCTTACAAACTTCCCATGTCATTGTCATTTTTAGGGCAGAATTGCGAGCCAGCACAGCATGTGAGCGGAGTTGAGCGAAAGCTAGCGGGGAGCGCAGGCGGGAGGATTTGGGACGGACGCAGAGCAGAGTTTTTTAAAGTTGGAACGTCGCCTTATCTCCCATTTCACCCCGGTCCAATATCGCTCCGGTTTCTCTCACACCATGAACTCGAAGCAGGGAGTACATACATGAACGGCGCCCGTCCCTCCCTCCATGCCGCCAGTGCCCGGCATCCATAATGGCGGTGCGGAGGCAGGGCAGGCGCCGTTCATCTGATAAATACAACAAATACTTTTTTTGGAGTGTGGTGAGCAATTTAGATAGAGTAGCTTTGAGTGGAAGAGCGGAGGCAAGGAACATCTCTGTTAGGAAATTCTCACCGCTCCACTCCGCTCTAGGGCTGCACAATTAATCGCGATTTTATCGAAATTGCAATGCGGACTAGTGCAATATCCAAATCGCAGAGGGCGCCGCAATATTTGTTAAAGGAAAAATATTTGTCGCAGCCTACAAATCATATCCTACAGACTAAAGAAAAAAATCTTTGTTACAGATCCTTGCAAAAATCACACTTCATCATTTTAATTTTAATATTTTTGCAATGAAAATGAGAATAATGATACAAAAATGATCACTCCCTCAAATATCGTGAATCATATCGCATTCACATCAGTCAAAAATAATCGCAATTAGATATTTTCCTCATATCGTGCAGCCCTACTTCACTCACATGCTCTGCGAGCCAGAACAGAGGAACATTTTAAGCTTATTTTAAAGATTTGAAATGACAGAAGTATAACTATAAATGACAAAAATTAGAGGTTGTTTAAGGTGTGGGAGCACAGCATCGTTGTGGGTCGGTTCAGGTCTCACTTTAGACTCCCACTGATTAATGTCCCATGAATAAACCAGGTAGTAGGTTATTTCTAATAGAGAGGAAGGGAATATCAGTGAATAAGTTAAACACTGCTTTGTGACATTAAAATATACCTGTGCAATCTGTGAGAGTTTTAGTTGGCACAGTGTAGCAAGCAGTGTAGAAATGTGACAAATGAATTAAGCTTGTCTTCTTGTGGACTAAATGTTGACTAAAATAACCAATGTACTGTTTTTACGCACTGTCGCACCATGATTCAGTTCTTTCGTTGCAAGAATGTATTTGATGTTCCGAGTGCACCCTGTTTCACAGCTTTGGTAGGATTCACACCTCGTGCTTTCCCTAACGTCTTCAGACTCCTAAAAGATAAAGCAAGCACTCTGTGTGGCTTTTCACCTCGCTGTGGTGAACTGCATTGTGTCTGAGGTGTTGCTGTCGGGGATTAAATCTCAATGCTGTTGTCAGCCCCTGTGAACAAATGTACCGGGTTTTGTTGTTCATCCGTCAGCTGTTATTGTCACATTTGGATTTAACACCATTGCTCACTGACATCAAAAGGTGAACGCAATTCCTCTTGGCTGTGTCTCACACACAGGCTCCCACTACTACCACCACCACCACTTCAAGCATTTAACCAGCATAGGACCCCTCTAGCTGTGATATTTTATTCAGCAGATAGTGCCTGGTTTGAATTCCCAATCCTCTTAAGCAGTGATATTTCCACAGCAGATAGCACCCATGAAAAAGCATCCCTACAACATGCAGCTTGTGCAGCATGTCCGCTGTGTCTTGGTGTACAGTTGGTACCCACATAGACATGTTGGAAGCCTTTATCATGATATCAACAGTCCATTCTGGTCACTCACTACACATTACTGGCACTTTGCTCAGCCAATTACAGCGGCTGTCGTTGCTCTAGAACTTTGAACCTGTGTTGTTTAGAGTGTAGATGCAAGATTAAAGTTTACGGCATTTACCGGACTGTCATGGTGAAAGCGAAACTCCAGACCTCACCTATGGTCTTGAGGTTTGGGCAGTGAATGAAAGAGTAAGATCACAAATTCAAGTGGCTGGAGTGTCTTACACAGGGTGGATTGGCTCACCCTTTGAGATAAGGCGAGGGGCTGAGTCATTCAGGGTAGCTCCTTTGCACTAAAAGAAGCCAGTGGCTTGAGCATCTGATTGGGATGCTTCCTGGACACCTCCCACTGTTCTCCAGGCACGCCCAACTGGAACAGACCCATTACATGGAAGGATTAAATAACCCATCTGGCCTGGGAACGCCTCAGGATCCCCCAGGAAGAGATGGCGAATGCAGTTAGGTAATAGGACGTTTGGGCTACCGTGATTGAAAAGCAGCAGACAAAACAGATATAAAAAAAAAAGTGGTTAAGTTAAAAAAGTGGTTAAGTTAAAAATAAAAAATGTATAAAACAGTGTCAATCATTATAAAATAAATAAAACCGTATAAATTGTTTTAAAAATGAAGGACGACACCTGGAGAGCACAGACCTCTGTCAAGACCATGCCCTATCTCGCAATGTTAACGAAAGTGAAAAATAGTTTGTCTAGCCGCCCCGTAATTCAGAACCGCTCCTAAATGTAATGGCTTCTTCGTTGGCCCATGCTTCATCCTTCCACCAAGTTTCATGAAAATCAGGCCAGTAGTTTTTTCTGTAATCCAGCTGACAGACAAACCAACAAGCAAACCAATACGGCAAATGTATGCAAAACCAAATCATCAATATCAAAACAAAGATTCAGTGGAGTAAATGAATCATGTTATGCATAATGTCACTAATGTCCACTATGTAACCTGATGTTGATCTAACAGGATCAAATCATATGGACTAAAAAGAGGGTGCATTAAAGATTGTTATAGATCTGATTTGTCACTGTGTATATCTTGTTTCTATTTCTTTTGCATCAGGCAGCAGTGGCATGAAACAAAGGACTGGTAATTGTGGCAGAATCATGACAAAGGAAAAGGGAAATCAGATTATTGTGTGGTCTAGAAAAGATATGAATGGTAGAAAGCCACCAGCAGAAAAAAAGGCATGCCAGTCAAATATATTATTAATGGCTCTGCGCCGACCTGTAGATCTCACTGATATGAGCTCTGCTGGCATGTTAACATTAATCGACTGTCCATTAGTCTAATGATAGTTCACATGAGCTCCAAGCAGCTGGCATAGGCCTGCTGTTTGTGATAAGGTTTGCCTTTGGGTGCAGCCGTTAAAGGTGCAGTGAGCGATACTGTGCATAGATTGTTGATATTTGAACTCAACTGCCAAACAAATACTCCCCCCCCCTTAAAACTGCCTTTTACCGGCAAATGTGCCACGATTTAGTGCAAGATTCTGCACGTTGAAAGACCATTTAAACATGCAAGCAATTCAATGTGCACATGTTGACACAAGGCAAAGGAATTGAAATAGAATGAAAATATATTTAACCATTGAATTATTTCAGTAAATTTAATAACGGAAATAAAAGTGCTGTAGAGGAAATAAGTCAGTCAAAGGCACAAAAAATAGGATGGTTTTTAATTTAATTTTTGATTTGAAAGAGGCTAAAGGGCTAATCCACAATAAAATAAAACCGCAAATCCAATTGCCTTTGACTTAATATTTATTAATGATCTTACTCGCTGGAAATCTTTATTGGTCATTTCACAAATTTAATTAAATGTAAAAATCTGGGTTACAACCTTGATTTCCTGTCCTCTCTACCTAATAAAAGAAGAAAAAAGTCATTTTAATTAAATCTTTTAAATCTTTAGCTTTTGACAGTTCTGTAGAAACATGGGATGGACATTAAACGACAGAAAGCCGTAATAAAACCAGGGACGTTGCTATCATTTGGCATCTGCCTTTAGGTTACAAGGGGCCCCTGAAAAGCCTCTACTCGGGTAACTTAGTCCATCAGGCTCCACCATCCGGGCGGTGTTTGAGTGATTTAATAGAGATACTGTATGCTTAGCCCTCCTAACATATACTCAAAACACACACCAGGTGTCTGTGTTACACACTGGATGACCCAGAAAGTCTCGCTGTCAAATAATTCTATTTGTAAACTCATGCAACGTGAATGTGAAGACACATGGATACATACACTCTCTGCTGTGTGGCAGTACAAGATGGTTATCATGAAGTCTTTACGTGGTACAGATTGTTGCATTAGAGCTGTCAGTCTTCCTCTATAATACCATTTGAATTTCATTTGTTATTTTTTTTTATATTCAAATAATATTCGAATATTTAATGCTCATATGCAGCCTGTTATAAATATGTACTACACTGCTCAGGCTTATGCATTATCAATGCCACTATAATCATGTGGTTGTTGTTACACATTCTGTCCACTAGAGGGACTTCCAACATCAGCCTGGCCTTGAAGGGGACCTACGTCGTGGCGCATTGCATTTCTGGCACGCCGCTCTCTGTTTACACTATTATTTATTATTATTATTTTCCACCACGCACACAGCGACAAACACAAATCAGCAGAGAACTATATGAAATGAAACATTATCTAACAAGTGTATTGAAGCGGCTCTGTTGTAAAGGCTAACATTGCTCGGTTAGCACAATGACATCATGTTAGCACAGCCGAAACGATTTGACATAAACTAAGTAACAATAGTGTTAGCCACGATGCTAACGGCATTGATAACTAAGCCAAACGGTGCTGCCACTACTATTTTAGTGATTTATAAGCAACCTGTTTCTTGCAGATTGTCACGTTACTGAGAATACAGCTGTTAGAAGGTAATATATGAAGTCGATGCTAACTCTGACAGCTGTAGGGTGCCACTAACATGAACTTTAGCTGTCTCCATGAAGCTCCCAGCTAAGCTCCTATAACTCGTGAAGCAGTTAAGAAACCTGAACGAGCTAACTATTGATAACACAAGCATTTTGGCTTGGTGGATGTCGATTTTAAAGTCATGTTAAAAATATATCCCATCCTTCTTCCGATTTCCAGCCGCATGTCACTCCCCCCAAAGACGTCCATTTATATAACCTCCTCGTCCTCACAATCTCCCTGCTCATCTCCTCCTTTCTTTGCCGTCTTCCCCTTTCTGTCTTTTATCTCCGTCACTTGACTGGATGCTGAACCAGCTGTTTGGGCTGCAGCAACAGTGATTTTGCTGTCAATTATTTTCAACATAAATTGTTTATTTTTTGAGGAGAAGTGGCGTGCAATACAAATTGAGTTGTTTTTTTTTTTGTAGGGGTGGGACTCACTAGAGGCCCCACGATACGATATTAATCACAATAGTTATGTCACGATACGATATTTTTGCAATTTTAAACATTGCAATATTCAAGCGATATATTGCAATTTGTAATTTTTTTTCCAACTTCAAACTATGTCCCCAAAGGAAAACTTTATATGTTTCACGCTGACCTCACCATCTGGTGGACTGAAAAAGCAATTGATTTTATTATTCTAGTACCAAAAAGTTACATTTTCATGTGCAATTTATATAATAACAGATTAATACGGCGTCCGTGTCCGTCTATCAATACTGCTTTAATATTCTACTGTATAAACATTGTCAAAGGTAAACATCCTGTTCAGTCTGCTAAATGTTTAATTTGGTTTTGGGCATAGTGTACACATTGAGCTACACTGTAATCATCTGTGAATATTATCTTACCTGGATCCTTCTTATCTTGTTACAGTAAATCAAATGTTGATATGAATACACATATAGCTCTGCACCACGGTGCTATGAATCCTAGATGGCAGATCTGTGTTACACCCACTGCTGTCCGTCCTTCAGCAGCAAAAAAAGCTTTCAGAGATCCTTGCGGGAAACTCTGCTCAACTTAAGTAGAACGAATTGCACATGCACTGCTGTAGTGTAGCGTCCCATGGCAACATATCATTGTATCTCTGTCTATGATGCTGTGTTAACTCCACAGTCAAATCTACTCCCAGTAGCCCTGCTTTCCACCACTGGGCTTAATGGGGTAAGGCAGCGCTTATTCAGTATTTATCTCACTTTGGTTCTCCTGTAACACAGTGAAGAATAATAGCCCTCTTTTGAACTTTATTCCCAGAGACGTGAATTAACCGTTTCATTGAAACAAAGGCAACTTTTGATCTGAGGTTTTCTCTTTGTGTCGGCCCTGGTGTTGGCTGCGTCCTACCTGACTTATAAAAGCTGTGGGAGCGGCTGCTGGCTGTGCACTAGGCACTGGATCTGCCATTACACACTATGTGGCCTAGAATAGCCAGTTACTAGGGCTGTTACGGTTTGTGTATTCATACCGAACTGTCAAAGTACAGGGGTCATGGTGCGGTGCGCACAGAATACACGGTATGTATAGGGATGCACTTAATGTGGAACCAAATTCCACAAGCAAAGGTTCCGCCTGGAAACTTTTAGCCACATGCAGTTTGCAACATATGCTGAGGTTAGCACATCAAGCGGATTGGCATGCACCTCACACCATAGCGAGTGGAAATGAAACGCCAAAACTGGAAGACCCGCCTGAGGGTTCCCGGTCAGCTACAACAGAGAGAGAGTTGTGTTTAAGACGAGGGCGGTGTGTCGGCATTGTCCCACCATTGTAGGGGATGTGAATAGAAACATGCTACATCTAACATGCTAACACACAATCGATGGCAACACCCAGATGTGCAGATCGCTGTGACGATAAATGTTTGGGTGCATTGAATGTTTAAATATAGCCAAGACGGAACTCTCCTCCTAATGCACAAGTTACATTTTTTATTATTCCATGTATTTAGTATTTTCAATTTCATAGCATAAGAGATGCCTTTCAGTTTTACAGACTGTTGTGACCTATTGCCTTTTGAGAAATTGTTCAGTGTCTGTACAGTGTAATACACAAGTCTTTGAAATGTTCCCCTTTTTTATAATGAAAATAGTAACTATACAAAAGTTGCCAGTGGACAAAATATATGCTATACTTCATTCCCAAGCAAGAGGATTGTGTCTGTCTTTGACACTTGCAATACTGTCTGTTTAAAATATATGAAAAGAAACATATCCTTATGCATTTGGGTTTTTTCCCACTGTACCAAACTCGCACCGAACCGTGACTTCTCTGTAGCGTTACACACCTGACAGCTACAGTAGTTAATTGATTGTCTTTGAGTTACAACAGCGTTGATGTCTTGGTTGGGTCAAATTGATAGATGATGGAATTATTTCAACAATAGCAGCCAGCGTGTATGGCAGATTTCCACTCACCAGCATAGCTCTACATTCTGCATTGCTATCTTTGGGTAAAGCTTACTCGGGAATCTGCTTTTGGTATGATTGTAATGTGCGGCATGTCTTTAAATGTTTTTTTTCCTGGTCTTGTGTGACATAGTAATGCTGCTATTTCTGCCAGAAAGATTTGGACTTTAACAAACCCACAAAAACAGATCAATTAAGGGATGGGATCACAAGTGTTTAAGTCTGTTTTACAACACTCACATGTCCATATGCACATTGAAACATTTAGCTTGCTGTAATTCTTCCTGTTCATACTGTCTATTAAAAGATCCCTTTTTTATCCAATGTAGGTGATGGGGAACAAAATCCACAGCCCTCATTTTTGGCCGAAACTAATTTTTCAACAACTGAGGACTGTGGATTTCGTACCGGTATTTTATCTTTTCATGGCCAGTATTAAAAAAACAAAAACAAAAATGTATCGTATAAATTGTCCGTTTTTGCCTGAGAAATTACTTTTAATGATGATTTGTTCCCGTGTGTGCTGTTAATTCTTTTTGGAGATGCTTCCTCTCACTATTATTTATGACCATTATAGCTCACAAGCACAAAAGTGAAACAAGGCAGTGTACTGCAGTATCAGGGGTTAAATCATATCAAGGAAAGATCTGCATTGTGATGTTGATGTGTTTTTTATTTCCTTGTCTGTTTTTTTTTTAATTTAAACTCCACCCCTTATAAATAAGCCTCAAACCCACACTGAAAAGTTTCATTAACTTTTCCTTAAGGTTTGTTCATCCAGACAGATTGCATTCATTCCCCCATTGTGCATATATATGTGTGTGTGTGTGTGCACGCCTGCATGCATCTATTTATGCTGTAAATCAAACGTATACAGATCATGGTGTGAAGTCAGCCATGCAGCCTTTCTATCTCTGCGTTATTTGTTTGTCTCCCTTTCACCTTCTCTGTTTCTTACGTCCTCTTTTGACTCTTTGATTGAGAGGAGCCTGTGGGTAAGAGCATGCAGGGTCTGTATGTGTGTCGGGTGCACTTGATTCAGCGCCCTTAAACAGCCTGCAGTGGAACAGTGAACTTGACCATGACCTTTTTGTGTGCATTGCGTCCTCTATACAGTATTTGTGGGCATGCTTCTGTAGGCAGGTCTGTGCTTAATGAGTGTTGGCGACTGCACAATTTATTGTATGTGTGATAGAAATGTTTAAAGATGGGTTTGTGGATGTTGCCCTATTTTGTTACAGGCAGCGATCCTCCGTCACACTACACAGAATCTGTGTTCCGTAACGGCTGTTCTGTATCTGGTCGAACAGGACTGTCCCGCTGTAGTTCAACCTCATTCTTGTCCCTGTGGAGCAGCACATACGCAGCGCTGTCTTTGCCCCTCGAGGGCATTAACTGCTCAGACAAGATCTATTTAAGCACACATAATGTTCCATTTGTCCAAGAGGCTTTTTTAATCCACCATACAAGTTAATTAAAATACAAACCTGAGATTTGCCTGATTCGCAGTTTTGTCATACCAGTGTTTCTCTCCAGACAGTTTTAATATTTTACATTACTGCACATTTTACATTTTACTGCACACCCTTTTCACATTAATCCAAATCGACTTATCTTTTCTTCAGCTGAAATTTTGCAAACCTATGTAACTTTGCTGAACTAACAATGACAGGATAATGGTGAATGCTCAAGCATAGTGGAACAGTAGCACAAGTACAGAAGAGTCATTGTTACTGTAGTCTTGAACCTCTCAGTTAATGTTTGTTCAAGGGGCGTTATCAATGGTGGTAGGTAACCCAAAATGCCTCTGGATGCGATTGGATAGACCTACAGCCAGTCAGAGCAACGAAACTTGATGTAGCGCTGAGCAATGGACACATTTAAACAGACTTCAGCATTCAGAGATGAGCTGTGATGCTACGCCATGCATCAGTGTAGCATGAACTAGAAGTCAGAATTTGCAGCCATCTTGGTTATTTTGGAAAATGCCTCAACGCCGCTCCTCTTTACTAAGCTAGGTTCATGCTCGCCATATAGTGCATTCCATTTACCTCGGAACTCGGAAGCCGGAGTTGGGAATGACGTCACAACCCGAGTTGAATGCGTTCTATTTACAAGTTGGATTTTTCATTGTGGGGTAGGGTCTAGCCAGGTTAGCCATTGTTAGCAATACCAGTTGATAACAACGGATTACGCTGTTTTTTGTACATACAAACAGCGTAACAACAATGGAACTGTGTGTACGCTGGATTTAGTGAGACACAAATAAGACAAAAGTGCTAATAAACTGTATGTTATTACAGCTTTCACAACTGTTGATGCACGGGGCAGCCATGTTGGATTTTGAGCTCTGGGTACTGCTTGGTCGTCTGAGTTTCGAGCTCGGAAGTCCGAGGTCAGGGGGCGTGTTTCCGACTTTGACCTCAGAAAATCCCACTTCCGAGTACAAATGGAACGCACTAATAGTATCCCTGGCGTGAGGGTGCGCATAAAGCGTGAAAGCTCGGAAAGTTGTCAATCATAGTCTGAAACTCGCCCCATATGAGATGAATGGTTGTGATTGGCCTGGCCGACGGTCTGGTCGGTTGGAAATCTGTCTAAACGAGAGGGGGACCTGACTTATCTGCCAGAGCCAATAAAGCTAGCTCGCAGATTCATGTGGTTCCTAGGCTAGTAAACCCCCTCAACATTGACCAGAGGTTTGTTTCATTGCTTATCTTGTCAACTTGTAATTTGTAGGATTGTTATTTATGGTTGCATGGTCTCATTTTAATAATTCACAGCAGGCCGTAATTAAAAACGATTTTTACACGCCATATTGTGATATAGAATTGATATTGACACATATATTGATGTAGCTTGAAAGGTGAAACAAAGTGACGGTAGAAAGCAAAAGCAAATCATAATTGAATAGAGGAAACGCCACACAGAGTCAAGTGTTTGTCTACCTCCACCTTCAGTACAGTTTTGAAAAACAAACATGTTTCTGTGTGAGTCCTATTAAACTCAAACATGTGTTTTGCATATTGTTGCTTCACTTGGATGTTTGAGATTCACTGTGTATTTACAGTTTGGCACTAAATGGCTGTTTTCATTTTCCATTCTTCTACTGAAGGGGGAAAGTTTCTCTGTGCTCACCTTCAATCTGAGTTTAACACATGGCGTACAAACGGCTTTGTGACTTCACGATTAGCTTTGAGGCCATTCATGGTCAAGCAGTATGCAACTTCCACAAGTTTGATGTGAAAACTTGAAACCTCCCGTGCACATACTGTACACTGAAATTGGACCTTTCAGTAAAGTATAGAATATACAAAGAAAGACAAAAAAGGAATATACAGAGTAGAGTATTTTTATGGCTCTGTGGCGGCAATAGCCATGGATCGAAGGCATCCTGTTTTCAGGTTGTCCGTACGTCCCATTCTTGTGAATGCGTTTTTGACCATAACACAAGAATTCATACAGATGATACAATTATGACATTTTATATCCAAAAGGTGAAAGGTGTTTTTCAATGTGATATCATAATTGTTAATTATTCAGCGCCATAACTCAGGAACAGGAGAGACATTTGGATGGATCCTGAGTCGGTGACACTAATCTTAGGTGGTAAAATGATTGTTTAGATCTTCTGTGCTGCATCCACTTTTCCCTAAAAAATAAACTTAATACCTTTTTATTAAACTGCTTCAAAGTCTTCACTACATAATGTATACGCACATGGATGTAAACTGCAACTTGACTGTTTGGCTAAGGCATGCAACCCCAAGGCGGTAGTTCTAGTTATGTCTGGTGTGGATCTATAACACGAGCAGTGTGGTTTTCCTACAACACCAAAGCTACACAATCTAAATCTCTTAATCTTTTAATCTAATCTTAAAACACTTTTATTGCACCATCTGATTTTGTCTGATTCTGATTATGAGTTCTCCCATTTTTTTTATTTTGATGTGGTTTATTTTATAACCTTTATTCTTTATTGCCCTGTTTTTGATGTGTTTCTTTGTTGTTTTATGTGTTTCTTTGCTATGTGAAGCGCTTTGTAACTTTGTTCTGATAAGAGCTATATAAATAATTATTTGGAAATACATTATTATCTACATACAGCACAATATACAGTATGCACATTCACATGGATTTTACATAATCTAATAAGGATAGAGTGATCACACAAACACACATACAGTACTGTACCAACCACACAAACCCTGCCATATACTGTAGCTCCGACACATTTTATTGAGTGTACCCGATCATTACGCTGATTCCAACCCACCACGGCAGAAACACAAAGCAGAGGTGGCGGTGACAGGCTGCTGACAACCCATTGCCCCTCCTCCCAACGTCTGAGGATGCAGTGCTGCTCAGTTTCTTCAGCCTTTGCCACATGTACTTTATTTAATTTTGTCATTGGCGACCCGTGGCTGCACGTAAAATCCTGAAAATAATATATGCATGAATCAAAAGTGCTGTTTTAGTAGTAAACCGAAAGCAAGACCTGGATTTTCTGTCTCACTTTTACTCTACAATGTGTTGAATTTATAAACTAAATTATAATAATCATGTACGTTTGTACAGTAAGACAGACAGGGCTGCTCCTTTCACTCCTCCACCATTGCGCTAAACTGTAATACTGACAAAGACTCGTTAAGATTCAAAGACATGTTTAAGCAGAAGCAAAATTCATCCTGACATGCAACGATATTGTTCTCTGTTTCTTCTTTAATTACTACCACACTCACATGCACAACCATGCACATGTTAAGTATAGACTGCCACATGGACACAGTTTTCCTCCAGTTTAGGCAAACACACTGGCGGCAAACTCCGGGCAAACTCATACACGCTAGAGAAAAAACATCTCCCTCTTGTACATACAGTACTGTGTCTGTTGCCTCAGGACTGGAACTGTATGTCCTCTATCTTTGCGCGCGCGTGTGTGTATGTGGAACATCAATGCAAGGAAACAAGGAAAAAACCTGAAAGTTGAAATGATTGAGTAACTTTTTGTTTTATTCCTCAGGGATGTTTGCAATGAAAACTCAAAACTTTGACAGCCTTGGCTCACGCCGCGTTCCCCCTGCTTCTTCCTCCTCTCCCTCACACCTAACCATTTTGTTCTGTTTCTTATCACATTGCGTGCTTATGAGTCAAACTGTCAACTGCTCGTCCTCTTTATGTACTCGGACATTGTTCTGACAATAGTGAATGTATGAACAGTGAGGAGTGTGTTTGTACTTTTGGACTTGCTGCATGTGCTAGCCTGTTCACATATGGGCAGTGGTACCTTGTGTGATGTCGAGGGCTTGGCGCTAATCACATCCAGGACCACACAGGCACTCGGGTGGAAGCCTGTGAGAGTTGGGGGCCCATGGCCCTCGGTACCCCAACCAGAATCTCTGCCAAGAAAATCACCTTCCAGCCTGTTTGCTCCACTTTTTGGGCCCCGCTAAGTTCTCCTCCTCCTTTACCACCTTCTCCTCTTTCATAGATTCTGCTGTATCCAGTCAGGAAAAGATGGAGATTAAAGTGTGAGGAGGGTGTAGTTATGGCTCTGTGGGCTCTTTACAGTATGCGTTTTATTGCTCATTACAGAGGTGGCTGAGATGTGGAGATGAATGGAATGGCTTGAGGGGGTAGAGAAAGGTGAAATGGGATATTGTGTGTGTGTGTGTGTGTGTGTGTGTGTGTGTGTGTGTGTGTGTGTGTGTGTGTGTGTGTGTGTGTGTGTGTGTGTGCATGTGCAGCTTTGTGCACATATGCAGTGGTTCCCCTACCATTGTTTTGGGGGGGCAGCCCCAAAACAATGATACAATTGACACAAAAGAATGACACAATTATATAATTATGATATATATTCCACACACACAAAAAAAACCCAAAAAAACAAAAGCAGTGTGTAGTGGTGCTTATGCTCCGTGGTGATCCGCTCTACAAGCGTAAAATTAGGATAGTCTTCTATTTATACGATAGACGAGGTGTGTGTGTGGCCCTTTTACACAGAAATAGATCATAAAGTGTCATTATTTCTTTTAAATTAAACTACCGATATACAGGAAACGACTTAATGGCTGTGAATGAGCGGACTGGCAGTTTCATTTTGAGAGTTTCTGTTTTTATTTCTTGTTTCCCTCGCCTGCGTCCTCTGATAACAGCTGACAGTAAACGTGACAGCAACAATTCCAAAGCAAAAGCTCTCTGTCTCGCCTGTGACTCACACAATCCTACGCCGTGTGTGCGCAGCTGCTGTAGCCAGTTAAAACATGCAAACATAAGTTCCGCTAACGGTCCACATACGCTACGCGTTCAGTGTAGCCAAAGTCGCGCAACCTTGCCCCTATTTTCAACTGTTACTAACTGTTGCTAAATAGTAATATTCAGTTGGTTGTCATATACAATTTCACCACTAGATGGGAGAAATTCTTACTCAGTGTAGCTTTAAATAATTTACTTTGAATAATCCAGGACACGGACGCAGAGCTTGACGTACCAAATGCACTCTTTTTTTCTGTTGTTTTCAGGCTACTTTGCAATAATACAGTAAGGTTAAACTCATGTTTTAAGTGCAATATGAAAATATGAAATGTCACTGGCAGTTAAGTTAAATATTGTCAAATAAAGAAGAGAAAAAAGTGTAGGAAGTTGCTGAGATTTTTAAACATGTTACGGTAATTGCAATCATTCGTGCAAAAGTGTGAAAAAAAAAAAGATGTTTAAACATCTAATAGACACCCGCGATGCCTCTACCAGAGCCTTGGGTCAAACCAGCCACTCTGGTTGAGATTTTAAAATTTTTTTTAAAAAAAAAGCCAATGTGTTGTTTATACATCTTTATATCTGTCCTATTAAACTGGGACACACATGACCTGAATAATTGACACACCGCTCACTCCTCGTTAGGACGAGCTATTTGCTGGGCCGACAGGAGGCCAGTCAGCATTACTATGCATGTGTGTGGCAGGCACTAGCTACGGTTCTGCTGGCTTGGACACATATGGTGTCTTGCAGAGCCTGGACCTGCTGTATCTAGGCCAGGCAGCTGGTCATGTGGCCCCATACTGAGCACAAGGTAAACAACATGAAGTAGAAAGGTCAGAGCTTTTTCTCTTGCCATTGGTTATATGTGTGCCTATGCACAAGAACCAGTACATGCTTACTGGCCTGATAATCAGGCATATAAACCTCCTGGACCCTCCTCCTGTGGGCTGCAAGGACCTCCACCTACAGCCACACCCCTCTGCCATGTCCCCACTTTGTATAGTTGAATAGCTAAAGTCTACAATCAACAGCTTTTATAGACCTGGAGACAGAAACATACAGACCTTAGCTTTAGTAAAGAAACCAGATGAGCTGTGGGCTCCATCTTTATGTTTCTCTCCCACTAACCCCCTCAAACATAAACCCATCCCAGTTTGTTGAGGCCTTGCTATTTTTCATTATACATATTTATTTCTATAAAAAAATGTTGTGCCCTTGTGTATCCGCCTGATGCAAGTCTGTTTTTTTTTATTTGAGCTGAGGAGGGTGCCTGGATCCCAGCCCGGTTTGTAAACTCCAAGAAACTGAGCGTGCAACACACACACACACACACACACACACACACACACACACACACACACACACACACACACACTGAAACACACAGACAAGACACACAGACAATTCTCACTGCCAGGGTTATATAGTGCAAAACTGCATGTGCACTTGCACACACATGCATACAATTGCTGGTTCACAACCAATTTTGGAGATAAAAAAAAATCTGTGAATCTTTTTCCAAGCGTGGATCAAACTCACTTGTAAATAACAAACAAAGTGTGTAAGATAAACAAAACATAATTTGGAAAAAGTAAGTATGTCAGGAAAGCATGAAACATGGAAAAAGTTGTGCACATATATCACATATAAGTCTTTCTATTTTAAAGCAGATACAGTTATTGTCGGGTAAACCTCCAGAGATTAAGGGATGTAAACATGACATACCCAAACAGATTGAAATTTGGCATGGCTGCTGCCTCCTAACATTTGCACCCACAAAGCAACATAACTTGCATATGTGTGTGTGCTTGTGCATAGTCACTCAGGTTAGGAAACTTACCTTTAAATAAGGTAAATCTTCATCTTAAATCAACGCTTTCTCACTTGGATCCTGCATGTTTTACCATGAAGATAGCTTTCTTTTATTTATTTTTAAAAGCTAGTTTTGAGGCTGAGGTAATGTTGTGACAGCAACTGTCTACATGTTGAAACTGTACAAACCCTTCTTTATTAAATACCCTTAAATGCCCTGTAACTCTTTGTCCTCCAAAGCAATCAGCAATCTTAAAATCTCTATGTTCGTCTGTGATGTCTTGTTACAATTAGAGATGCACCGATAGACCGGCCGGTTACCGGAATTGGCCGGTTTTCACGTGCTTGGCCATGACCGGTGACCGGCAGGTCAGTCTGACATATGCTGATTTCATGCCGGTCAATGCTACAATTAACGGACAACATAAGTTATACGTGTTACAGTTTTCATGGACGCACGCACGCACGCACGCGACAGCACAGTCTCTTTTTCCTTTCTCTCAACTTTTCCGCCGTGTGTAGCGCGTCGGCGCTATTCTCGCACATGTAGGGAACCTCGTGAATTAACCTGCTACATGTCAGCTGTTTGGAAATTCTTCAGCGTGTGTGCAGAAGACAACAAGTTTGCAATATGCAACACCTGCAAGGAAAGAGTAGGGCGTGGAGGGACGACACCAAAAACCAAAATCACATTTTTTTTTTAGTTGGATATTGGATGTGAAAAGAAGGAAATGGTTCTAACATTGCTCTTTAGATGTGTGTGAATTTCCCACACCAGGAGTAATTTATATAGTTCTATTTTATAGTGATCCATTATCTGTTCAAAAAATGTTCTATGTTCTGTGCAAAATGTTCTATTAAAGAAAAGATAGAAAATAAATATTTGTGTGTGCTGTAAAGAGGTTGAAATCGGAATCGGCTAAAATCGGTATCGGCTGGCCTAACTCAAAGAAAATCGGAATCGGCCTAGAAAATTGTAATCGGTGCATCTCTAGTTACAATGAGACACTTCCATAAGCTGTGAGGAAATGAACAAGTGTGGGGAAGTGCACATCTCCAGGAAAACAATCAGGAAAAGCACACATAAGTACAGTGTCCAACAGTTTCACAGAGTGCAGTTTTTTCTTAAGGTGGCCTGACGAGGAAATGCGAGGCAGAAGAAACAGCTGAATGTTTGTTTGGGGGAGTTGGGGGGTTAGCTGAGGTTGTATACACATTGGGCAATGATCTACAAAACTTCAGTCTTTAGAGTTGTTAGGCTCTGCAGCATTCATAGGACCACCTTAAGAAGATCCAGCAGTGAAACTGCAAGTGGAGGAAAAGAGAAGCAGTGAAAAACAGAAGTGAGCTGGATTTGTTTTCCAAGCGTAGTCACATTCTTGGCAGCACCTTAGCTTGTCCTTGCCAAAGGGGGTGGGAAGAGGAGAATGAGAGAGGTAGAGGGAGAGAAATAGCAGATTTTTTATTTTTTATTTTTTTCCCCTTTTTGCTCTCTGCCCAGTGCATTGAAAGTTAATACGTTAACATTATCTATAGATGTAGTTTATTCTTTGGCTTTGGCTCACATCGCCTATAAGCAGTTTTTTTTTTAGCGTTTCCATGTACGAAGGTCTTGTAAAAGTATACATTGCCTCATTTAGCTCCTACCATTGCACAAACCAGTCACAAAATGTACTACGGGTATTTCTCCCACGGCCTTCAGCCCTGTTTGTATGTATATCAGTCCTTCCAGAAAAATGTTTGTGATTGTTGCGGGCAAAAATCCTTGATTATGCGGCACGTTTTCTTAAAAAATGCGATGGAATATGTGGGATATTTATGCAGTTTCATGTGATGAAATTGCGGGAACTTGCAAAAACTGCAGTTTCATAAATATGCGGACTTTAGCTGATTATGCATTGAATTATGCAATCGCATAATCGCGTTTTTCTGGAGGGACTGGTATATAACCCTTTAAAAGTAAATCAAGCTTGACTTGACAGAAAGTTAACAGGCAGCAATTTTTAAAACGATTGATCATTGGTCATTTATCCAGCTTCTCAAATGCGTATATATTTACGATATCATCGTAAACTGAATATATTTGGGTATATTAAGATGCCACCTTATGTTCTGGAAACATTTTAAAGGTAAAGCGAGTAATTGAATTACTGAAAAAAAAAAACATTGCTTGACTGATTAGTGATTATACTCATTATTTGCAGCCTTTGTATTTTCTATATGCAACCTTAAAGGATGCATACGAAAAAAGGCACAAATGCTGCGTACAAAACAGCCGTTGTATTTATATCAGCCTGTAATGATGTTGCTCATTTACATGTTCTCTTCTGTAATGGGACAATAAAACGTAAGAAGAATGAGCGACTTTGTAATGCTGGCAGGGAAGAAGGAGAAGCTGGTAGCATCATTAGTGAGTTAACCCTGCAAGTATGCAGATGTTGTGTGTAAATGTATGTCTTTGAGTGCTCAGTGCTCACCAGTACCAGTGTCAGGCGCCAGTCAGCTCTGCCTCGCTGTACCACGGGCTTTTACCCTTAAACAACTACTGGTGATGACAGTTGAGGTGCCACTGAGCAAGGCAGCTGACCCCTAACTCTGCCAGTGGTTCTGCCGGTGTCGAAACACTGGTGTCACTGAGCAACTCAGTTCTGTTTGTAAAGCTTACTTTGCATGTCCAACTGACTTTTTTCAGACTCTTCTGTACTTGTGTTCCTGTTTCAGCGTCTTCGTCTGTCTGTCTGCCTCTGGGGCTTTGTTGCAATCATGGCTGGATTATGATAGGGTGACCAGACGTCCCCGGTTTCCGGGAACAGTCCCCGGTTTCGGTGACCTATCCCCAGCTGGAGCTGTCCCCGGAAATGTCCTCGGTTTTCACTGTGACTGACAGACCCAAAATTGGAATGAAAGAAAGAAAACATTGACCCTACACACGCAGGCTCAGGACAGCCAGAGCAAGCGCTGCTCAGAGCTCAGAGATGTTCTAGAATGCCCATTTTACGATGCTAAAATTACTGTTTATTTACATGGAGTCTGGTGGGTTTAGTGAACGTAATTTCATTGACTTTTTTATGTTTTACCAAAGGATCTTACTCTTTAACAGAAAGGTCGACCTTGTCAGACACTTAGAAAATTAATCTGAGCCTGTCAGCGGCAAAACAAGCACTTTTATGAATGTAAATACAAGCTGGACAATTGACATCCTATTAACTTACATTGTAGCTTGTTTCACCGTTGCCGACTGCAGCGATCTTGTTTAATACTGGACCATTTTCAAAGGAAAATATTTCCTCAATAGTTTTAATTGTATCCGATACTCAATGAGCTGTTGCAGAAACAAGCCCAGCGTGAAGCAATAAAGCAAAAGCTGTCAGATAAATGTAGTGCAGTAAACATTACAACATTTCCCTCTGAGGTGTAGTGGAGTACAAGTATGAAGTAGCAGCAAGGGCGATTCTAGGATCAGACCTTTAGGGGGGCTCAGCCCCGAATGAGAATGTGACACGGATATAGCGCGTGCAAAAGTGTTAATCTGCACCATGAAATTACCAACTTCTTCACAACCGCACTCCTGCTCTCCCTCTGACTCAGCCAGAGGCGTGAGTCTGGCACAACAACCTCAACCAGAATCTAAGCTTTCCAATGATATTAGTGCCAGTTGCTGTGACAAATGGTTTGTGAGAAAATTAACATTGAATTTACATGAAATGTTATCATATTTGCATTCTGCATAAATCTCTGCACACCGATAACTCTCTGTGAAATATCTCACAAACTCTTCACTCAACACATGCATCGGTACAACAAGGGGTTCCCGGGTAATCCGGTTTTGAAATTGCAACAGAATTTCTACATGGTCTCCAACTTTGGGCCAAAATTATAATGTATTCTCATGTAAACTATTTATGTCAGCACAGACATTTTTGTAAATTGCTTAGCCAGTGTATCCCACCGTAATGGTTATAATATTGCCAGATTCCAGACAATCCCACTTACTTATATACTGTATATCCCACTTACAAATATGAATATATATTTCTACTGGTATGTCCTAGTGACATTAATGCAAAAATATGAAGAAAAAACTATTCCACTTGTGTGTGCATGGTTATAATTCTGAAGTGCAAAATAGTTCAGGCTACAGCACAAATATTTCCATCCATAGATAAGAATAATCAAGTCTAACCTCTGAATTTCTTTTCAAAGTGCACCAGTTTGATGCATTTCTTACAGGGGAGCATGCCCATGGATCCCCCTAGGGGGGCTTCTGCCCCAGTGCAGCTCTAGGTCTTGTGACGTCCCTGGGCCAGTGTCCCGGTTTTAAGTTTTACAAAGATAAAAACATTACCTGTTTTGGAGGTATTTACGCTTCTGAGCTGAAAATGTCCCCAGATTTTGTCTCAGAAATCTGGTCAGCTTAGATTATGAGGCAATGAGCCCCTGGATACAGACATGTAAGACCTGTCTACCCAGTATTTCCCATGTGTCCTTGGCTGGTGCAGACGTGTCTAAATGCACACCCACACCGTACAGGCAATCAGAATAAGAAACATACTCTTACCAGCAGAGTCAGTGTAGGACACTGTGTTCCCATTTTCAGCAGGGCAATATTGAGGGATTTAGCGTGTGTACTATATAAAGGCTTATAGATACACAGGGATACAAATGACCTGCTCTTACATGCCAAGCGAAAGAATGTGTCAACATTTAAAGGAACTATTGTTTGCTTGTTCGACATCTATATTTGGGACACATGAGACAAACCGAGTGCCTGCTGATCATAGCATGAAAGCTCGGTGTCAAAGTAGGTGAAAGTTCAAACGGTTTGAAACCTGAGATTCATGTTTTGCTAGTTTTCTGGAGCAGTTTCCTGCTTCAGGTGGGATCAAAGCTGCTGAGTCAAGTGTTATCGCTCCCACCATAATAAATACATGGATGTAGCAGTTTCTGAGTTTGTATTCTTGTCCTTTTACCTGACAACCATAAAACCCCAAATCACCATTTGTGTATACACATTTAAGTTTAACAGTTTAGTCCATGCAGACGTCTGTTTGTGCATACTTAAAGCCACAAGGTCACATTTTAAAAAATGGCTGTAAAGATAGCATTTAGTCACTTTGCTGTGACCTATTAGCACCTATTAATAATCCCCTGACAGCAATTAGCCCAGCGAGAGAACGAGCAGGGACGTAGCATGAAACATGATCTCTTTGCCTTTGACTACTTGCGACCCTGGGGTACAAACACCCCCCTCCCCCCTCTCTACCTCCATTGCATCCAAGATCAGACAGCATGCGCCACTTCAACAACCTGGCCCGGCCCTGTTCCATTACTTAACCACTAATTGCTCAGGCCACCCTTGGGAGTCAGGAGCACTGACCCCATGTCTGCTGTCATGGTGTGAATTTTAACAAGGAGCTTAAGGGTTAAAACCACCGTCTTCTACTGAGGTTATATCATATATGCTACTCTCTTATCCTGCAAAAGACACAAACAATCTGGTTAAAGAAGTGAACAAGTTTTACATGAAAGTATGTTTCGGTGTAATAAGAAATTGGCACCTCTAAGCTGACAGGTGATCTGCTGTGCACTAGAACACACCAGCAGCTGTAAAAAAAAAATGTAGTAGTCTTAACAGGTGCTTTGTGGACAGGGCTGACCCACTTAAAGTTAAAATTTCAAATGATTGGTCAAAGAGCTTTGAATCAAAATGCAGTTTCTCAGCCAAATTATCAATCTTCATTTTCTTTCAAAATTGGTGTGCAACTGTGACATTTGAATTAACTGAAATGAGAAAGGGAACGTGCAGACTAGAAGGGGGAGGGGATAATGTGAAAAAGCCAGACATCTGTCTGCGGAGTGTTTTTCCAGTTATGTCGCTGCACTGAAGCAATTAGCAAATAAAGTTAACTACATAACTGTCATCAGGTTTTGTCTCATAGGCTGTGTCATTTGCATCCGTCTTGATTAACTGGTTTTAAAGCTGATAAACTACAGATAGAACGGGTGGACCGTATATATAGATTTTTTCTGATACCGGAGCTAAAACGATACTTTTAAAATGGTGCCAGTGCCTAAATGGTGCCTGAAATATATATATATATATGGGATGCACCAAATTTTTTTAAAGGCGCACAAAACGACTTACAACTTGTTTATTGCTAAGGCCATATGGTCAAAAATAAATGATTTATTAATAATATAATAACAATAATTTACAATAACTTATTTTACCAGAAAATTGCTGGTAAACGACAAAAACAACCATTTGATGGGAAAAGGGTATTTTACAATAACTTTGAATGCACCATGAGGCTGGCGAGGCGAGTTTCACGTAATCATACCGTCTGTGTTGTTTTTCCAACAACGGCAGCTGCACTGTTACGTCCTGCTGTTGGAATCCTCTACAGTGAAATACACTCACACTTTACACTGTTTAGCTGTCAGCATGCTGTTTAATCCAGCTGCTAGCTAACGGTAGGCTATCGTTACCTGCTGCCAAGTGTAGTGTTAACTAGCGTCACATGCAGCAATGTTTCTGTTGCCTGTAACGTCCATTTCGGAGCATCAGAGGGCAGCGCAGGCATTTAAGTGGTACCGAAATCCGCATTGCTATTCGGTCCGGTAGATACCAGTCGTTAAGGCACCGGTACCGTATTAGCACCGTGTCTCGGTACCCAACCCTAGTAAGGAGTTAGCATGTTTGCAATTCCGGTTGAAGTCAATGGGTTTTTTGAATGGGTTTTTGGTTTGATGCCTGAAATAAGGCATGTGGTTAACACAAGCTTAAGAGATTTTCACATGTTGTTCTACAGCAGTCAGTTAATACCCCACTCTTGAATTTTGAAGCTTTTATATGTCTAAAAAAAGGTTGCTAACAAGTGGCTAAATGAGACTTTTGTCTAGAATATCAAACGGCATCACACCGAACACAGAATCCCATCTACTCACTAGTCCGCCTTTACAGCCTTGTTGTGTTTATACTTGTTTACCGTATATAACTGTGGCCACTAGCTAGATCAGGTCACGCTAAGATGATATCTTCTGTAGAAGAGGTAAGCGGGCAAAATCAAATTACAAATTACAAAGCTTAGTGGTGGTGATGTTGAAGTCATGGGACCATGGTGTTGTTCGTTTATAGGCTTACATTAGCCTATTATTTCTGGCGATTGCATTACGCTTCTAAAAAAATGGTGTTCATTTGTGAAGATTATCTTGCTGAATAAAATCGGAAACTTATTTTCTGCAATAATCTCTGCAGAAAATCGTACTGGCTTTTTGTAGCAGGAAGTAGGGCGATGCTAACTTCCCGGTTGGCCTACAAAATAAGTCGTCCCTGCAGCACTGTATTTAGAAACAAGCAATTACAGCACCCTAATATGACATGACAGCGGCAACATTCACACTTCAAAGCTGCACAGTACAAGACTCAGATCTTTTTGCCATTGAGCAGCAAGTGCTGTTTCCACAGCCAGATTTATCTTGCTGCTCTGGGGATCGAACGGCAACCTTGTGGTTGCAAGCCCACTTCTCTCACCTTTAGGCCTGCTAAGCGCAAAATGTACTGATAAGGTTAAAACAGAAATTCATGGATGTGTGCGATATGTGTATTAGTGACTTGGAGAGTTTTTTGACTTGGCCCCAAAAACTTCAGCCCAGAACTAGGATGGATTGTTTTTATCTGATTGAGAGAGGAGAAGTACAGAGTGGTTTTCATACAAAACAGTCCTGTACTGTACAGTACTGTATATCCTTGAAAACAAGCTATCTAAAGAAAATAACATGTGTTTATGCAGTTCTTTTGGTCCTTCTACCAAACAAAAAGCAATGATAAGATGCCCTTCATAAATGCTCTTTATTCCCCCTTCTCTTTCTGCTAAGGGTATCAGTACTACAGCTCACAAACAAACAAAATAAAATTGGCTCCGCTCTCATCAACACGCATTCCAAATGTGTGAACACAACGCTTTCTTCCCGGTATAGAACTACATTTCACACTGACCTGCTTTGTGCTGAAGAATTCACTTGCCTCTTTTTTTCTCTCCTCACTTTCTGAAGAACACAGGGACATCGATCTTTTTGGCTTAGAACAGAGGAGAAAGAGAGCAGGTCATGTTTAATTAATTCTGAGCTTCTCCAGACGTCAACGTGCATTCACTAGTTATTCTTTTGATACATTATAAAGGCTGTATTTCAGAGCATGCAATTAAAGGTGAACCCTGCTTGAGGGATAATGCCAGTTTTTTCAATCCCAATTAAAATTTGTAAGCTGTACGAAGGGAAGAGAATCAAGGTGCATGTGGCAGAGACATGTGAGTTGTGTGTGTGTGTGTCTGTGTGTGTGTGTCTGTGTGTGTGTTGCTTGCTAGCTTCCACTTTACTGGTGGAATACAACCTTTACAGCACATTTGGTCCTCCTAAATGTTGAATGCTGTAAAGAAAAGGTACAAAACCAACACTATGCAAGCTTATTTGAAAAAGCTTCAGTTTGACTTTAATTTCGAATTGTCGGCCGCACAGCCTGGCGATTCCTGTTTTTAGAGAAGAGATGAACCCTCAGGTCAATAAAGCTGTTTTCTCGCTAATAGCTACATGTTTATTTATTTGCTGGTACTTTGAATTAATTTCAGTTGCTTATCAAACAATAGGCCCTCTGTCCCTGTGTGATAAACAACAAATTGTTTCTGCTACAGACACAAACTACAGCACTGAGGCTAGTGCCACTTGTAGCAGCAGTCTGCGTGATAGAGAGAAGCCTCTGATAAAGCACACTCCATTAGTGGAAAGTCTCTGGTGTTTTATTTCATTACTGTCTTATTTACCATCAAACCACAGTTAGTCCTGCTCGGGTCAGAGTGGCAGTCAACCTGTTTGTTTGTGTGTATACAAGGGGTGTGCAAATGAATCATTGCATCGATGCATCCCGATACGGACCTGGACGATTCTGCATCGATGCAGTGACAGACCATAATCGTTTATTGCCTACTAATGTTACTTGTTGATTTTCCGGTCACTGCTTCTTTTTTTTTGTGTGCCTTTTGTCTGTTGTCTGCTGTGTTCAGACTCCGCTACATTCAGGAAATCTTAAAGTCTTTTTTAAGAGCAGATACAATAAAAAGGGGAGTTCATATATATCAAGACTATACCCTTGACGATCAGGATTGCTCCGGTGCCGCAGGAAATTCTGCCTGATGCATGTATGTCCGTTTCCTTCCGCTTTCTTGGTGTTGGGATTTTAAACTCCGGTGGATTTCTGAGGACTATGGTTAACTGCTCCTCAGATCTCTGCAGGGTAAATCCAGACAGCTAGCTAGACTATCTGTCCAATCTGAGTTTTCTCTCGCACGTGCAAAGCTTAGCGCCGCCCATGACGATTGAGATTGGTTTAAAGAAATGCCAATAAACCAGAGCATGTTTTTCCCCATCCCGGAATGCTGTGTGGACTCGCCAGACCCTTGTCCGCTCCGCAGCGTGTGGATGGTCTGGCAAAGCGTGACTAATATATATCTGACTGCTTGAGTTTGTTGATGAAAACCATGTATGTATGTATGTATGTATGTATGTATGTATGTATGTATGTATATATATATATATATATATATAGAGGGCTGCACGATAGGAGGAAAATATGTGAAATGCCATAACGTTGTACAATATCCTATAACAATATTACTTGCATTAAATGAACAGATATTAAAGTGTACTCAGTTCTGCATTTCTGCTGCTTTCACTTGCAACTTGCTTTGTTAATTTAAAACAAACAAAAGGAAATACTTTCCAACATTCTTTTATTGAACAAATTGAACATTGAATTGAAAATAAAAGGCATACTAAAAAATTTTCTTTTCTTTGAGTGTCTTTCGTGATATGTATGTTGCGCCAGCCCTAATATATATTAGAACTGCAACAAACTATTATTTTCATAGTCGATTAATCTGTCGATTTTTTTTCCCCGATTAATGGATTAGTTGTTTGGTCTATAAAATGTCAGGAAATGGTGAAAAATGTCAATCAGTGTTTTCCAAAGCCCAAGATGACTTCCTCAAATGCCTTGTGTTGTCCACAACTCAAAGATATTCAGTTTACTGTCACAGAGGAGAGAAGAAACCAAAAAATACTCCCATGTAAGTACTTATAAGTAAGTAAGTACTTTTTTTTAAATAAATAAATGGCAAACCGATTAATCGATTATCGAAATAGTTGGCGTATAATAGTTGACAACTAATCAATTAATCTTTGCAGCTGTAATATATGTAATGCAGCTGTTTATCCCATGACTGAAAATGTGTTTAACAATGGTTTGACAGAGTTCACCCTTTCACATCATCACCTCATATCACGTCATAAAAGTTGAGCCACATCCTTGGTGACCCCACGTCTAGCAGAAGTAGCTATGCTTCTTATCTCGACCTCTCAATGAACCATAAATAATTATGTCCTGGCATTTATAGTTCCATTAAAAGGTTTTTAACACTGTTGTCAAGTTGTTGCAGCACTTCGTAGATCTTACACCAGAGTGTATTTTAAATCGGTGGGTTTTTACACTTGTAGATTAAGCGATTCTGCAATGACACACAATGTGGCACCATTTATTCAAAGACTAGAAATAGGTGTTTAGTCAGTGTAACTTGCTTTGAATTGAAAAGCCAGTGCTGCTATGAACTAATTTATCATTTTTGCTTTTCAATTACCTGTCAGTATCTCTGATATGTGTGCAGTTCTTTTTGCGACCCACAAGGACCACTGCCCAAAAAACAGTGTCAGTCAATAAAATATATTTTATCGTAGACATATTTACAACTGTTACATTTTATTTAAATTATATTATTTTCTGAGATGCCATCAGCACCGCACACAAGGTTTTGTGTGTGTGAATCATCTTCTGCTATAATATGACTGAAAACAAACTCCTTTGCCTGCAGAGAACGGTTGTTTTGAATATGGCCTGTAATGTCTATATTAGCACAATAGCAGTAATAATATCAGTCATCTCTAAGGACATTCTCATGCTCTGTATCCTAATATCCGGATTAGAAAGGCATTGAACCAGGGATTAGCGGTGGAAAGAATAATGCCTTCCTTTGACAACAGTGGAGGGAGGTAGGCGCTAATGGATCAAGACTCTTTGAGTCACGCACGTGCACAAACACACACATTCACACAGATCAGCTGCTCATCTTAAAGCTACTTAACCCTGAACAAGAGGTGGCATTCCGTAAGAAGTTTTCCAGGAACTATCCAGTTGTAGCAGCAGTTGAAGGTGATAGTTTCCCCTCTGGCCTCCATTTTAACTTGGTGTGTGACTCCTAGAATGTAATCTGCTGCACGTGGACATGTTTCCTTTTTCTGACCCAGTTGTCTGTATCCATATTTGGAGGTACCAGTCCGAAGTTCCACTTCTGGGATTGGTCCGTTGCCGCCGGAAATTCCGCTGGAAATTCCGCCGGATGTCACTCTTCACTGTACGTACACACTGTCGCCAACTTGAGCTACAAAGAAGCTCTGGCCGCCCTGTCAAGGATGCTTATCAAAAAGTACGGGAAAGCTTTTTGACACGTTGGCTGCTCTGACGTGGCAGCATTCTTCGATCATGTTCAACACACGATTGAAGAAAAAGCACAAGCAGCCATTGCACGGCCAATACATTGACACTAGAAACCTTTTATAAATTACATATATAATGACAGAATTTGTATTGTTTGTTGGTCGCAGTGGTGTCTGTTAGCAGTTAGCCGCTGAACCGCAGCAGAATGGAGGCAGAGCGAGCAGCTGCCAGCTGTTGATCCGTGCAGGACTTCACTGTGAGCGGACTGTTTAGAGACGATGTGACCGGCAGGTAACGTTAACTGGTCCCTATACGCAAACAACGTCATATCATAAATGATAGGGAACCCAGCAACGGCGATGATGAGCTTTTCCTCCATTTTCTCGGAACTAATGTTTTGGTAAGAACGAAAGTTTACATCGTATGTTTCTCCGGAATTAGCCAGCGTGAAGGGCGTCTATATTCCGATTGGTTGCTGACGTTTGCCGCTGCTTTCCGCTGAACCGCGTCATAGCTCATTACCATAAAGTTGACATACTTTCAACTTTCTGATTGATGCTCTGGTCGCTCAAAACACGATGCCGACAGATTTGCCGCTCCTTGCAGCTGAGAGAAGCCAGCTTCCATTGAAAATGAATGACTTTCTGTAACTTTAGAAGCTCAAGTCGGCGGCGGTGTGTACGTACAGTTACGGCCGGATGTCCGGTACCTTCAGCTTTCTTTGTGTTCTAACCTCCGGTGGATTTCTGAGGACTATGGTTAACTGCTCCTCAGATCTCTGCAGGGTAAATCCAGACAGCTAGCTAGACTATCTGTCCAATCTGTTGCACGACTAAAACAACCTTTGAACGTACACATGTTGTGAAAAGCCTATTTATATGGCTGTCACATCAAAATAATTAAAACAATAAATGTATGCATTATGGTCATTCATAAAGAAAGAAATACACTTTAGCAGCTTTATTTTTTTGTGTATTTTGTTAAAAAACAAAGCACTTGTGTTTACGACGAGCAGAACACCTGAAGGCAACACTAAACAGGCCAAACTATCTTGCAGTCGCACTGGGGCTCCATCTAGCGCTTAGCGCCCCCCAAGACCATTGTGATTGGTTTAAAGACATGCCAATAAACTACAGCACGTTTGCCTAGCCAGACCCTCCTCCGCAGCGCTGTGGAGGAAGGTCTGGTCAGGGAATCTATACTTCTGCTTGGGTACAATCGTTTGTTCGAAGTAAGAGAGGAAGGGCTCCCAGATTCTAAAGAATTTTTGCACAGAGCCTCTTGTAGCGTAACTTTTTCAAACATGAGATGTTCCATAACACTTTGTACCCAATTGATGTGATGGTGCCTTGATCGATTTCCAGTGGGTCAACACCAACTGCTGTGCCAATAATGATAGGATGGCCAGTGCATCACACTGCTGGCCTGTGAGAGCCAGCCTTACAGGTCATTTTCATATCGTCCAATCGTGGTTACTCGAGATCGCCAATAGGTGATCCAATCGCTAGGGGGGTGGCGGCGTGGCTCAGCGTCTGATAGAGCTTTGATATAATCAAGCTTTCTGCAAAGGCTTTCTGCAAGTGATACAGTTAGAGTGTGGACATTTTATTCAAAATATTTAAACATAAAACAATCTATTTAATAGCAATGTCTCCTCTATTCAAACAACAGCTCCCTTTTAAAAGTCTGTGTGTCTGTGCTTGGTGTGACAATATCACAGCATTACCTGTTTCCTTTAACATTATTATCTTATCTTCAATATCAGGCATATGGAGTACAGAGAGGCAGGGTGTCTGATCAATAAGAAAGAGACGGCAAACTGGTTTAAAATTCAATCATAACTTGTGCTGATTAACGGGGTTTAGCGGTCGGACATGCCGCTCCGCTAGAAAACGTCTCTCAATTACACAATTAATTGTGAAACATGCTCATGACATTTTCCCAATTTGAGTATCTTGTTTTGTCTGCCCAACAGTCCAAAAGCCAGAATTATTCAATTTGCTATCATAGAAGACGAATAACACCAGCAAATATTCACATTTTTAAAGTCTGAAACAGTGAATTTTGCATTATTAAAAACAACATACAAATTAATTTTGTGCCGATAAACTAATAGTTTCAGCTCTCAAGACAGTGTAATCTGACTGTGTCTTTTGTTCTCTTCCAGATTGGATCCCATTCCACTCTCCGCATTCCTGGGACTGATATCCGCCTCAAGCCCCTGGCCGCAGTGCCAGCTGATTGACCTCCAACATCTTCCATACTTTGCAGTTTCATAGCGAGCCGACCTCACCTTGGAAACCTCTGGAAACCCCCACCCATCCCCCTCCTCCCCCCTCCCCCCCTCAAACTAGGGACAGGACCCTATCATGTTTCACTGATAGAGACCTCCCAACCGGCGAATGAAAAGTGTGCATCCGAGGGTGGGGCTTGCCTCAGTCTCTCATGATTGGCTGCTGGATGGAATTAAGGTGAATGGAAGACGTGCCCAAAGAGCAAGACCCTAACCCATCAGAGGGAGAAGAGAAACGGTGAGTTATCGGTTTTTATAGACACGCATTTGGATGTTTCCAGAGCAAATTCTCCACTTATTTAAAAGGCTTTTTTTCAGATTGCTCAAGTCACACTAAACCTTTGCCTCAAGAACTCTCAACTCCTATCTTTCCTGATGTAAACACATCCCTGAAATGAAGCAGGCATAGCTTTCTGTTATGTAATGGTGTTATGTATGGAGGTTTTCTGAGGACATCCAAAAAGGGAATCTTTGTTTTTTACTCTCTCTTTTATCGTCTAAAATCTTTCCCATGGCCGCCTCTTTTTCCTCACCGCCTCTCTCTTCCTCTCTACTAAATTGTTTTTCTGAGAACTAGGCTTCAAGCTACATCAGACCCCAACACTCCCCCACCCCCTACTCCTTCATTTCTTTAGAATCACAAGCAGCCAGGCCAGCCCGAACACAAATACTGCACTGTTTAAGCCCCCTTCTCATAAATGAAAACATAATATTAGTGGAATGGAGCCTTTCTCGTTGTGCTGCTGCAAGAGGAGGGGGGCCCTCTGGGTGAATGAAAGCGTTATCAGTCAGTATCAATCTGCTTTGGCTTTGAGAAGGGAGCTCAGTTAATGATAGTTTGAGGGGACATTAAAAAGTGAATCTCTCTTTCTTGTAATGCAGATGTCACTTCCACAAGCGCGTCTGGATGTTTAAATATGGATTGGATGTTTAGGAAGATCATGGAAGCGACAGACAGACGGACGGACAGACGGACGGACAGACGAACGGACGGACAAAGAGAGAGACAGACGGATTCATTTAGAGTTGTTGAGGAAGTAAACACTGCAAGCAGCATTTTGCCAAAAGCCAATTTATATGGCTGTCACAAAAATCTTTTTTGCCAACAAAATAATTAAAACAATAAATGTATGCATTATGGTCATTCATAAAGTCAACTTTATTTCCTTGTGTATTTTGTTAAAAAACAAAGCGCTTGTGTTTACGACAAGCAGAACACCTGAAGGCAACACTAAACAGGCCAAATTATTTTGCTCTCTCTGTGTCTCTACAGTTGAACTTAAATGTTTGTAACAATAACAATATCAGGATGGGTTTATGTTATTATTACCATGTGGAGAGATTAGCTGGCTGCCTAGAATGCAGCTCAGCTCCACTGTGTCTCCTTGCACTGTATTACAAGCTTGTGTTAAGAAAGTCAATCCGGCAGGGTCTGGAGAGAGTCCTTAGCTAACTTGAACACCTGTCAGGAGATTAACAGCTCTGGCATTCAGGGACAGGAACAGTTGGTGCGGTCATGGATGTAGGAGTCCGTTTTTTTATATCTGAGATGTGTGGGTGCAAGAATTCAGTGTATCTCCGCTTGTGTTCCAACACCTGTACCGAGTGGTAGCTGCAGTGCTTTGCACCTCACAGGTAATTAAAAGCACAAAGAATTAAGCTCTCGGGACTTCAGACTAGAGCCGTTGCTGCATAGAGTTAGATGTCAGCAGTGTGTTCAGACTGAATGTGGATTGTGTTAAATCTCTGCCCCTCCTCTCTGCATGTTGTCATCCTGTTGTTTTGAACTGCTCGGGCTCTTTGAAGTGATGCTATGGTTACCAGCATGCAGCCAGGAAATACACCTTACCAATGGACTGAAGATTGTTTGATAAGTGCTCAACCATATATTTTGCTTAAATGTGAACAGACTTTCTGTCTGACAATCAAACATTAGCTACATTAACATTGTCTGGGCTGCTAAAACCAGAAAGTTTGATGCTTTTTTGTGTCAGTTTGCTTCTTAAAGCTTCATGTTTTTTGGCTTGATGGCTCATTATGATGCATAAATTGTTGTACAGTGTGTGTCATGCTGGTTTTAGTTCAAAGGTGGAAATGTAGTTGCAGCTTGCATCACTTCTCCTAACGTGACACCACACAGCTGATGCAAGGCTGCTTGCAGTGTGTTGCATTAACAGTGGCAAAGGCTTACGCCGCAGTGGTGTGTGTGTGTGTGTGTGTGTGCGTGTGTGTGTGTGTGTGTGCGCGTGTGTGTGTGTGTGTGTGTGGTTTTCTGTATCCAGGAATCTTTGTTGTTGATGTGCTTCAAGAGGCCGCCTGCTTTTATCCACTGCACTATCTGAGAGCCTCCACTTAAACATATGAGACCAGATGATAAACAAAACTGAGACAAGAGTGCAATTGTTTTTTTGTTTTATGTATCTGTTAGGGCTGCTCGATTATGGAAAAAATCCTAATCATAAATATTCTAGTCATTATTGAAAACAAGATTATTTAACAAAATTACTCATTGATTGAAGATGTTGCATTTATTGAACTTGTGAAAAAGTTAAACAAATCAACAATGAAAACATCTTAAAGTGTGAATTGTTCATTCAGAACACAAGACAACATAACAGTTTAGTTGCAAAAACTAATGTGCAAAATAATAGTTTTTCAATTACATTGTTTTTGTGATCTATAGGATCTGAAATTGCGATCAAAATTGAATTAATTGCACAGCCCTACTTGTCATGGTGTGCCATCTTGGCCAGGTCTCACTAGAAAATGAGACTTTAATCTCAAGGGACTTCGTGGTTAAACATACAATATGTCATTTTCTGCCTCCAGGGGTATCTCAATCAAAACTATAACAAAAGACTCCATTTGGTGAGGTCATGAGGTGGCGTGAGATCATGTGAGTCTTTACCACCATTACCGTTATTGCAGTCAGCTTCTCCCGGTTGGAGATTCCTTCAATATTCAGTGTTTCTCTGAGGCTGAAGGTCAGATTGTTTCTCTAGTAACTTCAGACGTTTAGTTTAAAAATCACCATGATCTAAAAAGTTTATTACGGCTGCACAATTAATCGCAATTTAATCGAAATCGCAATGTAGGGGCTCAATATTTGTTAAAGGCAAAATATGTATCAAACCATTCTGAATGAAGTATTGTGGTGCTGCAGAGATGTCCCGGCCTACAAATTGTATACTACAGACTAAATAAAACATCTTTGCTGGGTACAGATCCACGCAAAAATCACACTATAATCATTTTTATTTTAATATTTGTTAATGACTATAATGATACAAAAATGATCATTCCCTCCAATATCGTGAATCATATCCCAATCGCAATATCAGTCAAAATAATCGTAATTAGATATTTTCCTCATATCGTGCAGCCCTAAAGTGTATTGTAAAAATGTGGCCTAAAAACTGATAAATAGTCAATTTATGATGCTTCTGGCAGACAACCACAATACTGACGCTTACACAAAGGGCATATGACGCCATCGACAGGCAACCAAATGTCCGGGTTTGAACATTGTTGGAAACATTTGGGATAATGTGAGTACACAACTAGGGCTGCACAATATATCGTTTTTGTATCTCCATCAACTGGCGCAATTTTTATTTTATTTTTTACCTTTATTTATCCAGGTAAGTCAATTGAGAACAATTTCTCATTTGCAACGACTACCTGTCACATTCACGCAGTTCCACATTCATACCTGGAAGCTGCCCAGTACAACCACAGTCTGATCTGCTGGCCACTGAGCAGCTCCACTGGAGCGGTTGGAGGTTAAGGGCCTTGCTCAAGGGCACCTCAGTGGTGGTAATGAGGGAGGGACAAGCGCTGCTCTTTCACTTTCCCCACCCAGATTTTATTCTGCCACCTGCCATCCTGCCACCACCATACGAATACACACATCGCGAAAGGCTGCGACATATCGCGACAGACACTCTGATTTCTGGTGTTAGTTGAAAGAAAATATCAGCAGAAAACGGCACATTAAAATGTAACTGTCATTCTTTTTTTTAGTGGTGCCTTCTATATTCAATTCAGTGTTCAATTTGTTCAATAAAAGAATGGGTAAGACTTTACATAAGAGTGACATGACACTGTCATGACAGTGACATGACACTGTCATGACACAGTCATGACACATGAACCCTAACCCTAACTTGTCATGACAAAAACCGAATGACACTTACTAAAAGAAGCGTTATGTCATAAGCGTTTATGACTTGTTGACAAGCATAATGCGTTAATTTTTTTAATCGTATTAATCGCATGCCGCCATTTATTAATTTATTTTCACTTCACTCGGCTTTGCGTCGTGCCTAACAGGCTACTATTTTGCTGTACTTCCTCGTAACACATCCTGCTCGCTAGCTAGTAGCTGGATTAAACACGGTTACAATGCTGACAGCTAACGCTCAACGGTGTAAAGTTTGTCTGTATTTCACTGTAGAGGATTCCGACACCAGGATGTAACAATCTGCAGCTGCTGTTGTTGGAAAAACACAGACGGTGCGTTCAATGAAACTGGTAATTTACAGCCTCGTGGTGCATTCAAAGTTGTTGTTAAATGCAAATGTGTGACTAGATTAAATATATAATAAACAAATACAAATCTTAAAATCAAGTTCATAAAGTCATTTTCTTTGCATTCATTTGATTCCCAATCAAGATTCACTGGTAAGACATGCTTTCCATTGTTAATATGTACTTAAAAACAGTTCTGAAATGCAAAATAATAGAATTTGAATCATGTGATAAAACGTGATTAATCGTGATTAACTATAGAAATTCAACGATTAATCGCGATTAAGAAAATGTAATCGTTTGACAGCCCTAGTAGATACCTTCAAGTAAAGTGTAACCAAAGAAGGTTGGAAATGATTTCCTTTAGTTCATATGTTGTATTTTAGCAAAATAATGAAAGCAGCAGAAACGCAAAACTGAAAACACTTTAATATCTGTTTATTTATAGCAAGTAATACCGTTATCGTGATATTCAACGTTATCGCATTGTGCATATTTTCCTCATATTGTGCAGCCCTGTACACAACTCATAAATATATAACATAGGTCTAGTCGTTTTTAGACATTTTAATGCTGTAATGTCTCATATTCTACCCTTTAATAAAGGTTATATACATATATAAAATAAATAAATCACCACATGCAGTTCATTGTTGGTTACATTTTTCTTGGGCAAGAGTGATTCTGATTTAACTACTGAGCCGATAAGATGGAATTGTTGTCAGCTGTAGCATTACATTAGTACTGTACATAATGTTCCCACTTCCTTTCGGGTATCTGTCCTCATCAGATTGTTTTATTCACCACAGGTACGGCCTGTTTTGTTCAGCTGTTAATAGCATGAGATGGGTGATAATAACTCTGCAGCATGATCTGTGTCAGGGAATACACTCAAACTAGTGATAGACCGATTTTATCGGCCGGCCGATATATCGGGCCAATATTTGTGTTTTTACGTGTATCGGCATTGGCCGATACGCGGCTGCTGCGTTCGCCGATAGTTTTTTCCCGGCATTATTTACAGACAGGCGTCCACAGGCAGCTCTATGTTGCTGGAGATGCTGCAGTTCACGTGCAGACCATGCACTGCCCCTCCACCACTAGCAGCAGAGTGCTGGTGCTGGAAGCCTGGCAGGCTTCCAGCACCACTGGTCTTAAATTACTGGTCTTAAATTACAAATCAAGCACTTTTTTCTTAAATTATTTAAATGTGTTGACAAAGGACATTTTGTGATGACCTGATTACATCTGTCTTACAATATGTCAGCAAGCAATGCATCATCAAGGCTATGTTGTAGATCTTGATGAAAGCCTTTTACCCTTGCACAGTTAACCATATGCAGTGCACCCATCCATATGATGCACATTGCACATATAATTTGGGTGATATGAATGTAAGATGATTGCAGAAGTGACACTGATCTGTGTTTTTGTTTATTATTTTTTAAAGAAATGGCAGAGCAGATTCCAAAAACAAATCCAGTGTGGCAGGGTTTACATTTTTATGATGTAAATTGAGGGAGCAAAAGCAGTATCGGCTCCAAATATCGGCTCAAGAAAATCGCAGCCCGTATCGGGCTAAGGCTGATGAAAAAAAAATCAGTATCGGCATCTGCACTAAAAAAAAACACATCGGTCGATCCCTAACTCAAACCTGTGGGAGGAATATCTGTCTACCGAACATACACTCACACATGTAGAGAGAAATAGGAACTATCTCCTATCAAAAGAAAACATTTGCATCTTGACACGCGGGGAGAAAGTATGATCCTTTTCCACATAATGCATTTAAAATGTTTTTTGTTTTTTTTACCTCCTGTGACATAAAAGTCAGGTCTCCCTGTGTCTTCCTCCTTACTGCCTTTAATGTCGGCCACAGCCCCCTAGTCTCTCTCTTATTCAGAATCTTCCCTTTGACAAGTGTTTTTCTGTCCAGAGACAGGAGGAAGTCCTGTCGTGCGTGGGTCAAAGGCATTGTTATTTGTACTCTTGCTATGGATTTTATAACGTCGCTGGTTCTTTGTTCGTTGGAGATTTATATACCTAGTTAGTCTTTGAAACTCAGTGAATGTCATCAGGTTCAATAGAATGGGAGCTACTGTACTGCACGTACCCGTATCTCTGTCAAAGGATTAAGGTCTTTTGTTTGGTTAATAACTATGTTCTGTATCTAGTGTATGGGCGTGTACGTGAAGTACTGTATGTGTTAGGTGTATACATACAGTAAATCTACTGGGGATGACACAATAGCACACCTGTTGTCGATTGAAATCTGTGGAGTATTAGATTGCAATGCATATGTTGCGAGGTGTTTCTTATAGTTGAAAATGCAATATTTTTGATGGGACTGTTACTGAAAGATGACCTCATCTTCACCTGCATCAGATCACGGCAACCTTAGTTATCATGGACACTGCGGTTAAGTGTGTAAACCAAAATTCAACTGGCAATTTTCACCAATTTGAGAGCGCGAAGCAGCAGGTGTGTGTGTGTGTGTGTGCGTACAACACTGCTAATCAGAGTAATTGGACGCAATGCTGTCAACTTCCTCAGTCAATTATTGTTCCTGGATTTGTGCAACAGAGCTTCCCCTGCAGGGATCTCAACAGGACTCTTAACAGCTGAGACCACAATGACAGAAAACTTAGTTTTAAAGGTAAAAAAAATGAGAAAGAACAACGGATTTCTGATCATTGAAAGGGTGGGCACACCTGCATTAATGTTGCATTAGCACAAAAGAATTTGAGCCATTATATTCATGTGGATAATAAGTGTAAATGGATGATACTGATGATCTCACATGACTGCAGGAATCACTGCTCCTGTACAGTGTGTTTTCCATTTAAAATGATGGTAGCTACTATCATTAAATGCCATTGTTCAAAAGAACAAGCTGGAAAAATATCAAGTTCATCAGTGCAGTGTGATCAGTGCTTTTTGTGATTTTGTTCACTGGTAAAATGCAAATCACAATATGCAAATAAGCTGCCATAGATAAGTTCATCTACACAGCATTGTTTTGCCTCACCACACCAAGCAGCATAGTCTACCCGGTGGAATTAAAGGCAGGTATTACTGCTAAATTGGGACTTATTTTTATCGAATACAATTAAAGTTTACATTTTAAAAGTCACGTTCAATATGAAAGATTCATGTCATTTCTTTTGTCAAAATTCCCAATATATTTTCATATTTTTCATTGAACAGAGTGGTCAACTTACAATCCAAATGCAGTAACACAGTAATTGTCTCCATTTTCATTTTCACAAGGAACAGTATCCCCAAACAAATCTCCTATTTACAGAGTCCCATCCCCTGTCCCTCCATCCAACCCCTCACACCCCCCATGAACCTAGTAGCCAGAAGTACAAAGTTGAAAAATAATTGAAATTGGCAAAAAACAAGCACACAAATAATAATTAGAAAAATACAGAAATACACAAAGAAATAAAAAGGACTGAATTATCTCTAGGAAAAGTTTAGTGGTTGGACGCAGCGCCAGATGGCTGGGGTTCATTAAAAATGGCCGATATTTTTGTATAAAATGTGCACGTTTGTACATTAAACATTTAGTCGTTTGGAAAATTAATCCTATTTTGGAGTTTTTCAAAAAATATATAAATGATTTAATTCAGTTAGAGAGATTTGTTTTTAATGAATCACTTAACAGTAATTATGCATACAGTTTGGAAATATTTTAGAAAAATATAGAATAAAATTTAAAGAAGCCAAATACACAGAAAATGATTGATGTCACCTCATTGGAGCTAAATACAGGCTATTTAGCCATGAAGTCTGTATAGTTTTATTATACCGGATGTATATTGAGGATTTAGCTCAATGTTCAATATTATAGGTTATGTGTGGGTTGCTGTAAACTTGTGTATTTAGACAGAGGGAGTTGTCTTGCTTTCACTTAGTGGCATGCTGCAGTATATCCCCTTCTTGCTTAGCCTGTAATTTAGACAGTGGCAGGATACATAAGGGAACAAAGTGTCCCATTAGTGCAGCATGTATAGGACGGGACGGACCCAGCTGTAGGCCTGTAGCATGCATGCTAAATAAAAGGCGACTGTGGTGCTAAAAACATAGGACAGGGAGCCTCATTCAGACGCTGTTATGGATATAATTCTCTGGAGTGTCTCTGTATTGTTCTGTCTGTTTAAAGAGCATGAGCTTCAGAGCAGGTGCCTCTCAGTCTTCTTCACTTAAAGGGTCAGTTTACCCAAAAATAGTTGTATCTAGCTATGCAGATAGTTTGGGTTTTATTTGCCGTGGTTTTGAAGTCTGTGAGATTTCTGGCACCACTCAAATGTAATGGAGGTGATTGGAATTTCATGTGTGGTGCTCACAGCAATGAAAATGAAATTTAAAAAAATTCAGTAGCAGCATATTGTTTAGAGATCCTAGAGGCTATTTCTTTCAAGACATTGTAGCCAGGAAATTGTTTATGGAGAGACACATGTACAATACTGTTACATTTCATTATTTGCCGTTCAGAACCATAATACATAAAACCTAAAACTATGTGAATTGCTAGACACTACTAGAGGTATGTGTTTTGTCTTGGGCTTTTTGCAATTTGGGTGAATTTACCTTTCAAAGTATAAGGCTGGCAATATTTCATATTTTTCTTATTGTCAACAAATCCCATGAAGAGAACAAACAAGTTATGTCTGTGTATCTTCATCTTCTTCCTCTGTGCCATAGAGCTCCATTGTTGTCCAAAGACTATTAAAAACACATGAGTGAGCCACACTGTTGCACTGGGTGACATCTTTGACTTAATCCCAAACACACCGTCCTGCTGCCACAAATACTCACTAGAGCACGGAATGTAGATTAATCCGCCACTGAAAATAGTTCCCAACAAATGCACTATTTCCTCTTGTTTGTTTGCTAAAAACGTCAGTGAGCAGCTGTTTTTGGAAATTACTGAGCCCTTATTATTATTATTTTTTTAAGAATCTATATATTTGTGACCTGAATTTCCCCAGTGTGGGACCAATAACGTTGATGTGATCTTATTTGTTTATTAAGGAACCAATGAGTTTGGGACTGAGTGCCACAGACAGGTTAGGAAAGATAGAGTATTTAGAGACAGACTAAACACATTGTTTTGTTGGTTTTGATCTTTTGGTGGGATTTGTTGACAACAACATTTAAACATGTAAAATGGCTATGTTGTCCTTTTAGGTGTGCCAACATGAGGGGAATTATCTTTAAGGACAGATAGTTATCTGACTGGTGTTGATCGCTGACTTGCTCATGCACTCTGCTTTTGCCTTAATGAAACCGGCACCTGTCCTAAAATAGTCGAGTCTCATGAGAGTGCTCAGTTACCTGACAGCACAGCAATTACATGTTGGATGCACTCCACAGTCACAGTCACAGGTGGAGAAGCTGGCTGTCCTCCAATCAGGGTAGACTGGGTGGTACTAGCAGCAGAGCAAGAAAGTCCCACAGATTAGAGGAAGAGGGAGGGAGAGGCAGAGCGTATTTATGTTGGTCGGCAGGCTAAACATAGCACAACTGGTAGAGACGTCAGGGTGTAAGAGAGTGAGAAAGACAGCTAGACAGAAGTCTATGTATGAGAGCTGTGTTACAGCTAGTTACTTACATCTGCAACTTCAACTAGCACTTTTCCTCTGCCATGCATATTTTACAGTCCCACTGCATCATCAGGTCAGCACTGTAAGTCTTTTTCATCAGATCTTTTTGGCTCATGTTGACTTTTCTGTTCTGTATTCTGAATTTAGTTTTAGGCTGTTTGTTGGTACAGCATGTGTACATATTCTGCACAGCTATCGGGCCATATGCTAATAAATGTCAACGTTAAGTTAACATTGAGTGTCATACTGTGTGTGTGTGTGCGTGTGCGTGTGCGTGTGTGCCGGAGAGGCCAGAGGAAAAAGTACAGTATGTGTGGGGTTGGCTCAGGTTGCCGAGAGTGCACACAGTGTGCGGGGCCTGGTATACTCAGCGTTGTGTTGCAATCCCCTATCCCGTCAGATTTTGAAAGCTGAAATTTGAAAAGCGATCTGTGGTATGCCTGCGCTGCACATGGGGCATCTTGCCCCAACCTGCAGAACCTTGCATTCCTTAAAAAAATATTCACATCTGCATTATGTTTTCATCCATGAACAGGCGTAATTGTATTTGTCGCGCATGTGGCCTCATGTTCACCGGCTGTGTGATATAATTTCAAATTCTGTCAGTCTGCCTGCTTTTTTGCATAAGCACCCAAATTAGTTTTTCTTTCTGTTCATTTGTTCAAATGCTTGTTTAGAGTTGTGTGTTCAAACCATCAAGTTAAACAAGTGTTGGTGCTGCTCTGTGGGCGTTTTTGTTTTCTTTCTGCTTGCTTCTTAGGGCCACTTGACACTGTTTTTTTCCTCTTTTCCTCTTTCTCTTAGAGCGGTGTAAAGCACTAGCCAAGAGTGCTAAGCTCCTCTTTTAGCCGCAAGGGCTGCTAATATTTTCATGAGTGCTATTTTGGGATTCATCAGATCTTGTTTTTTTTTTAAACACAGCTTTTTCTATGCGTTTTGGCCTTTCATCTGTTCGTTAGGAGTTTTTGACTAGTAATGTCACAGTGTGTGTCGTTACCGCCTTTGTGAGGCGTCACGAAAAAAGGCCACATTTTGTGGACGTGGCCGAAATAATGCTGGTTCTAACTGCTAACAGGACCTTTTTACATGTTTACACATAAATGTGCAGTTACTCATCCACTAAATTGCGGAACAGAGGCGTCCGAATGCACTACGGAGCGATCGGTGCACCCCATGACAGGAACATTATATCCTTTAGTTTAGTTTCTAATAAGATACTACACGCACAATCGCGATAAATCAAGCGTTGCCTCAATAGGCTGTTTAGAAGCTTCATTTAATGCCCTGCTAAGCTATCTGATGTATTCTACAAAGGGCAAAGGAAACCATAAGTGAAAACAAGACAGTGCTATAATTGAAGCCAAGGTAAAATGTGAAGGGCAGTTTGAGTTGACATTTAAGCTCAATTACAGCAACTCCTGAACTTAACAGGCTATTATATTGTTATGTTTTCAAGGGGCAAACATTGTTTGATGGTGTGAAACATAAAAACATGCTGGCTTAAGAGGAGAGTAATAGGACTGCACAATCTGAGTTTCCATTGTCCGGTAATTACCAGTCATTGACCGAAAAAAAATGATGAGGACTGAAAATTGTAATTGTCTCCCTCTGCACAGTTTGAATTGTGTGTATTGTGGTTTTCAGATCGGCACAATTATGTGCATTGATTTCATTCTTTTACCCTCTCTGCCTGTAGTAGCCTACATTTCAATAAAAGTAGTATAAATCTACATCCCTTGATATTATTCTTTATATATAGCCTGCCTATCAATTGTTTTTAAGCACAATAAACACAGAAAATATTTGACTGGAACTTTTCCCATTTGACCGGTAAAATGAAACCTTACAGGTCACATGACCGGCACTAACTTTGTTCTAGTAGAAACTGTGCACAATATGAGGAAAATATGCGATAACGTTGTTGAATATCGCGTTAAATAACTATAAATGAACAGATATTAAAGTGTACTGAGTTTTACTGCTTTCAGTATTCTGCTAAAGTACAGCAAATTGCTATTTGAATAAAAAAAAAAAGGTCCTACATTATTTTATTGAACAAATTGAACATTGAATTGAACATAAAAGCACCATTAAAAATAATGACAGTTACATTTGAAAGTGCAGTTTTCTACTGATTATCTGAGTCTTTCGCGATGTCGCAGACTTTCACGATGTGTTTATTGCGCCAGTTGATATCGCGATAACAATAAAAAACAATATATTGTGCAGCTCTAGAGAGTAATTTAGAAGCAGTGCAATATTGTCTATAAGACCGTTTGATTCACATTAAATCTCTACGTTATAAAGCATGAATAAAACAAGAATATGTTTTCATGCACTGAGTGACTTGAAACCCATGTTTTTCCATCACTGAATCCCAGGTCCACAGTACGTATTAGAAAGTGACCAATTAGAAAATAACCAGAGATGCTGGTATGCATACTTAATTCACAGTGAGTTATCCCACCATGCAAAGTACAACGGAAACAAAATAACTACTTGGAACTGGGAACTACATGATCCAACTGCATTAGGAATGTTCAAACTAGTACTTAAACGTTTGCTTTCTCTTCTTTTTCCCAAAGTTGATTCAAATGTAGCTTTCCAGAGTTGCAACTGATACCACTTTGTACAAAATGGCAAGGAATGGTGTGACAGCAGACAACAGCCAAACACCTGTTGTCGAGCGTGAACTTGGAAGCAATATCTCAAGGAGGAAAATTTTAGAGTTTTTATATCACCATGTGTGTTCACAATGTGGAGCCAATGACTAAGTGGGTAAAGGAAACAACTAAAACAGCTAGTAGGTCTGGTAAGTTCAGACAATTACATCACTGTACTGTAATGCAGACTTTAAAACCAGGAAAAGACAACACTTGATAAACAATATCCAAAATTTAAGACGATATCTAGCTTTGTATATCGATGTCGGAATAATATAGATATAAATATTGCCCAGCCCTAACTAAATGCCTCAGTAATATAGTCAGTACCTTATTAATATATATATACAAATCACAAAGGGATTTATAATCTGTATAACATATTACACTAGACCTTTGATTCAGATAGGGAAAAACTTAAAACGCTACAAAAGCTCTAAAAGAATCAGAAATGGCAACAAAGGAGGGATCATGCCTTCAGATCATAAATAACATACTGTACTACAATTCCTTCCCAGAGCAAATGTAACCTGCAGGCCTGTGTGTTGCATCTTAACAGAGTGGAACTTTTATTAATGGTGCTAATGGAGTCCTGCTCCCTCTCCTGGAGGGAGTATTAAAGAGCCGTGGTGTGGGAGGAGAGCTGGAGGCTACTGGGAGTGTCTGGGAGCAGAGAGCTGGACTCTTGGGATTCGGAACACATCAAGCATTGATGAGGAGCACTCACTCACTCACTCACTCACTCACTCACTCACTGACTGACTGACTGAATGACTGTCTGTCTGTCTGTCTGTCTCTCTCTCTCTCTCTCTCTTCAGACATGCTTTTTTGCTCCTCCCTTCTACTTAGCTCTCTCCCTCCTCCATCTTTGCACTTTCATAACCCTTCAGAGCCGCCAGTTCCCATCAGTGCTTTACATGCCTGTCACATGTGTCAAGTGTGGTTGGAGGTGTGTTTCTGAGTGCACCAGCTTGTTGAGAATGTTGCTGATGCATAATAGAGTTGCTGTCTTTGTGTTTTGTCTGTTATTGCAAGGCTTTACCATGTGTATCCTAATAATTAGACTGGTTTTGGGGGTTTAATTGTATCGGATTAAGTTTGGGAGCACCCTCAAGAACTTTTTCTGCCAAATACCTCCCTATGTCCATTTGACCAAACCTTTACTTGTCGGTCTAGACGGAGCTCTTTTACTCTTTTATTTAATTTGAGTACCAGATGGTTACCTGTTTGGGATTAGGGCTGCACAATGTATCGTTTTTGTTTTTTTTATCGTCATTGCATTGTTGGTCAAAGGCTAGAAGGCTGCGACATATCGCGAAAGACACTCAGAGATATTTTATCAGTAGAAAAAAAAAAACTACACTTTAAAATGCAACTGTTATTTTTTTCAAATTTTTTTCAATTCAATGTTAATTTGTTTAATAAACAAATGTTGGAAAGGATTTCCTTTCATTTCAACATGTGTTTTAGCAGAATACTGAAAGCAGCAGACCTGAGTACACTTTAATATCTGTTTATTTATCGCAAGTAATATGGTTATTGCAATATTCAACGTTATATTTTCCTCATATCACGCAGCCCTAGTTGGGACACAGGATAATATAATGCCAGAAGAGAGAAATACAAAAGTTTCTAGAAAGTTATCTTTTTTTCATAAGCTTATGACCTTTTCTCCTCACTATTCGGTTCATTGTTGTGTGTTCTAATGCTGTCATCAACCTCATTTACATGTGGTATTAACATTTGATCTTTACCTGGATGTGTTACCCGCAAAAAAAGGCCATCTAATCACGAGCCTTTGTATTTCCACCTGGGGTTAATAAGCATTCTCGTTAGCTCGATGGTGCAACTGATGGACTTGTCAACAAACGTGTTGTATCCCCTGCAAGGGAAGCAGTGCTGTCCTGCTTACTTGTTCTGTGCTTTGCAGTTTCAGATAGCAGGAAGGGGTGGAATTGTTGAGCAACTGTTTTCCTTCATATGTAGCCAAACTGGACAGATGGCTTTTCTGGCTGATCCAATTTAGATCAGATTGCAATGTGTTTTATGTGCGTATTTTTATTCAGATACATAAAGGTTGAATATATATATTTACATGCATTTTTACCTGTCTTTCTCTTTCTCTTTTTCTCTCAGGTGGCTCAATGGCCCGAAAAGGAAGAGGAAGAACAGCCAATGTTCGTTGAAGAGTATGACTGGTGAGTAACTGATGGGTGGTGTTTTGATAGGGAGGGGGGGGGGGGAGAAGGGCAGGAGAGAGAGAGAGACTTTCTAAAGCAGCGCAGTGGCAGCTAGCAAACAAACCTCCACTTTCGTACCTGAAGTGTGAATGACGTCAGAATTTTTTCTTTTGTCTCTTTAGAAACACACCTCTCCTTTTTTAGAGAATAAAAGCTCTCCAAATGCAGGGAACCTTTTAATTTTGAAAAGCTATATTTTGATACATTTTTCTATTCTTAGAAACTTTTTATCAAAGGAATATTTTAGCTGTCAGTCTCACCACAGTGAATGCATGCAGTTGAGTGACTGCACAAAAGCTAGTGGTCCAAAGAGAAAAAGTTTAAAAAAAATCTTGGCATCTGTCATCAATAAACGAAAGCCTTGTGCTCTGTCTGCTTTCTTGTTGGACGCAGCACGTTGTCTGAGTGACAGCTCCAAATCCCCCGAGCTGAAAGAAGCGAGTAAAGAAGGTAAGAGAGAGTGATGGGGACGGAGGTAGGGTGGGAGGAGCACCAACATAAAAATCTACAGGATGGTTGATTTGGCATTCATAAAATATATATCTCCCAAGGCCAGTCCCCTCCACAGTGAACTCGCTTATTGCCTGCCTCTCTGCATCACTGCTGGAATCTTGTACCACATTCTACCTGCCACGGTTCATTTCAACTGGGAGAGTATGACAATATGTCAGCCCGGTTGTATGATATTGAATTACAGGGACTGTAATGATGTCAGCTTTTTCCTGCGGTAGAGTGGGCCCTCAGCCAGACTTTGGATGCTTCAACAGGCTTCCAGAACACTAAAGAGTCTAACGTGCATTAATGTTGGTCAGTGTTTTGACCACATTCACAGCTCCATAATCTTGATTAAGTAAAGAGGCATATCCCTGTCAAATCACTAAAGAGGTATATTACATGTGTAATAAAAAATGACTAAATCGATTCTAGTGTTGAAATGATTAGTGAATTAATTAGTGGACGGACAGAAGATTATTCGACAAATGTCTACTGAGCGTTTTAGCATCTTTAAGCTCGTTGTTTTAGTTTCACAGTTTTGGTTCACTCTCACTGCTTTTATCAACCTTGTTTCCAGCAGGCAGCTGTTTTTCAGCATCAAACGGCAGACAGACACATTTAGCAACAAGCTGGTGAACATAGTGGATCATTTAGCAGCTAAAGAGAGAGCAGCCAGATATTTTTTAGGAGTTGGTAGAGACCAAAAAAAGAGGAGGGTAAATATTTGGACATTTGTCAGGTGGCCAGAGACGTCAAACGAATACTAATTTGCGCCATGTCTGCTGGATGTGTGAACAGGCAACTGTTTGCCAACACATTTAAACAAGTTTAAAAGGTGATAATATGTGTATAGTTATGTTGTCAGCTTGACATATGCATGCCGCTGTGGCATCATATTAGCCTGACAAGCTAGAAACTCAGCATTGGCAGGGCTCAATCCGAGGGGTGGGATAAACGGTTGTCTTTCAAATTCCCTCTGCACGCAATAGGATAGAGCTACAACCAACCAACTAACCAACGCTAGTTGATAGATTAAACATTTGCCGTATCCGGTCAGCAAAACTCCGAACACATCTTCCAGTCTTCCAGGCACTGAAGTCATCTTTTTAAGAATGACTTCAGTGCCGTTCTTTGTTCTTTTCTCAAAGAAAAGCTTAACTCCAAGTCTTCCAGAGTCGCAGCCAAAGCTGATTCCAAAGACCACTGTTTGCCAGCAGCAGCAGCCATCTTCTTTGTTTTCAAGTAGCAGGGAATTCACGCGGAACCGTTGCAACTCTGTTGTCATTATGTTAAGCCCACCCACTGACTATATACACGTTGTGATTGGCCCGGCCAGATTGGTTTTTCCACCTCGCAAGCCAACGGAGAGTTGCTAGACGACCCTGGCTGCAAATTACATTTGCTGCCACTAGGGTGCGTCTAGATTTCTAGGCTAGCATCATATGGCATATACATGAAGGCAGCTTTAACAATCAATGAATCAGTTATTTTTTTGTAATTAAATTTATGAAATAAGCTTGCCAAACATTGGTACTTTCTACTTTTTAGCAAATGTATACTGTCTCAGATGATTGTAAATTGAATCAATTTGTGTTAAGACATAATAAGCAATTTGAACATGACAGTTTAAATAATAATTCAATAATAATCAACTAATCGAAATAAATCTATAGATTAATTGAAAATAGAAATGTTCCAGCCCTCGTCCATTTTCAGGCATATGTTACTACTGTAATCTATCCCTTTTTAACCCTCTGAGGTCTAAGGGCATTTTCACATATCTTCTTAAATTTACCTTTTAAAGGTATTTGCATATAACTGAAAATGTTTCATATCAAAATGTTAAGAACAAACTCAGCTTTCTGTGTAGTGACGCCTCCCCTCTTTTTTCTAGAGCAATGTGTAAAGAGATAATTTGGTGCTTAAACTGAAATGTTGATGTTCGCTTTTTAAAAGTCCTCAAATCTCTTTTAAAAACAAACCTTAACTTATTATGTGTTGTATGAAGAAAAAACAAATATCGCTTTTTGAGTAGTTTTGTCAAACATCGTTTAGACGCGCCGGTGCGTCTTTTGTCCTCAGAGGTTAAAGTAATAGATGAAAAATATTTGAAATGTGAGTGCCAGTCAGGAAAGGGACCGTAAACACAGCAGTAGTGGCCACACTAGATTCTGTATAACAGCTGTGTTTTGAAATCCAGCTTCCATGTACAGTTTCGTGTGCCCTGATTTCGTCAGTGTTTACAGTGTCGAATGTCACCTCACTGTGCTGTTAACATGCAAGGACCTCTGAGCAATAATCCTGAGACTCCTTCAGGGACCTCTACCATGCGGATTTACACGCTTTGATGAAACCAAATGGCAGATGTTGTGTTGTAAAACTTTTGAAGACAAAATATTTTATTGACTCAGCCACGCCAGAAAAAATCTCCTTCCCTTTCCTTGGTTTTTGTTGGTGGAGGTATTACAGGGCCCGTCATGTGAATGGCAGGTAGCCAGAGCCACAGAGCTGCAGCGGTATTGATTTTGGGCTTGGCTTCCAAACACAGTTCTCAGCAGCCTCAGGGATCCGGCTGCTGCTGCTCTTCTGCCAACACACTGAAGCTGACACTTTTCCTATATGATCGTTCTCTGATGTCCTCGTTATCTTCCCTTTAGCCTGTTCCTCTTCCCCTTCCTCTTTTCCACCTATTCTCCTCTTGCGTCCTCCCCATGTGTATTCATTTCTTGTTTTCTTTTGGCCTCAGTGTTTTCTTTTTTCCTCTCTCAAGGATGGGGTGTCTTTCTATTCCACTACTTGTTATTAGCAAATACAAAGTCGTTTTCACTTGATTCTTTTTTTTCTCTCCACTTTGATTCTTTTTATTCTCTGCATCTAAATTCTTATTTTGATTCCTAATGGGTTTTCCTAATCAACAGAAAGAGCCCAAGAGCTTTTCAATGAGATATATATATATATATATATATATATATATATATATATATATATATATATATATATATATATGGGCTGTCAAACGATTACATTTTCTTAATCGCGATTAATCGCTGAATTTCTATAGTTAATCGCGATTAATCGCATGTTTTATCACATGATTCAAATTCTATTATTTTGCATTTCAGAACTGTTTTAAGTACATATTAACAATGGAAAGCAATTCTTACCAGTGTATCTTGAATGGGAATCAAATGAATGCAAAGAAAATGACTTTATGAACTTGATTTTAAGATTTGTATTTGTTTATTATATTTGAATCTAGAGTCAATATTAGGGTTGGGTATTGTTTGGTTTGGATACCGGTGCTAAAGCGGTACTTTTAAAACGGTACCGGTGCCTTAACGGTTCCTGAACCGATACTTTTTAAGAAAGTAAAAAAAAAAAAAAAGAAGGGTACAGTTGGCGACATTAAAGAATGGCTTGTTTATTGCTAAGGCCATATCATCAAAATGAAATGTTTAATAATAATGCAATCACTATAACAATAACTTATTTCACTAGTAAATAGCTGTTGAATGACAAAAACAACCACCAGATGGGAAAAGGGCATTTAACAACAACAACTTTGAATGCACCACGAAGCTGTAAATTACCAGTTTCATTGAACGCACCGTCTGTGTTTTTCCAACAACAGCAGCTGCAGATTGTTACATCCTGGTGTCGGAATCCTCTACAGTGAAATACAGACAAACTTTACACCGTTGAGCGTTAGCTGTCAGCATTGTAACCGTGTTTAATCCAGCCACTAGCTAGCGGTAGGCTAACGTTAGCAGCTGTCGAGTATAGTGTTAACTAGCTAGCGGTAGGCTAACATTAGCTGCTGTCGAGTATAGTGTTAACTAGCTAGCGGTAGGCTAATGTTAGCTGCTGTCGAGTATAGTGTTAACTAGCTAGCGGTAGGCTAACGTTAGCTGCTGTCTAGTATACGGTTAACTAGCGTCACGTGCAGCAATGTTTGTGTTTCCTGTAACGTCTGTTTCAGAGCATCAGAGAGAAGTGCAGACATATCAGTGGCACCAGAATGAGGCACCGAAATCCGCGTTGCTATTCCTGCAGCAGCAGGATGTGTTACGAGGAAGTACGGCAAAATAGTAGCCTGTTAAGCACGACGCAAAGCCGAGTGAAAGTGAAAATAAATGGCGGCATGCGATTAATACGATTAAAAAAAATTAACGCATTATGCTCAGCCCTTAATCGCATCGCGATTAACGCGTTAATGCTGACAGCCCTAATATATATATATATATATATATATATACACACACACATACATACATACATACGTACATATCATTTGGCCAAAATGTCACTTCTGCCCCTTTGGCTGCTGTCTTTCCCTCCTTTTTCTCTCTTTCCCACCATCCTCTTCTTGCCCTCCCTCTTCTCCTCTAAAATCTGTCACAAAGCCAAAAGGCGGAGCCCAACTGACACTGCCAGTCACAGTGCTCACCACGCCTCGGTACACACACACACTCTAGCATTTATGTCAAGAGAACGTCAGGCACATATATGTACAGAATGTACAAAGCTCTGCCACACTGTGTGTGTGTGTGTGTGTGTGTGTGTGTGTGTGTGTGTGTGTGTGTGTGTTTTGTGACTTGCAGTGTACCATCTCCTCCCCCTCCCAGTTTCTGAGCTATATATCAAATGAAATGACTGGACATCTGCTATTTCCTGTGTCTCTGTGCTCGCTGCCTCTGTTTAACTGGTCTCGTAGGCAGTCATTTGAAAAAGAACAAACTTTCCTCTATCCTAGTTTAAAGGAAAGGCTGCAGTGGAGGAAGACGAGTACAGAGAGGGAACAAGTCAAATACTCTATACCAACTATAGACCAGTCTGCACTGATGTTTAGGGAAAACCACATTCTAATAACATTAAAGACCCAATCTGTAATGTTGTGATCACGTTGATTTGATGTAGTTTATATATGTACTTGAAGAGGATGTGTGTCATAATTTAAAACAAAGACCTGACTTAAGCTATAGTTTACAAACACTGCTTATATTATAAACCTTTTACGCCAGCAGAAAACATTAAAGATTTTTAGGAAACTTGGGTTTTTTTCAACCTGGACCCTATTTTCCATGTTTTTGTGTCTAAGTGACTAATGGGGACGACAATTTTTGAAATTGGTCCAGTATTGAGCGAGAACGCTGCAGTCGACAGCGGAGAAACAAGCTATAATCTAAGTTAATAGGGCAATTGTCCAGCTTGTATTTACCTTCACAAAAGTGCTCGTTTTGCCACTGACAGGCTCAGATTAATATTCTAAGTGTCTGACAACAACTTTCTGTTAAAGAATAAGATCCTTTTTTTTCAAAACATCCGTGAAATTGCGTTCCCTAAACCCACCAGACTCCATGTATATAAATTGTAATTTCAGCATTGTAAAAAACACTTCATTCAAAGTCGACAGAAAATAAATAAAACTATGACAAGCCGTTTTGGGTCATCTTTCCACTTTTCCAACCATCACAACTCTAGTTTTGGTTGAATGTTGGCTCTATACACGCTAATAGTATTGTTTTTTTTAATAGAGTCTGGTGGGTTTAGCACTAGCGACTTCAGAGCTGTTTCTGGTTAAACAGAATGGTCTCAAAGAGGTTTTAAAGGTCTATCTCTGAAGGTATCCTTTCAATAATGTTGTCAGACACTTAGAATATTAATCTGAGCCTGTCAGTGGCAAAACGAGCACTTTTGTGAAGGTAAATACAAGTTGGACAATTGCCCTATTAACTTATATTGTAGCTTGTTTCTCCGCTGTCGACTGCAGCGTTCTCGCTCAATACTGGACCAATGTCAAAGATTGTTGTTCCCATCAGTCACACAAAAAAAAAACCTGTGTTTACCCTTTAAAAATAAGGTGGATGTTCTTAAAGGGATAGTTTGGATTTTTTTTTTTTTTTTTTTTTTAAAGTGGGGTTGTAGCAGGTTCTTATTGTCAGTGTATTTCACTTATAGTAGATGGTGGTTGGCAAGAGGCAGCAGTAGCCCAGCAACACCTGTGTTCTGCAAGGTAAAATAACTGTTTTTGTGAAAGGAATCTGGTGGCTTTGAAGAGTGCATAGATAAAGGCTTCAGTTCCCCATCGCAAAGGGCTGACTGACCGCAAGGTAAAGTGGTGAAAATGTTTGAAATAATAGCGTACACTTAAATTTATGTCGTTTTTTTCTAAGTGTCTTTACTTTTTAGCTGCTGCCCCCATCCACAGCAGTACATTGCTTTGCTTCCGTGTTGGTACTCCTGTCTGTTTCCATGGATGAGTACCTCATACAACCTCACTTCAAAACATGTAAACTATTCCTTTCAGTAGTTGTAGTGTAATACTGATGGGATACAAATGTTGTGTGTTGGTGTGTAGAACATCTCAAAAATACATATTATTGAGTGTAACGTTGTCTTTGCCCTTGGTTCTCTCTCACTCAGGGTACATCCCCAGCTACCTCGAAAAGGATGAGCCATGTGTGGTGTGTGGCGACAAGGCCACAGGTTACCACTACCGCTGCATTACCTGCGAAGGTTGCAAGGTACACACACACACACACACACACACACACACACAGAAACACAAAATCCCAGAGTTTCAGACACAGCAGGTTCATAACCGACATATTGTATCTGCCAGAAAACCTGATGTGAGGCCTCTGAAGTCAACCGCTTCTACACACAGTCACATTTCTGACACACAGTCATGCGCACACCCAGACACACACACACACACACACACCCTACACACACAAAAACACACTGAAGCAGTCACTTCAAAGTAAACACACACCAAAGGTCAAAGACACATTGTGTACAGCCACAGAAAGATGATATATCAACATATTTGTCTGTCTGTCATGTCAGCGCTCAGCTCTGCCGTTTGTCTTCCTGTCAGTCGGCTTCTGTTCATGTTTCTTCATCAATGACATTCTAAGGCACCGCTGAATGGATTATGGTTAAGCTGAGGTGGCATTGATGTGCTTGATGTTTGATTGATTGGTCAACCCCAAAAAAAATAGAAATCTATGGGGTAGGCAGTTTGTTTTTGGCATTTTTCGTCAAAACTTCCCTAATAACCTTTTCAGCATATTGTAATTCAAGTGGTCTCATTAAATAGACTTCTGCACCTCCTCTTTGCTCTGTTGTCAGCCTTTAGAAAATCTAGCCCATGACAGAAGACTTTGGCCAATCACAGGTCATTTCAGAGATAAAGTATGTTCCTGTTGGCGGTTCTGCAGATGAGCATGCACGTTGCTTCGGTGATAGTTATGCTAACCGTGGCCGAAGGTTCAGGGATGCAGCTAATTCAAGGCTAAACCATTAAGATGCCAAAAGAACCAAGTTGTGTAAAAATTTATTTCAGTTTGTTGTCCAGGAAGCAGACATTGTGAAATTGTGGAAACAGTTGGGAGAGCTGGTCTGCTGGAGTTAGCCTTTAGTCTAACATTTACACCAATTGCCTCAGATTTGGTAGCAAGTCAGGTACTGACTAACTTAGAAAGATGTAATTTCTGAATTAGCTTTATCACACAGCAGTGATAATTAAAATGTCTGCCCTGGGCGCCTGGGTAGCTCACCTGGTAGAGCGCGTGCCCATATACAGAGGCTCAGTTCTCGACGCAGCGGCCGCATGTTCGGTTCCGACCTGCGGCCCTTTGCTGCATGTCATTCCCCCCTTTCATGTCTAAAGCTGTCCTGTCAGAAATAAAGGCCCAAAAATGCCATAACAAAAATCTTAAAACAAAAAAAAATGCCTGCCCTGCCAGTTTGTCATTACCACTGTGACAAACAGCAGTTGTAGACTCAGTTGTCATCCGTGGTTGTCAGTCTCCTGTCTTCAGCCTCACACTCCTGTCTTTGTATGTGCCTCTCTCTCTCTGTATTCCTCTACTTTGTCTACAAACGTCACTGAATGTCTGTCTCTCCCTCTCTGTCTGTCTCCAGGGTTTCTTCCGTAGGACCATTCAAAAGAACCTCCACCCCAGCTACTCCTGTAAGTATGATGGCTGCTGCATCATCGACAAGATTACCCGCAACCAGTGTCAGCTCTGCCGCTTCAAGAAGTGCATTGCAGTGGGCATGGCCATGGATTGTGAGTGTTGCACCTACGTACTTGCAAACATACACACATGCAAATTAACTCACACAATTATAGTGATGCAGTATTAATGCAGTGTGTGAGGACTTTAAATAGAAGCTGCAACTTTCGACTAAATGCAGACTTTAGGCAACACGCCAACTAATTACATACCTCTATTTTGCTTCCTTCTCCTTGACACTCTCTTTTTCTCTCTGGGTCTTTTTCCTCTTCCTCCCCCTCCTCCTCGTCTGCCTCCCACCATCTCCTCCCAGTGGTTCTGGATGACTCAAAGCGGGTGGCTAAACGACGTCTGATTGAAGAGAACAGGGAGCGACGCAAGAGGGAGGGAATGGTAAAAACCCTCCAGAACCGTCCAGAGCCCACCGACAGCGAGTGGGAGGTGATCCACTTGGTGACAGAGGCCCACCGACACACCAATGCTCAGGGCGCACAGTGGAAACAGAAGCGCAAATTCCTGGTAAGAAGGCATAGAGCAATAGGCAAAGTAATGTACAGACATATGCGCTCGTGTACATTTAGAATCTGCCAAAGGAATTCAACAAAGGAACCTTTCATTTATTATGATTGTATGCACTTTTTTTTAACATATTTTTTTATCAACATTATCAATCATTGAAATCAGAATGCAGTGATAGCAGTCTTTTTATTATTATTATTATTATTATTATTATTATTATTATTATTATTATTGTTATTATTGTTGTTATCAATAGAGATAGACAAAGCACCTGCATAGAAAACAGCACCATTTCTAAAAGCCACGTTCCACTTTCTGCGTCTCCGTGGTTGCAAGGGTTCACAATGTCGTTATCTACCCAATTCTGCAAGGGAGTGTTGTGTACACATCCAAGTCTGCAGACACCAAATGTGTTTTAAAACAGAACTGCTGCATGCCCGTTTTGGGACTAAATCTGCTGAATTAGTTTCACTTCTTGCTGTTGCACATTGTTTTCTCTGTGACTGAACAACCTTAATGGATTTCTCAAAGTTGCAACTCCAGGCAATTAGTTGAGTTGCCAATTAACCTGACCATCATGTCTTGGGACTGTGGGCGCAAGACAGGGATCAGAAGATACAATAAATCTGTTTCATAGGACAGAAGTAACAATTTCTGGGTTGAGGATGGGTTGACTCTGCAGGAACATTAACCCTCTTTAAGTGCAAAAACACTCAACAAACAGCTTTCACAGGGGGTCTTTTCACACTGTAAACTATTTAGTAGGGATGCACCGAATCGGGTTTGGATTCGGCCTTATATTGGGCTTTTTGACGGTTTAGGGTTAGGGTTCAGTTTCGGCAGAATCTTAACCAGTGGATTCAGTATTCGGCCGAACCCCAAAAATCTGGATTCGGTGCATCCCTAAACCAAACCCAACCGAGGGCAAATTGCTCCAAGTTTATAAACTCACCAACTGATTCGGACCAAAGCAAACAAACTACAGGTGTGAAAACGCCCTTAATCTACATTAGACTGTAGACTCAAATCTAAAATGTCAAAAAGTCTTGATTCATGAAGAAGTGACGACCGTACAAAATGTTCTCACTTCCCACAAAACAAACTATTGATTTAAATGTATCTTTTCTCTTTAAGGAAAATTCTAATACTTCTTCTATGCTTGAAGATTCACACCTCCTCTCCTAAATAACCCCATCTGGCCCCCTTCCCATCACACCTAGCCATGTGCTCCTTGTTGCCTAGCAGCAACTCCATCCAAAATACTTCTGAGGTGCTATTAACCCCTCATTAGATGAATCTCCTTAATTTCTCCCATCTAACACCCATCTACACCTCACAGGTCCCTGGCATAGATTGTTCTTTAAATAAAGCCTCTTGATTTGGCCGTGAGCTCTGATCCAATGCTGCCGCGGAACTGTTAACCCTTGTGTTGTCCGTTTGTTTTGCACATATATTAAGCATTAAGTATAAACTTCTTACCCAACTTTTTACACTTATTTTTTGATTTAATGGTCAATAAACCTAATTCATAGTAAATTATATCTAATATTCGAGTTAAAACCCCTCAGAAATTAGGAATAATCTTGTCAATATAGTTAAGATCAGAGAAACGTATGTTGATGGATAATCACACCCTGTTTTGTGTTTGGAACCATCTGTGTTTTCTTGCAATTTGGTTGAAAGAATCCCATATTTTTCACATAGAAACTTTGAAAACGGGTGAAATTTGACACGAGGACAACAGAAGGGTTAAAATCTGGTAAGCTCCTTAGATAATCTTGGACCAAAAACATGAGGTCAGTGTCTGTCTGTGTGCGACGAGGGAAGACTGATACCAGGCGTGGCTGTCCAGGATAAATCGGAGCACAATCACAGCTGGAGGACAGTTTGAGGGAGAGAGAAAGATGAGCCCTCATGACCGAGGATTTGCTTTAGCTGAGATAAGGAGGGAGCTAACAGAAAACAGACGGACAAAATAGAGGGGAAAGTAAGGTAGGAAACAAAGAAATGAAGACGGGAAACAGATTAGAGTGAAAAAAAGGGTGTTGCGGTATTAATAGAAACTATGAAGGGAATTAGGTACGGTTAAGAGCCCAGAAAGATTAGGATGAATAAACCCCCAAAAAGCCAGAGAGAACTGAGGAATAAAGACAGAGGTAGAGGGACAGAAACAGACAGCAGGGAATACAGAGCAAACAAGTCATAAAGAGCTAATCTGACTGTCAGTTATGTGAAAAAGAGCCTCAGCTCACCCAGGTTGAATAGAAAACCGTACCATTTTTGACATAGCATGCATATCTGTGTGAGGATATAATCCATATTATCACTCTGTTCAGTTCTGATGTGTTAAAGGCAGGGAAATTGAAGCACAAACAATAAAGCAGCACTAAATAGTAGGGATGCACCAAATCCAGATTTTTGGGGTTCGGCCGAATACCGAATCCACTGGTTAAAATTCTGCCGAAACCAAACTGAATCCTACTCCCATCCTCAGTCCATTAACACAGTAAACACATTAATGAAGTAAACAACGTCCACAGCCTCTAAAATAGTTAAATGTGTAACCGAGGGTTTCTTATATCGTCTAAACTCAGGTTTGGCTTTAAAATAAAGACACGGGCTTCCAGTGCCGGAACCAAGACAGCGCTGCACGTCTCACTTTATTCCACCCCAACACAGTCAACCGTCAGAACACTTTATTCACTTTTGTTTTTCCCGTCACAATAAAAGCTCTATGTTTACTGTAACTTCTTCTTAACCTTCAACTGAGAGGTTACACAATAAAATACCTTACAAATGTAAATTTGTACGGACGGGAACAAGAAAGTAAATACAGGAAGGAGGTCCTGTGTTCTGGACTAGTGCATATTTCTTGCATCTCCGTGGTCAAACCAGCTCATTTCATTAAAATGATCAGACATTGTTTCGCGAGAGGTGCTCTGGTCACTGAGACTATGCTCTGCCGGCGTCTGTCTCCAACATTAGCGGCAGCTGGTTTGACCACGGAGATGCGAGTGGAAAGCTTGACTGCAGTCTATTTCTGTGATAGAAACACTGCAAGCCGCTACTTGTGGAGTATGTATAGTTGGTGCGGTTCAAGTACGGATCACATTCTCACCACAAATGAACCGCTCCAGAGTTCGATTGATAGCGTACCGAGACCACCTCTTCAAGCAGGTCTCAGTACGCTTGTTTGGTCCACTTTTGGTGCGCACCCGAGTGTGAATGCCGCGTTCTCACCTCCACTGACAAACCGCACCAGCAGGACAAACGAACTCTAGTGCGATTCAACCCAACTAAACGAGGCAGGGATGAAAACGACCTAAGAAACATATTGTTGTTAACCCTACAAAGTTGTAGAAAGCCTGTTTCTAGAGCAGGGCTTGCAAAAACCAGAATTAGCACAGCAACCCATGCTACTGTGACATACTGCATATGTTAGCCCTGAGCTTGGTTCATCTAAAAGGATAAACTGTTCTATTTTACGCAGGATTCACCCACAAACCGGGCTCTGGAGGGCGTAGCTACTGAACCCTAAAAATTTGAATTTACATGCTAAGCTGAACCTTGCCCGTCCAGTGGGGACATCAGCTATAAAACGGCAGCAGTGACACAGCTCTTCATACTGTACATAGGCGCTGATTTATGTTTTTCCTCCGTGGGTGCTCACGGGCGCACGTCCTTTAAAAAAAAAAGTAGTAAAAAAAGGTTTGCATTTCAAGAACCTTATCTTTCACCTCAGGACAACGCCACTTCTCACAAATACAGATAGGATTGGAGATGAACACGTAACTGCGATCAGCTTCGTGGGAAATTAAGAATCAATTCCACCTGTCTAGTAGCCTAGGCACACTATGACAGACGCTCCACTTAGCACCAACTGCAATATTTAATTTTAAATGAATGTAGCCTACTGGCAGTCTAGCACTGGGTGCTCAGTATTTTCCGTGGGTGCTCGAGCTCCGGAGCACCCACGGTATCGGCGCCTATGATACTGTACAATGTGCTTTAGCTTGCAAATGACTACTCAAATGACTTGCAGTAAGCTCTGCTGTGTGGTCTAGCTAGACCCCCCTCCTCGGCACTGTGGAGGAAGGTCTGGCAATGCGAGACTACTACCTGTAGGTGGGCAGGACATTTGACTCCATTCACTGTCATGTTCCTAGAAAACTCACATTATTGAAACCTGCTTCACTCATGAGTGTTGCCCATTGTATTATTTGGCTGAGCCTCCAGATCTGTAAGAACATTCTGGTCTGCATTAGCCTGGAAATCCAGACCCAAATCCGAAAGATTAAGGGTCTGGCATTGAATAATGAAAATGGCCCAACTCGAGAGGCGGCACCAAGCATGCATTTGAAAATCTCACTGCACGCAATTGGATAACACTACGACCAATCACAACAATACACGGGGTGACGTATACAGAGCCCCATACCCTTAGCTACCAGCGGAGCTAACTGGTAGATTAAACTGTCGTCATCTGTTTAGCTCACCTCTGGCCCGCCTATATCAGATACACCGATATGATTGGTGCAGCTCAGCTACCAGAGTATAGTTAATGAGCATCATTACTCAATGCCAGAGTGACTCGCTGAGCAAATTCAAATTTCCAGGGTAGGTCTGCATTAAAATTACACAATAATCTCTCTGTCTCACTCTGTGGTCAGGCAACTGGAAACAAGAGATCCACAGGCAAATTCACAAAAGGATTGTGCGGCTGCACAAATAAGACAAAAACTAACCTCGAACTGCACTGCCAAGCAAATAGCATATATATGCTTCTGTGCTATTTGCACATATTTAACTAAGGTAATATGCAAAATTGGCCCCTTACTATGCAAATGAGCACTTGCAGTGATATCATTAGCGTATTCAGTGAGTTTGTTGTAATGTAGTGCATTTATTTTTTTATGATTAATTTTTGGGCTTTTCCACCTTTAATGGATAGGACAGCTAGGTGAGAAAGGGGGGAAGACATGCAGGAAATCGTCACAGGTCGGACTCAAACCCTGGACCTTTGCGTTAAGACATGAGCCTCTCAGTATGTGTGTGCCTGCTCTACCCACTGAGCCAACCCGGCCATGTAGTGCATTTATAAGGACTGTCCTCTGCTTGAAATCATGCCATCTTCTTTACAGTCTGAAGATTTGCAAACCCACCTCATAGATTCAAATGCCAAACGATGCAAAAATAATAAATTTTTTCTATGTGCATCTGGAATAAATTTACTTTTTTTTTACCAGCGTTCATGCATTTCTTCTTTGAGACACAACTACAAAACACATGATCATACAAATGATTAAGTATGTAGGCAAATTTGTTACCTCACTCTAATATGCATGTAACTATCCAACTGCTATCTTGCGAGCAAAGGTCAGTCCCCGTTTTACTTTTCCAGGCCAAGTGAAGCATAAACTCTACTGGCAGCTTTTCAAATCACACACATCTCCTCTTTTTAATAGCTCATGAACATGAGCATTTTCTGTTGGTCTGAGCAACATTGGGTCGAAGAGACAGCTCACCTGGCTGTTGTAAAATGTTCTGCTCGGCTATTCAGAAAACAAAAACAAAACACATGATACTATTAATAAGCCAGAAATCTCCGTAACCATTAGTTATTTGTATAAACAATCCATCAATCAATGATGTTTTCTTCTTTCTATAATGTAAAACAAAACACATACTATTAATAATCTAAAATGTGTCTTAATTACATAAAGCATGAATCAAGTGTACAGTTCATTGCACAGTGCTGAAAACTTCTGAGCTAGATGAAAAGATTTCTATTCTCCAGCTCTACTAGAACAAACCTTTCCAGGAATAATCCATCTGATAAAAGGTCAAGAGTTGAAGCTCACCTATTCCCACGCTATTCCCCCACAATGTTTTGGCTCCCCCGACCAACCAGCCTGTACAGCATCAAACACAGAATCCCTTGCCAGCTCTGCAGGTTAAGCCAAGTATTTTCCCTGGATACCACCCAGATGGCCAGGCAGTAAATAAACATACATCAACAGTCGCAGGGAAATCTCATTAGTCCATAAGAAAGCCCATATGAATATGTGGAGAACATTTCACAAACAAAAATATATGCCTGTGCGTCATTACACACATTTTGGTAATTGCTTGAGCTCCAGCAACACTAGTATTGAGACATTTCATTTTGTATGAAATCATTGACATAGTTGCTGGCCTTTTCATCAAAAGTAGTAAAGTTACTTGCAGCATAATGCTCACTTAGCAACACTTTAAAGGGAAATTTGTTATCTTAAATTTTAAGTGTTATTTCACCCAAATTAAAAAAGTAACATTCAAAAACGATATGCTAATTCTTAAAATTGATAAATCAACAGCAGTTTGATTGTCATTCCCTTAAGTGCACAAGAACATAAGAAAATTAAGATGTATCTATTATTAATCTTTATTAAACAAGGAACATGCGTAAAAAATATTAATCTCAAAATGAGAAGAGATGATTTTTGCCAGATTAAGCTATTGACTATTTTCCAAAAAAAAGTTTGATATTTGATTAATTTACGATTGCATACACAAAATTACATAATTTGGGGAAATAAATAAAAACATATATCTAACTTTGCTAATGAACCCTTCATATTTTCTCACATTACGTCCGTGGTATCTAGCCATGCAGATAATTCTGATTTTATTCAGCCATGTTTAGAAATATCAGCCTCTGCCGCTTACATTTAAATCATCCAGTCTGTGTCTCCATTAAAGCTTTAGTGCGTAACTTTTTTATATTAATGAATGTCTGTTACATTCAAGCCATTGCCAAATGAGTTGCTACAAAGCTAATTAAGACTATCAGCTCCACACAACTCTCTCATTTTATTTCTCAGTATGGCTATGTTGAAAAGATAGTGTTGTCTGGCGACTTTCGTGCGCAGAAACTCGAGTGAAGATAATTACCTCTTCTGAAGAGTCCATCATGTTTTTTTTTATCCGCCGTGGCTACTAGTAACTGCGTGGAGGAGGGGTGGGGCGTAATCATGGAAGGCTGGTATCATGTGGACGTGCCAACAGTTTTGTTGTCATTACTTAGAATTCCTCATGGGGGCGACAGAAACTACGCACTATAGCTATAAACCCAGATAATCCACAGACCTCACTGTGTCTGTGAGACTCTATTCTACTGAAGAAATGGTCCCTATGAAAACGTGTTGACAATGAGGTCTGTGGATTATTGAGAGATTCTGAAAAGAGATACTGATGTTGAATTTTTTAAATTGCCATTTCTCAGTCCCGTGAGCACCTCCGGTGTATTGGGGTTAATGCAGAAATCTCAGATAGCTCACATTTTCGTGGTTCGATGCCACTGAAGGTAAGTGAGAAAATGTGTTTCTCCAAAAGAGTTTTAAAGGTGACAGTCGTGTCTCGTGACGCACAGCTGAGTCTTGCGGTTTGTTTCTAAGCTTCTCCGCTCGGCGTGCATTTAGCAGCTCTAAACCTCAGCTTCTCTGTCTGTCTTCTCTCTCCAGAGAGCTATTTTCTCAGCACTGAAAGGGAAAAATGCAGCTGACCTCGAACACAGAAGCCAATGCTTTGTTTGGGCTCTCACACGACAAGAGTTGCAGTCCATCAAAGTGATTACTATGACTATTTAAATGTTCCGTATTTGCTTAGCTGCACAGCAAAGGACTGGCTAAATTTGCACGGATTCACAGAATTCTTCTCCCTCTGGATTATGATTGATGGCTCATTGTGTGAGGTGATTATTCCTATACCTTTATCCTCGCCCCGGCTGAGAATAAATGACTTCGGTCTTGACATGCGCTTTATTCAGTGGAGCGTGAAACAATATTTTTCATTGTCACATAGTCTCCATTAACACAACTCTGTAAACATATGTATTACTGATCTGCAGGTCCCTGCCACAGTCCTCCTCTAAGTAAACGCTATCCATCAGGTGACATGTCCCATTCCTCTTACAGAGCACAGTATGTTGCCCTTATCTGATAAATTGGTTTAATTTGTCTCCCAAGGCAAGTGAGCATTTTGTAGAAAGCAGCAAAAAAAGGCTATATAGAAAGCAGCAAAAAAAAAGGCTATACCACTTAATTTTACTCTTAGCCACACACCACTCATACTGATTATTCTATAATGTTATTTTATTCTTATGTGCTCTTCAGTTCTAAAAACACACCCATACTCTCAACTGTAGCTTGTTCTAATATACTAATGTACCTAAAACAGCTGGTCACTGTAGTTTCTATCCAACATCACTCCAACAGGAGGAAATAGTGCATTTGTTGGGGACTATTTTCAGCAGCAGATTAATCCACATTTGGTGCTCTAGTGAGTATTTGTTGCAGCAGGACGGTGTGTGTGGGGGATTGAGTCAAAATAAACTACAGTGTTTGTGTTTATGGTGATGAAGGAACATGTCACCCAGTGCAACAGTGTGGCTCACTGATGTGTTTTTAATAGTTTTTGGACAACAATAGAGCTCTATGGCAGAGAGGTTAAGCTATATCAGACTTTGATACACACAATATTTATTAATAGGATCAGTTTGTTGTCGGTTCTGATCTTTTCAGATCTGGCTCCTTTGCTCATGGCTAATGTAGTTTTCAACTGCGCTCTAATCAGCCACCCATGTTGTTGTTTTTCTTCCCATGCAGCCAGAAAAAATCGGCCAGTCCCCGGTTGCCCCCACGTCAGACGGAGACAAGGTGGACCTGGAGGCCTTCAGCGAGTTCACCAAGATCATCACTCCTGCCATCACCCGTGTCGTCGACTTTGCCAAAAAACTGCCCATGTTCTCTGATGTAAGTGGTCTGGAGGAGCAGAGGGGCGAGTGTGGGAGTCTGACAAGAAATACAAAGAAATATAACACAGCCGAGCTTCTCTCATCCTGTGAGTGCGTGTTGTTAGAGAAAATGTGTGATTTAGGAGGTCAACTTGTCTAGCAGTGTTGGCAGCTCCTCTGTTTGAGGAGGACCACAACAGCATGTGCAAGAGTTACGACCGATATTGACAACTTAACAGAATACTGTGGAAAAAGCGTCAAAAACACATTTAAGATTAATTAGGGCTGTACCCAACTCAGAATTCTATTCCATTTCAATTTATTTATAGTGTCAAATCACAACAGGAGTTATCTCAGGACACTACTACAGATAGTAGGTCTAGACCACACTTTTAACTAATTTACAATCAAATTTACCACAAACAATTTCCCCCCCTAGAGCAAGCATTTCAGGACTTCAGGATCCAGACAGGGTCTGACAGTGGTGAGGAAAAACTCCCTTTTCCAGGCAGAAACCTCGGACAGACCCTGCCCCAGCCATCTGCCGCTGCCGGTTGGGACACAATTCTGTCAGTCAAATCAGATTTGGTTGTTCAATATGAATATTTGACTATTTGTTAGTTTTTTCTTTTCTTTATATAGAGTGTCAAGCAACGCTATTGAACTGCCAGATTTTTGAACGGGGTTTGGCGGGATGTTCAGGGTGACAGCGACGTTTAAGTAATAAAGTAGACACTTTGCAGACACTAGATATCAACTAAAAGCCCGAGACGATATATTAACTTTCTGTGAGCTTTCTGCGAGATAAGAACGTTATCTCAGAGCCTGACTTGGCGAAGCTGCCTCAGTCTCACTCAGACTCGCCCTGGGTCTGAGTCTGCAGCTGCCTGTACCAGAGAGCAGCGTGAAAGCGACGAGCGCTCACTCTGCAGCTACTTCTAGGGACAGAAATGGAAGAAAAAAAACACGACTGCTCAACGAATCTCAGTCGCGATCTCCGACCGACGATTCGAATCGTCAACTTTCAAGCCTGTAAGATTTTCCAAATATTTGCAGTGTAATCAGTGGGTCTGTCCGAGGTTTTTGATTGATAGAGTTTTTCCTCGCCACTGTCGCAATAGCTACTGCTAATGATTGCTCTTGAGGCAATCACTGTAATAGTTGGGGCTTTGTAAATTACAGAGTGTGGTCTAGACCTACTCTATCTGTAAAGTGTCTCGAGATAACTCTTGTTGTGATTTGATACTATAAATAAATTGAATTGAATTAATCAGAAAATACAAAGCACAGGTGAATATGCGGATCATTTACATGTTGCTATAGCACTCGCACTGTATGTCTGGCTTGGGAAATAAACCCACAACAAGCAGCCTTGTTTGCTGGTGACAATCAGAGAGGCATTTCTGCTCCTGTTCTGTTCGCTCCGCCTTGATTAGCAACATGTAATCATGTTTCTTGTCCCTGATGCTTGTAATGAGACCTTACTTAGATTGGATAATTATCAGGGTCGATGAGTTATTGTCTACTAGTGCAGTGTGTGAGTGTTGGAAAGAAAGAATAGCTGTAAGAGTCTGAGAGAAAAAGTTGTACGTGTAATCCATTACCGTTTTTTGAGAACATAAATCACATAGTTTTGAAAGTAGAGGTCATCACTTTTTTTAATCAGCATATTTTAAAGTCATTCCAATTGTTCTGTTATTCTATAAATTATACTATTATGATGGATGCTACTATTGAAATGAGTGTGTAAACTAGAATACTGCTGCTGCATATTCTATTAATTCTAGACAGCAGCAGATAAGGATGCATCGTTTCTGTATTCCAGACACTATAGCAATAATCAGATTAATACGTTATCTTTTATTCACAATATAATAGATTATATTCTGAAAGAAGCCTCGTTAATCTGATGAAAGCAGCAGAGGGAACCTGTGTAGCCTCCATGAGATATCTCCGTGCCACTGCAGTAATTTACTGATAAGAATGTACAGAAACAAAGCCAGCTTTTTATTGAGCCACTAAAAATTAAGCATGCCTCCAGGTACACATTTACAAGACAAATCAAGCCAATTAATGGCAATTAATCTGCTCAGCAATCAAGAGCAGTGAAAAAAGAAACAAGCTTACATTAAGTTGAGATTTAATTCAGCACACCAGAGTCTTTAGATTTAATGAAATGGAGTTTGAACTCAGAGGTTCTAATATCCATGTAAATCAGGGTGTATTAGTCATAATCTGTGTTCATCAGTGGGAAAACATGTCTGCCTCTTTTCAACCCATCTTCTTTTTTCTCCCCCTACCGTCCCTTCCTCTCTATCACATCTGTCCCTTTCCTCCTTCCTTCCTAAGTCTGCTTCTGATTCCTCCCTCTATCTACAGTCATAATGCCAAACATTCATCTCAATTTGAAGTCAAGTGTAAAAATGGCAAATGTTCAATTTATGAATGATTGAGAAATCAAGAAATCCATTCTCTCCAGTTACACAACAATACATTGTTCTTGTTTTTTGAATGTTGTGAATGCTGTGAGGACATAGCTTATTTTCATTTATTTTTTTAAGTGATTGTGCATAACTTTTCCTGTAAAATAACCTGAATGTAATAAGCAATTTGTCATAAAGTGTACTTTAAACTCTGAACATCTATCTAGCACAATAGAAGAAAAATGTAAATTGTTTTTTGATTTCAAAATTATTTGGTATTTATTCCCAAAGTACATGTTTTTTTTAAATAGTTTTATCTTTAAACTCTTTCATAGAAAAAAAGCTTTTTCTAGTTTAAAGTTCACGTTGGTGAAATTCATCCACCACAATGTTCTCCTTTTAAATGCTAAAATGTGTTTAATATGCCAGTTGTTTAGAAATAACAATAACCATGCATTAAACATAAAAAAACATTTTCCACCAGCTACCTTGTGAAGACCAGATCATCCTGTTGAAGGGCTGCTGCATGGAGATCATGTCACTGCGGGCTGCCATGCGCTACGACCCAGAAAGTGAGACGCTGACACTGAGCGGGGAGATGGCTGTGAAGCGCGAGCAGCTGAAGAACGGCGGGCTGGGCGTGGTGTCGGACGCCATCTTCGATCTGGGCAAGAGCCTGGCACAATTCAACCTGGACGACACGGAGGTGGCGCTGTTGCAGGCCGTGCTGCTGATGAGCTCAGGTTGTTGTTGACTTAAGAATATCTTTTCTAAAACTTAAAGCTGCATGACAGTGCCTGTGTAATTATCTGCTTAGAACATTGGTAGTCTAGGAGCTTTAGCTTAGTGTAATGTAAATTTTCATTCTTCTTTGCCCTTGAAGACACAATTCCCTGACAGTCCATATTCATTACCCGCTGCTTTACACAGTACATATTGTAGCCTATTATGAATCAGAATGTAATTATGGCCTGAAGATTAAAGTCCACATACATTCAGTGTTGGAAGGAGGAAATCTAAATCTCATCCTAAATCTGATTAGAGGCCTTAACTCTTGGTACATCATAGAAACTCTAACATGAGAATTTTGGGGGTGACAGACAGACAGTAACAGTAACTTTATGCTTCACATAAAACATAAAACATCACAAAACAGCATGAAAACATCGTGAAACTTAAGAGACATCTGACATTGACAAAACTGCAGCTTAAATAAACCTGTAAGAATTACAGTGCATGTGTATTTATTGCACATTGCTCTGTTGCACTAGGATTTAGCATTAGAATTCATCAGCTTCACGATGATGGGAACAAAACGATAACTTCAAGCGGTTGGATTTACACTTTGGCACATGGAGTCTTCTTCCAGATTGCAGAGGTTCGTATTTAGAGAAGAGGGGATCTTGAGAGTCTGTAGTGATTTGTGTTGCTTGCTTCATGACTGCCTGCTCATACAGGCTCTGTATGGGCTCATGTTATTTCTTCCTAATTACCTTCATAGCTGTTTTGTTGCACCGTTAGGTTACCAAACCATGCAGTGATTCCATATCTAATGATCCTCTCCAGGATTGCCCGGTAGAACATCAGAATTATCTGGCTGTTCACTCACTCCATACAGCCTCAATCGCCTTAGAAAGTAGAGTCTCTGCTGCACCCTATTGCACAGGTTATCAGTGTGTGTTTTCTACCATAGAATGTTGTCAATGTGGACACCTAAGTATTTGCACTAGGACACCTGAATGATTGTCTGTCTGGCTGACCACTGGCTCATCGTCAGTCACTTGCCTCGGATCGAGGACCATCTCCTGTGTTTTGGTAACATTTAGAATGAGATGGTTAGTGTCACACCACTTGATGGAGTCTTTCAAATCGTGGTACACAGAAGGGTCCATGTCCCTGTGGAGAAGGCTCAAAATCACAGTATCATCAGCACATTTTACAATGTAATTATGGGTATCCACAGGTTACTAAAAAGTCAGAAAATATGAATTTAAAAAATGCTACAAGCCCACACAGTGTTTCCCACAGGTAATTTTGTTCATAATAACACATGAAAGTGTTCACTGAGCTGACTGACAGTCAAATTCTCCTGCCACAATGTTGACATTTAATCAGAATCACATTTAGGTAATGGTTTCATATGCACTCATTTCCCCTCCCTCTCTTCTCCCCCTCTTGCTTGTCTTTGCTCTTTCCCTCCCTCCTTTTCCTCCACACCGACTCTTCCTGCCACCAGATCGTTCGGGCCTGACCTGCATGGACAAGATCGAGAAGTGCCAGGAGACCTATCTGCTGGCGTTTGAGCACTACATCAACTACCGCAAGCACAACATTCCTCACTTCTGGCCGAAGCTCCTGATGAAGGTGACCGACCTGCGGATGATCGGGGCGTGCCACGCCAGTCGCTTCCTTCACATGAAGGTGGAGTGTCCCAACGAACTCTTCCCACCGCTCTTCCTGGAGGTCTTCGAGGACCAGGAGGTGTGAAACACAGTTGCTGCCACGCAAAGGGAAGAGGAGGTTGGGGCAAACTGAGAGATGGGAAGGGCCATCATCTTTATAGGGGAAGGATGGAGGGAGAGTCCTCTCGGCAGGAATTTGCATTTCTCCATCATCACATTTAAAGGATGTGGTTTAAAAAAACTGGAACCAACAATAACGGAAACAACACACCAGGAACAAGAGAGTCAAGCAAACAGAGGATTTTGTTTTACGAACACCCTCTCCTCCACCTCTTTCTCCTCCTTTTACTTACCCCTGTTTTGAGATTTGTGTGGGGGCCCTTCTGTCTGAGCATAATGTCTTATCTAGTAAGAGCTGTAGCCATTTACCAAGACACATACACCGATACACACACACAACACACACACACACACACACACACACAGCCACAGCCTGTTCCACCTCAGTTTTTCAGAACAGCGCTCTTTGCAGGGGTCCGTTCCCCCCCCCCCGTGGTTCTTTTTTTTATCGGCCACAGAATAACACACCTTTTGAAGCCCATGTTTCCAGCTACCGATGCTGGCCAGCACCTTTCAGTATTATTTCTGAATAAGTGTTAAGGCAGTAATTCAGAAAATATGGACATCATTGACATATAATTGCTCACAGTCATGCAGGCACACGCAATCAGCAAACACTGCGCATTAAAATGTCAGCAGATGCTTTAAGCATACATTGGTGTGTAATGGCTGCTACCAGACCTAGTCTTTTATCAATTCCTCAACTCAATCTGAGCCGTTTCAGCTGTTTTTGGAGCTTCTTCTTAGATCCCAGTGAAACCGGTGCTATATTTATATAAGGCTACTCCAGTTTTATGAAATTGTGTTGTCTACCTTTGAAAACATTTGCAGAACATGGGTCATATCTACCTTCAGTTTTGTCATTGGACCAGCTCCTGTGACGCACACACACACACACACACACACACACACACACACACACACACACACGAGCAAACTTGCCTTGACATTGCCTGTGCTGCTTGTGCCAGAAGCCTACCGTCTTATTAATGACAATTAAGCCCTTCTCTCTCCAAGGAGTTACTGCATAGAAAGAAAGAAGGGAGGGGAGAGGAGGGAGGATCAGAGATTGAGGAAACCAGATGTAATAGCTGGCCTGTAGAGTCAGAGCCAGGGTCAGAAGTAAATCTCCCACATGCAGCCAGGTTTTCAATAGCAACCACCAGCGAGACGGCAAAGCTCATCTTATACACACACACACACACACACACACACACTTTCTCTCTCTCTCTGTCTTTCTCTCACACACACATAAAAGCATAAACATGAAAACATACAACATCACCTCAGAGTAACGTGAATGCCTCATTTTACTGTATGCACTGCACAGCAGTGTCAATATATACAGCCCTAACCTGCAGGGTTTGTTCAGAGTCCTCTCCTCGTGGACTCAGCTCAGTGTGGCCCCTCCAGGCTTCCATACACATTTGCCTTTTTTTAACCATGGGCGTCACTGAGCGCAGGCAAATGCCAATAAGGCTACCATTTACCTCAAAGTGGATACACCCTGAGGCTGGGGCAGCAATACTGCCCCTGTGGTGTCAGGCACTACCTCACCTCTGTGGACACAGGGCAGCTGCCCTCAGCCTACACACAGACATACACCATTCACCAAGTTGGCGCATGTGTAGGTTAACGCACAAATGTGCATAATATTTAAATTGGTGCACACTTGTAGTCATGGAAAGACAAAACACTCACGTTATATATACACACACACACACACACACACACACACACACACACACACACACACACCCTCAGTGCTATCACTTGGTTGAGGTTGAAGACAGGAGGGCCAGCCATCCCCCCGGAAGGTTTTACCAACTCCAGGGAATGGGACCCATTACATTCGGGTTATCTCTTTTTGTTATATGGGACCAAGTGTTGTCTTTTGAAATTTGGATTAACCTGTTCCTGTCTAAACAGAAACGGACTCACAGAAGCGACGAAGGACAGTGTAGATGTGCAGCCCAGCTGACACACATTTACGCAAGTTGCAAGAGGATAGATGACCTGAAAGAGTACCTGAAAACCCTGTGTTGGCCGGGCCTGTTGAATTAGCATGCAGAGAAAGGGCTGTTTCCTTCTGCATCATGGCAATCTTCCACAGTACACTCATGATGGCTGCCATTGGATATTGATAAATGCATTGACAGTGCATTAGACGTAAAAAGGTAGAATGTTCTCAACGGAAATTAAGCTTCTTAAGAGGCATTTCTTTTAGACTCGTGCACTTTACCAATGCTTACCACTACACCGGTAATATCTCTCGACAAATATCCATGGCAGATATCATAGTGTACTTGCCAAAAGACCATTCAAGAATGTTGATTCGATTATGAAAGCCCACTTTGTCCATTCCAATTCTGGGGCCAAGCTTAGTCTAACTGGGTTTACCACTCTTACGAGAAGAGAATGAAAGAAAAGAGAGACTGAGAAAATCTATTTTATATTCAATGCCAAGCAGTAGTTCATACTGGGCGCTTGTACAGGATGGGTAATCTGCACCCCTGAGAAGTACCTAAGCAGAGTAACGTGGCAGGGATCGTGGGGAATTGTCACAGATGGCCACGCCTCACTGCTTTGACATCTGGAGCAAAGCTGGGAGGAGAGAGGAACTGGAACACCATCTTTGGGCGCAATGGTGGAGTCTGGTCTACCTCCAAGAAGAAGAAGAAGCCCTTCACAACCATCATCACCACTTTCGGAGATCCATCACTCACGCTCCGCCTTACCCTACTCTAGCCTATGACAATGCCCTTACTGGAGCCTAGCTCAGACTAAATCGCACCCTTCCACCATTATAACAGCCCCCACCCAGCCAGGCTGGTGGGAGTTTTTGCACTACTGCAGCAGTCCCCCCTTCAGCCCCTTACTCTCAAACTTTAACCAACACCCCTTGTTGGATTACCCATTAGTTTCCCCTACCAAAACTTACCTCATTTGGGGTGAGTTTTGGTGGGGGATACTAATTTTGGGGTGAGTTTTGGTGGCTCTGTTTAACAGAGGCTGATTGTCGCAGTGGGCTCAGTCCCAAACCTGACCCATTGTCAGCACATGACCCTCACCCCTTAACCAACCCAACCAGGGTTGGAGAGAGACCGCTGCGTAAGAGGGCTGTATAGCACTTATTAATTCTCCCTGTATTACTCATTTTCCCATTATCCTTCCTATAGACACAGCCCAGAGACATTTCAAATTCTGAGCCCTCCCTTCCGTCATCTTCTCTCCCCCTCTCCTCTTCCCTATGCACCCTAGCTATCGCACCCACTCACCGCTGATGCCCCCAGTTTTTCCCAGAATCATTGACACCAAACGGGATCCAGGCCTCTCCCTTGTGAGACAAGGCTGGCCATAACTGCCCTTTTAGAGTGGCGCCACCGAATGAATGTGAACGGCAAAGCAGTAGCCATTGGAGCGAGAGACTTGAACGCAAGATTGTGAGGATGTGAGAGAAGAAGAAAGCGTTGGACAGGAGACAAAAAGCTGAGGGACTCAACCCTCACTGCCATCATTGACATGGGTAGGAGAAAGGGTGATGTGGCCGGTTGTAAAGACAATGTTAGCAAACACTTGTGGGAAGGAGAGACGGTGTTGTAGGAATATGTACAGTCTCCCCTTCAGTTCCCACACAACAACCGCATATGAGCCCCTGCTCCCATGCCAGCTGACAACCCCAAATGTCCCCCCCCTCAGCTCCCTCCAAAAGGATGACCTCCAACTTTCATATGGTGAGGATCAGAAAGAGATCCCTCATTCCAGAGATGCAGGTTTAGAATTCCAACACATCTTCGTAAAAATAACTGAAAAAGAGAAGAAAAAAACCGTATTGGTCCTTTGTTCTCGTGAGCTGCCTGGATATGTGTGTGACAGTAGGGGTTATAATGCTGCTTTACCGTCTGAGTCTGATTTAGATTAAGAAAAAAAGATATATGAAATGATTATGAATCTACAAAACAAAAAATGAAAAGAGATGACTTAAAAAAAAAGACTCCTGAACAAAAATATTGGAGATTTGTTTCATTTTATCATTGTTTTCTTATTTTTCTGTTTGTTTTTTGACGCTTAAACTGCTTTGTGAAAAAAAAAAGGAAAAAAACAGCTGTAGTCACTTTTTGACCATGCGTGCAGTGTAACATCGAAAATATTTCACTTCTTTTTCACATCTATACTTTGTGTTGATAAGCCAACTGATCTGTTTGTCTGTGTGTCTGTCCAGTTGTCCGTCCCCTTTTATCAGGAGGAATTTACAACCAACAAAACAGGAATTTCTTTTTTATATTTTTGTTTCTTTTTTTATTAAATACAACTTTGGAAAAAAAAAAAAAAAACACAAATCGGAAAAAATAATGCAACAGAAACTGAAAATACTAAAAAAAAGAAAAAGAAAAAAAATAATCTTGTCATACCTCACACAACACAAAACTCAAAGGAACTTGGGAGGAGTCATATTTTACAGGCACATGTGAAAGTTCAGAGATTAGCATTTATAGATTAAAAAACCATGTATATGTTAAATTAAATAATATGTGCTTGTGTGTACGCATCAGTAGAAGTTACAAAAGGACTCTTCTCTAAAGCTTTTCTGCTCTCTCCCTTATTTGGTTGTGAGATGCTAGAGATCATCTGCTAATGTGGGCACTTCTCCAACTTAAAGGCACAGTCTACAGACAGTAAACTTAAAAATGTGAATGGCCCAGTGTCTGAGGGATGATGACTTTTGTAATGGCTGAGAGTTTTATGGTATTGAATGTAGCTGACAGGAGGGGGCTGGACCTGAACCCGGCACCCACAACCCAACTTCCACACACCAGCAGAAAAGATAGTGGTGTCACATAGACGTTACAAACAAACAACAACATTGAAAATATACTGTATATTGCCCATCTGCAAGGTGCAATACTATGCTATGTATTTTTGTAAGTTTTCTGTTTTGATTTTATTTTCGTTTCATTTACATTTTATTTTTGGCCATAACCAAGGATGTAAATACAAACACATACAACACTCGAGATTTATTGCAACAAAAGCAAAGTAATGTATAATGCTTCATACATTTGTATGTGTGCACTCTCTCACATGTGCATGCTGATCCATATTCAGATGTGCCCCGTGACATTAATCATGAACCCTGTGCCTCCTGTTGTTTGCAGAGAGATAGATTTGTATCCCTCATATACACATGAATGGCTATAGTTGTGTGTGTGTGTGTGTGTCTGTTCACCTATGGAATCAGTTTCAATTATTCCAAACTATTGATGTGAGTGTTACCAGCAGCCACAGTGGCTAAAGGTTAGAAGGGAAGTGAGGTGGTTTTAATGAGTAAAGTGGGAGGTGGGGAGAGGGACATATGAATAGAATGTAGGCAGGTTATTGTTTGTTGTGAATGTTAGATGGCGTGGCTGCAACACACCCACATCAAAGTTGGAAAAAGCCAAAATGGATTTCCTCATTTGTTCGCCCACCACTGCCTCCCAGAATCCAGCCTAAAACTCTTGCAAGCATAGTTTTTGCTACAAGGTCATAAACCTGGTCCAGTTTACAACAGGGACTGGTAGAGAGGCCCCATTTACACTTATCATTTAAAGTGTCTTGAATCCAGATAAAATCAAAATGCATCATGTCTTGGTTTTCGTGGGCTACATGCAAATCTAAGTCAGCCCCACTGCAGTCAAGAGAGTGGTGGTAATGTACCTGAAGCTGTTTGGTAACTCCCAAAATAACTTGAAGCTTCAAAGGCTACTTCCATAGATAGCTTACTGATGTAGTTATACGTTTGAGGAGTAAAGATTTCAGATGCATTAAAACCGTAAATACATCTGAAACCACCTCCCGAGTTGACTTGAACAATCAGATTTCAATCCATCTTCAATGCCTCTTAGATACATTTCTAATTCTTTGAGATCCAGTAGCTATCCAATCTGCCCCCAGACATAGAAGTGAAGTGTAAATGCAGTCTTAGATGATGACAGTTTTTTTTGTTTGGTTTCAGCTCTGATTGGTTAAAGCTGAAAGTAATTTTGGTCTATGATGATACCCCTTACTCGAGCAAATTGACCACAACAAGCAAAGTGAGGGTTTTAAGGCTGGCTTTGCGGGGGCCTCCAAGCCCACAACTCCATAGATGATATGATCCTGTTTCATTCCCTCATGTTGACACATTCAACAAGGGTGGACCCCCAATGCCAAATGTAGAGTTTGTGAAGACATGCAAGTAGAAAGATGTCTATGCAATTTCCTTCCTGCTCCTTCCGAAAGACTAGCTCAATGTAACAAACAACGAGCCAGTCTTGCTTATGAAATCAAATTCGGCCTGGTTCTTTACGTGACCTAAAGGCCCCTGCTACTTTGTGTGGGTGAGGGCCAGGACTGCCTGGGTGAGCTGGCCTTTAGCCCAGCTGACTGGCTGGTCCTCAGGGTCGGTAACTTTCATAGTAGTTCAGGTCTCAGAGAACAAGTAGGAGGGGTACTGGGGATGTTGTGGAGAAAAAGGATTCTACGAGATGTGCTGTTTTTTGTGAACTGCTCAGAAAGTGGGTGTGTGTGTGTGTGTGTGTGTGTGTGTGTATGTATATGTGTGTTGTTTGGAAGTTTGGGTATGTCTACTCGATGCGATGCTCTCATTGTTTAGTGGGTTGATCCTTAAGGCCACAGATTCCAAGGTTTAGACAAGCCCCTACATTCACTCCTTCTGCAATATGTGTGTGAAGCTTTATTTTTTTTATCCTGCGACCAACTTAATGTACCCTTAAAGAGTATTCTGGGTAGTTGATGTCCATCAGTAGGATGTATGTAGCATGAGCAAGTTTACTTAACCCATTACCTCTGCTTTTGAGACGTGAAAAAAGGATTTGACTTTGCAAACACAAATCTTTAAAAGAACATGCCGACTTACTGGGACTTTAGCTTATTCACCGTATCCCCCAGAGTTAGATAAGTCCATACATACCCTTCTCATCTCTGTGCGTGTTGTAACTCTGTCTGACGCCCCCACCGCTAGCCTGGTTAACACAGGTCCTGGAGGTAACCGGCTCCAACTAGCCTACTGCTCCCAATAAGTGACAAAATAATGCCAACATTTTCCTATTTACATGTTGTGATTTGTATAGTCACAGCGAAGTTGGAGCTAGTTGGAGCCGGTTACCTCCAGGATCTGTGCTAACCAGGCTAGCGGTGGGGGCGTCAGACAGAGTTACAACACGCACAGAGATGAGAAGGGTATGGATTTATCTAACTCTGGGGGATGTGGTAAATAAGCTAAAGTCCCAATAAGTCGGCGTGTTCCTTTAAAAAGAAATCGACCTCACCCCACTGAGATAAACATCTACAACCTACTGACCCCGAGTTGAACTTGAGCACTTAACTAAAATGCACTTTCAATGGCCCATACCAACCCACAGTATGTGGAAAATCTTAAAGCAAAATAAAAAAATATGAATGGCACCCAAGCCAAATGCCTTTTGCACCATTCAATCTTTTATCAACCCTCAAATAAACAGAGTAGCACCCTCTATGCAAATAAACAGAGTAGCACCCTCTATGCAACAGCATTTAATAAGTAATTATAAAGTTTAAAACATTTTTTAATGAAGTGCAATAAATGAATGAGTGAACCTTTTGCCGCTTTTCTCCCTCAGCAGATCTTTTTTATGGGAAAATAATCTCATGGTTGGTTTTAAAATGTGCCCACCTGTGAGAGCATCAGCTTAGACCCATTCCACAAACACACACTCACTCATACACACACACACACACACACACACACACACACACACACACACACACACACACACACACACACACACACACATACATGCACACACACAAACACAGACCACTTTTTGTGACTGGGTAAAGGAAGCTATTGAAGGATTCTCTCAGGTAAAAGAACATTTTCTAATAAATGATGATGAACCTTAGATGAAAACCCATTGTTAACTCATCTTTTGTTTTTGTCTTCTCAATTTACAATTTACAATCAGCAACGTACCTTTTTCTGTTCTGTGTTCAGTCCTTGAAAATGTGTAGACATCCAGGCTTCAAGGATTTGGATCCTAAGTCTACCTCAAGTACAGAGTCATGTCCTCATTGCTTTCTTAGGTCCTAAATGAAAACATGTCCTCATGTGTGGAGGTGGGCGAGTGTTGTGTCTGTTTTGTTTGTTTGGGGGTTGTTTGGTGCTGCACTGTATGGAAGCCCATTCTTGCTAGGACAGGGGTCTCCAACCTTTCTTCATCTAAGGGCTACTTTAAAAATACTAAAGTGGCCAAGAGCAACTTGCATACATTTATTTACATAACACACATAAGCTGAATGAAGTTACTGTTTGCAATACCCAAAGCTTATGAAAAATCTTCACTTCACATCCAGGTTCATGACTTTTTTACACTTCTTTTAGCCCAAATAGTTAGCTACATCACTTAAATTTCCCCATCGTGGTCCAAGAAAACATTACCACTTTACACTTCTATGGCCCACAAAGTTAGCTACCTCACTTTTAATAGCGTCGTAATTTTGTGTCGTAGTTTGTCAACCTATTGGCAAATAACTGGAAACCTGCTAGCAGTAGAGAGGGCTGGTACGATTGTCAGCAGTGCCTGTCGGTGCAGTAAAGCGATGGAGCCAGGACCACAGGCAATCGCTCACCAAGTGCAGTAAAATTTGGCGGACCAATGTGGCGAGTGGTAAATACATCAGCACCAATATTTCAAGGACAGGCTAGTGTCGCTATAAATTTAATAAGAAAGTGATCTGACACCACAGATGTGACAGGAGAGCCAGTCGGAGCAGAAGCCTCTATGCTGCGTGATAGAAGTCCAGGTTGTTTCCACTTAGTAGGTTCATGTTCAAATTGAGTGAAACAAAGTATCAAGAAGTGACAAGGCTACTAGAAGATCGAAAGCTATATTCAGGTGAATATTAAAATCACCAATAATCAATATCTCAGTGAGTAACAAGGTCTGACACAAAGTCTCCAAATTCTTCTAAAAGTTGTGAATATAAGATCCAGGCAGTCGATAGAGTACTACAAGGTGGAATGGTTGGAGTTTGTTGACCTGGACAGACCGTAAACAGTGGCTAGCAATGGTAATTTAACAATGTGGGTAATGGAGTCCCTGATTATTAGCATGGACTACTAATAGGGCTAGCGAGGGTGGAAAACCTGTTGGCAGTTGGGAGAGGTGACTGCAAAGCGGGCCACACAACCAGTTGCTTCCCACACTGCGGAACAGGAATAAAACTCAGACGAAGCTATGCTAATGCTTTCAGTAATCTGCTATCAAGCCTGTGTCTGAAGCTATCTGGAGTGCCTGTGAAATCTAAGGTAACGTTAGCAAAGATGAGGGGTTTTTAACTGACGGCCGCGTCTCTCCAGAAGAGACACCGTATCTGCAAAGGTGGAACAGTTGACACAAACCATAGTAACACAGTTAGGAGGTTGCATTAGCTGTGGGTGAAAGAGGATAAGTTTGTAGGCTAGGATTGTGTAAACAAAATAAAATGAAAAAGGAAGATGAAATTTTGACTTAGCTCAACATTATTACAACATATTTTGTACTTAAACAGTCACAAATTAGTATGACATAATCTTAGAAAGTAACATTTTTAATTTACAATCTCATAATTTTGACTTGACTTGAGCGCGTTTATTTTTATCCCTAAATTGTCTTATTAATGACTAAGTATGACATGATCTTGATTTAAAAAGTAATTTATTTAATTTACAATCTAATAATTTGGAGTTACCATAAGTATTTTTTTTATTTCTATCATCCCTAACTTTTTAACCTTTTCTTTCTGGCAGAAATGGGCTTCCGTAGAACAGTGAAAACACACAAGATCTGTGTCTTTTTCAGTCAAGCCAACCTATTTAAACTTCAAAAATTCAGCTTGATCATGAATAAATAAAAGATTTTGACTTTTCTCATAAATGAGTGCCAGAGTGTACAAAGGCAAATTCAGCCCTAACTATCAGTAACAGTCTAGTCTTTGCACTCATCGTGCCAGCTGCAATATCCAGCTCTCCCTCACCCATTTGAGTAATGGTGTGTATATATATATATATATATATATATATATATATATATATATATATATATATATATATATATATAGCTGTACGTGGGTCCATCCTTTTTCAGTGTGGTTACAGTTTAACTTTGTGATGTTCTGAGAGGTTGGCATGGCTAAAACCAAGGCTGTGTATGTACAATGTTCATGCTCATGTGAGAGAACTGTGTTCTGTGTGTGAACGCTCTGCAACAAAAGTCCTGATGTCTGATCAACCCTTCTTCTCTTTCCCTCTCGAACCCCCAAAAGCACCTTTTTAGGCCGCGGTACATGGCTGAAGTCTGTGAAACACAGTCCTGTCATAGAGTTGTATTATTTATTTTGAAGAATGTAAATAATGTGTTCAGCAGGTATCAGTAAAAAAGGGGAGCCATTTATATGTGTGAGTGGTGCGGTTGTAGAAGATGAAAACGGAATTGCAAGAGTGGGTAATATTTAAGAAAAGCTGCAAGGATTCCCACAAACAAAATCCAGACCAGAGCAGAATACTGCCGGGCCTGCAGTTCAATGCTTTGGAGTGTTGTTTCTCTTTCCAAGTAATGGCCTTATTGATTGCAATAGTATCCCTCCTCTGCAGTATTGTTTTACATGCATGGCACTAGAGGATTTATTATAAAGGCTTGCACATAGAAAATGCATGCTGTGGAGTTGGATCTCTGGTAAAGAGTGAATTAGTGTGCTGGGTGGTAACAGTTGACGATTCCCGAGAGTGATTTTTAGGTGATCGCAACACACAATATTAATTGACTAAATCTAAGCCAATACTTCCTTTGTGGCCACATTAGCACAAAAAGAAATCAGTTGAGAATATTTAAGCCCTAATGAACTCTGCTTATTGGGCGCATCATCGACAGTTAAACATTAGATACGCGTTCAGTTTAAATTGTGACTTTTATGTGTTAATGGCTGAGTAAGAGGCATTGTGTAAATAGAGAGTTGTATTGATCATGAGATAACACTACACCACCTCACACCGTCCCTCCTTTAATGGCCCATGGACCTCCATTCGCTGCCCTGTACTACTATCTGGCCGCTAGACATTATGAAAAGCTTTGAGCGGATCACTTTCCTGTTTTCAAACCGTTGCCTAGTACACCAAATCCCAAGACAGAACTAAAAGCACTTACAGGTGGTGTTGTGGCGGTTTTGTGCTGCTCGGACGATCTACAAGGAGATTTATAGTCATGAGGATATTTTTGTAAACGGGTGGGAAATCACATGCCTGGACAGCTAAGAATGTACACAAATTAGCTCATCTTGTAATTGTCTAATCAGAGATATAGATCAGAGATTAGATACATTATGTAAATTGTACGGTAGTTAGAGAAGCTCTGTGCTCATAAGAAAAAATATGCAATGTTTGTCAGGTTGAAAATAAGGTTTTGAATTGGTTCAGAACTGCTCAGGTTTGATAAATCGGCCTCAAAAGGTGCTTTCTGTCCTCGTTCCTCCCTCTGCTCTTGGTCCAACATATCTCCCTTGTCTGTTCACACCCTCAGAGCACATACACTATCAGCTCTTTTGGCACATACGGTACAGAAGCCTATGGTTGTATGCAAAACCAGAGGAAATGCTCTCTGCTCAGCTCACCTTAAAGAAAGGGGTCAACTTATGAACCGTTTCCACTCTGTAGCAGGTCCAAGCCACTTTATACTGCACCAGCAAATCACCAACAACCACCTCTTTAAGGCTCCATGACCACTGGGAACATCTTCTCTACTGTACCACCTTTTTTTGCTCACACTGTTTACCATGGCAAGTGTTGCATGTACAGACAGCTTAGCATGCTTATAGTATGTTGTTAAAAACATTTAGCAAAAACACACTTTGCTTCAAAGTGGTTTCTTCAACAGCGGGACCAGTATTTCGCTAAAAAATACCTGGTGGACGCAACAAGTTCTACGTCTTGTATGCAGTGGCTGGTGCTGGTAGAAGTTTCCATGTCAGATTTAATTTATAGATGGGGTTATGTTGTACAAAGGTCTACGAACTGTCTATGTGTCTGTATTCACTATTCTACAACCCAGTGTCCTAGTAGATCATCTCAAAATGAAAAATGATTTCATGATAAATCAAGAAAAAGTAAACACTTTAATATAGATCTAAATGAATGGACTGTAAGCATCGACAGTGTGCAGAGTTTACTTTGTCTTGATTGAACACAAAGATGCCTGAAGGTCTGGACAGTGCATTTCAACCCATTTAGCAAACCGTGTGTTAAGATCTTTCAGCAAATTCAACCAATAGAGTAATGCTGAAAAGCAAAATCTGCAGAGGTGGAGTCCTCTCGGGGTTACGTTTTGATTTGTTGTTTCCTTTGGAATTGACTTTTTTTCTTGTATTTTCTCAAGGACCGCCTGCTCAGTATATTTGTGACTATTCAAACATACTATAACTTCATCATTTCTAACCAGCACTAAACCTACAAAAAAGAAACATGCAAACTAGCTAACTACCTTTCTTACTTTTGTATCACTCCTTCAAGAGTTCCTTGTTTCACTGTGACTGCAGAGGCTGCTGGGAAAACTATCATGTGTTCTGCAGACACTCAGGGGTCACAGCCTGTCCGGTCAGGATCAGGATAAGTCGGAAGGTGCCAAAGACGGGATGTGAGGTGTTTTTGTCTGTTATGTTGAAAGTGTGTTAGCCTGTTGTCGTAGCTCTCCATGCAAACTATAAACCAGGCAAGTCCTATTATCTCTACAGATACCTGGGAACAACTAAGTGCAAAAGACTGAAGCACTCGTTCTGATCCAGGGCCATCATGCGTATAACGGTCCTAGATGGGCATGTCCTGAAACCCGTACATTACAGTCACTCAGCAGCTCATCAAATTAGGGAAGGTTAAAGGCAATCTAAGTGACTCATAAGGTGGAAAATGATATGTTAAAGTAAAACAAAATCACACATTACTTTGACTGAGAAAGGTCTCCTCTTTTGAAGCCAATACATTCTATGTCATATTAGTGTTAGGCGAGTGCCAAGTACCCACAAAATAACCAAGAAAGGTCTCTAAAGTCAGTGTATGCCATGTGAAATCAATCAATCAGATGCCGCAAGATTTCTTCCTCTATATGTAAAGGAGTCTGCTGTTTTATTCAGTAGAATTGCTTTAATATGTCTTCTGGGCACCAGTTTCAGCATTTCTTACATGCTTTGTATTGACAATGAACATATTTAGGGAGCTGGATGCAGTGCTGCCACTCAGCCTTACTGCAAATGTGTCCCAGTGGCCATTACTGCCATGAAAAAAAACATTTACCCCATGGAGCGCCATTATAAAAGAGACCTCTGAAAAACTTTTGACAGGACGCCTCAAACTGCATAATTACTCTTTCCTCTTTGCCAGAGGCCAGAGATGAGCTCACGGCGAAATTTTCATTCAAGTGAAAGGGTGTCATCTTGGAGTTTACTATCCAGTTCTTATAATACATTATGACATTGACTTTAGAAGGATTTCTTGGTCAGAAAAAATTGTTTTGGAACTACGCTCACATACTTTTACCACCTTGTAAGTCACTAAGAAGATAGCATTCCATGATAATGGTATTGAATGAATTTCGTGAGCCGGTGGGTTACTAAAATGTCCAGGTTTGTACGTATCATGGCCCAATATTAGGACATGCTAAGGAGAGATTTCTAGAGAAAATAAGAAGCCAAAAGGGAATAGCAATCCAGAGTAAAATGAAAACATTGCGCTTGCAGCGTATAGCAGAGTTTGCAGATACATCCTAGGCTAGAGTCTACTGCAAAACACTGAACACAGGACATGCAGGGAAACACATAGACATTCAATGTACTAACAGTAGAGATCTTTCCTTTAGTCTTTATCCAGAGGTGCCAGATATTCATATATTTTCAGTGTAATACGAAGAGTAGGAGAAAGTATTTAAAAGTTGATTCTGTTTCTGTGACTGACATTTTACGGGATACTCTGAAATGGCCCTGATATCACAAACCCCAGCCTCCTGGTATTTGGTGCATGTTAAACCAGAACACGAGAAGTCGGTTATCTGAAAATATAATACATATTATATTAGTCCCAGGTTTTGTTCCTTTCATCTCTGTTTCTCTCTTTGTTTAACTCTCAGATGACACCACTTTCACAGTCATGCAAATAAATGAACAATAGTTAGGATTTATTTCAAATGACATACAGTCAAGCTTTAGGCAACACTCTCTGGGCTACATAATTACTCAGTCTTGTTTTTCAAATAAACACCCACATGCACAGGAAACCTCCGATTATCTACTGTGATCTCCTCTCACACCACCCAGACCTCCATCACACCAAACCCTTTCTCACCTGGACCTGTCCTCCCTGTGATTACCCAATCCCCTGCGGTTCCTCAGCACCCCTTCCCCTCCCCTGTTTCCCCCTCCTTCTCCGCCTCCCAAAAAGAGGCCAGTGGGTGGTGTGATGTCAGGTATTTGTGGTGGGCTGCTTACGACATGTCCAGACAATCAGCGTGTTCGTAAATGTCAATGTGTGATTTTCAAATCTTTGTTTATGGTCAGGGTTTTAAAGGAAGATATTTTTATGGTAATTGTCGCTGGTCTATTTTACTATATATTTATGTAATAAATATGTGACTAATCTTACATCTCACTGGCTCTTTGGGCTGTTATTGGCTCTCAGTTCTCCAGCAGGCTACATCATGTGCTGGAGGGTTTTAATTAATGGACTAATAAATTAAACCCACAAAAACCTTCTTCTTGTTATCACCTCATTGTCTCTTGTTATATGCAGTTGTAAATGTTGACTGATGGAGTCACTGTACAAGGGAATAAATGACATGTCATTTCTCTATCATGACTGTATCATGTGTTCAATCCAGATTGGTGAAATTAAAGATGGGATAGCTGAGTATGTTCGTAAAATAGAGGGCTATGTGACTCTGAATTGATCATTTGGCCAATATTAAAGATGCAAAGTACATTATCACTGCATCAACACTTTTAAATCCTCACTCAAACATGCTCTGCAGTCCTGACACAGGTTTCAGTAATAATAGATGAAAATGTAAATGTCCCCGCATAGCATAATCCAAGATTAGCACTTAATCCTACTTAGATTGAGGACAGCTATGTTTGCCAGTGGTATGCGAGAATCTCCATTTGGTGAAAAATATTTGCATAATTGGAAAAACAATGCTCTTTACAGTTTCATGCAGCAGAAGGATGTAAACTCAGTGGGCTGAAATAATGGCTAAATGAGGAGTAAACACTGTTTGTCTGGTCAAATCTGTGTCAGCGTGAAAGACAGGCGCTGGCAGCACTGCTCAGTTCATCAGCGCATGTCACAGCACGTCCTGTCTGACGTATCGACAGATCAAATCAGATGTCTTTCAGAGTGCCGTGAGGTTTCCCAGTGAGAGACAGCTGGTCACAAGGTTATGACTGCTAGTTCTTCAACCCAGAATGAGTTGTCGTCACAGATGGGATGGCTGTTGGCCTGCACACTTAGTCCAACAACAACAAAAAATCATTGTCTCTGCTGTTGATGTGTTATCCCCCCTCAGTGAGTGCCAGCCTGTTCTGTTTCACTGAAATGCTGGGGGAAAAAATCTACATTGTAACACTTGCCTTGTAAATCCTCATGTCATGGATGTATGATTCATGCTTTTGCTGCAAATTGGGGCAATTTGGATTAGCAACCCAGCAGCGCAGCAAATTGTAGAAAGCCTGTCATCAGCTTCCTTGTGACACCTTAAACTCATACGGTACAAAGATGGAGTAATATGTCTTTCTAAAGAAACTTATGAGGCAGAAAATGTACCACGTAAAATGGGATTTATGGTTGAAGAGTTATTGGTTTCCTGTACAAGTCCGACCTGTGGCACAAGACAATGTAAATGATAATGTGAAGTAAAAGTCTGCAGTGAAGAGTCAGGTTGTAAAGTGTCACTTGAGGGTGACATGTCCAGTTTCAAAGTGTATCACCATCTATCTAGTGGTTAAATGATAAAGAGCAAATGGTCAAAGACATAATCATAACCCTACTGTAAAATGTCAACTTTTAATAACTTTGAAGACAAACAGCTTTGTTCAAACTGTGTGCAGGAGAGTATAAGAACATAATAAAATAAAACACAGTATATGCAAAATACTAATGGAAAACATACAGACAATTGTAAATGAAGTAAATAAATAAATAAAAATATTTCCGAAATGGATTCTGCTAGATGACCCTATCCCCAACCTATTTGGGAGGGTAAATGGTATGTTCATGTACTACCGTAGACAAAAAGTAAGTATTCGTCTGACACATGTTCCATTTTATCTAAAGCTTTAGAATAATAAAAAACATATATATGTATATATATGTGTGTGTGTGTGTATATATGTGTGTATATATATATATATATATATATATATATAATTTTCCATTACATACAGTACTGTGCAAAAGTCTTAGGCAGGTGTGAAAAAATGCTGTAAACTAAGAATGCTTTCAAAAATATAAATGATTGTTTATTTTTATCAATTTACAAAATGCAAAGTGAGCGAACAAAAGAAAAACTATTAACACTTCCATTTTTGAAAGCATTCTTAGTTTACAGCATTTTTTCATACCTGCCTAAAACTTTTGCACAGTACTACATGTCTGTTAAGTCACTATCTATCGCAGAATGAGGTAACACAATGGTGATTGAGCAATGCATTTGCAGTATTACGAACTGGGTGTCTGTGGCGACATTCCGGGGAAAATTAACAAGCGGCACACAGTTATTGGCATGTTCTCCATCACCAGGCAGTGGTTGGTCAGCCAGAGAGGGTAGGCGGAGCTAACGCGACAACTCACTTGTTTTTTCCGGTCTCTGCTAGCATTGCGGGTAAACAGTTACTTCGGCTGAACAAACAAAGAAAAGAGCGATGCCTACAGATGATAAAACTGAAAAAACAAGTGAGAATGAGATCTAAAAACACACCTGCAATTACTGCTTATCACCATAGGTGCCGCCAAAGAAAACAGAGATCTTTGAGATTGCAATAGTGCATTCCATTTACCTCGGAACCTGGAAGCCGAAGCTGAGAATGACGTTACACCCGAGTTGAATGCGTTCCATTTACAAGTCGGATTTTCATTGTTTTCCTTAGCTCTAGCCAGGTTAGCCATGGTTAGTAATGCTAGTTTATAATATAATTAACGTAATAATAATTATATTACGTTGTTTTTTGTGCATTCAAACAGCGTTACATGTCCACAGATAGCATATGGACAGTACTGCGTGTACGACTGATTTAGTGAGACACAAATGACACAGAAGTGCTTATAACTGTGTGTTACTACATCTTTCACAACTCGATGCATGGAGCAGCCATGTTGGATTTTTATCTCGTGGTACTTGGTGGTTGCCCGAATTTGACCTCGGAGAATCCGAGTTCCGAGTACTAATGGAACGCACTATGACTTTAAGCTTGCTTAATTATTTATACAGAATATGGCGCCTTTTCAAGCCAGAATTAATAGATTTCTTTTGGCCACTTGGGGGCAGTGGAACTAGATGTTCACAGAACTTCGACATATAAATTTGTTATTGTAAATGTTTTAGCTAACAGCTGCCTATAAGTATTAGCAAATACAATGCAACATTAGCATTCCTTTGGATTTGTGTTTCTTGCCACCTGACGAACGTTAACCCAAGATTCACTCTCCTTTTTAGTTCAGTTTTTTGTCTCGATCAACTCCTGAAGGGGAAATATCTGCCTCTTTAGCTGCTAAATAGTCCACTATGTTTTTGTTTTACTATACATAAAACAAAAACAATGAGCTAAAAGACACTAAAGCGCTCCATAGAGCTGAGGGGAAACTGCAGAGTCTACTGATAATTCTCTTTGGGCTTTTTACATTAGGCTGCATCATTTGAAACAGTTTTAACATAAAAATATTGATTAGTTCAACTTTAAAGAAAAGAAGTTACTTACAGACTTTATCTCAAATTTGTGAAGTACTAGATAGTGAGCTTTTAGGTATTTGTTTTGAACACAACTTTTCTGCCAATGCCTACTTAGTTTTAACTGCATGTGTATGAAGGACAACTGTGATTCATGCTGCACTACTGTTCAGTATATAATGGAATGGAAAGGTCCACTCTGACTCATATATAGCTTAGAGTGTTATTGGGTTTACTAGTGTGCAGCACTGTGATGTGAATGACTTGAAGGTTGCACTTCCTTAAGAACACAGGTTTGTTTTTATTAACTTGGTGTGGGCAGCAGGGTGGATCTTTTTCACACAAAGTCCGCCATGTGGGTGGAAGCTGTTGTGGGGGCTGTGATCTCACAAAGGCAGCTTTTCCGCCAACCAATCCCACGCTTGCTGTTTGGACGATAGCCTGCCTCCTCCGATCGCCCTCCTCCTTTCCTCCCTCTCTCATGTGTGTGTCATGCGCACACCCCCTCTCACATGCACACACTTCATGCTCCGTCATGGCAGGAATTTTCCACTCAGCAGCAGTAGACCATTGCAGCCAGCTGTGCTGTCAATTTCAGTATATGCTTGAATCTCAAGGACTGTTTGCAGACACCCTTTTTTTTCCAACCCTGTTTTTTTTCCTCACGTGCTCAGCTACAGACATGCACACAACTACAGCTTCACAAAGTACATGGAGTACTGAACATGGTCCATGCATGTCAGCCAGCAGCTTTATTTTCATCTCTGTTTGTACTCTATTCTGTGCAAACTAAAAAGAACTTAAGACATGAACATGTGTGTTTACCAGGACAGTGGAGCAGAAGAATGCAAATCCAAGTACTGGGGGCCCAAGGGAGACAGGATGGCCTACTAATACCTCTCCCCCTGTCTCCCCCCCTCTGTCTCTTTCACTCTCTTGTACACACTCTTTCCTTCTAAAGAATCTTACATGGATCGGCTCCAACAGTAGCTTTCTTTTTCCTAGTCTCATCTCTATTTCTCAGTCTGTCTAATCCTCCCAGTCTCTCCGTCTTTTGTTTTCATTAGCGCTCACCATAGAGCATCAAGGACAGCCATGCACATGTAGCATGTGCTCTGTATGCATTAGAGGCCTCTTATGTAAGTGTGAGTCCACTCCCCTCCCCTTCCTGTTGCCCATACATTTTCCTCTTTTCTCTCAAATCAGGTCAGGTGAGGACGGCACAGTGAGTGAGACGACTGCCCTTAAACAGCCCCCTTCGGTGTAAATGTATACATGATCCTGGAAGCCTACACCACACAGGGGAGGCAAAAGGAAAGAAGAGGGCGATGTTTGAGGAATGTTTTTCATAAACATTGGCTGGATCCGCAGCAACATGAGAGAGAGAGAGAGAGAGAGAGAGAGAGAGAGAGAAAATTAATTCTGTATGAATCTTAAAAGCCCTAATTCTAAAAGGCGCTGATTGCCTAAAGTTATTTTAACTGGACATTTTGTCTACTTCCATAACACTATATGGCCAAAAGTATGTGGACACTCCTGTTCACTTTTGGTCTGGTTCTGTTTGTGGTTTGGACCAGGCCCCTTAAATTCAATTGAAGCAATAAGAGAAAAAAAACATTACTTCAACATTTTGGGAAATATGTACATATGTAGCTAGTGGCAGGGATTGGCTTAGCTTTGCATAAAGACTAAAAACAGTTAGCCTTGCTCTCTCCAATGTTCAAAAATACTTTCCTAGCACTTCTAAAACTGGATTTATAGTCGTAGCAAGGGGTTAACAGGAGTCCTGCCGTAGGTACCTGAGGTTTTGAATCATAGTTGAGTGTTGGATTTCACTCGTTGATCTCACCACTGCAACACTAGACACATGTATTGTTTCTAGTTTGGTGTGGAAGAACTTGACTGATCCACCCTGACTTCACCCAAGCAGTAGTCTATATCAACAATGTTTCATTTCCGGGAGTGCTCCGGTGCCCGGTGGAAATTCCGCCGGATGTTCCTCATGTTCGGCCGGATGTCCGACACCCTCCTCTTTCTTTGTGTTGGCATTTTAAACTCCGGTGGATTTCTGAGGACTATGGTTAACTGCTCCTCAGATCTCTGCAGGGTAAATCCAGACAGCTAGCTAGACTATCTGTCCAAACTGAGTTTTCTGTTGCACCACTAAAACAACTTTTGAACAGGCTCATGTTCCACCAAGACTAGTTTGGTATTTATACTAGGCTATAGTATTTTGCAGAGGCACCGTTGCTCCATCCGGCGCTAAGTGTCACCCAAGACGATTATGATTGGTTTAGAGAAATGCCAATAAACCAGAGCACGTTTTTCTCCCATCCCAGAATGTTGTGTGGACTAGTAGCCAGACCTTTCTCCGCAGCGCTGTGGAGGAAGGTCTGACAATGCGAGACTACCCAAGCAGCAACCTCCGGGCTTGAAAAGTGAATCCAATAAGGAAGTGCCTTAAACCTGCATTCTTTCTAATGGCCAGCAGGGGGCAATTCCACTGGTTACACATTAAAGTACGTACTGTATAAAATTCTATGAGAAAATGACCCTATTTCTCACTTGATTTATTACCTCAGTAAACAGATAGTTTAGCTAGTTACAAGTCGTCTTCAATACAGCATGGTGTTCATGTTGTAAATTATGGTCCCATTTAGAGAAAAATAGACGATAAAGCGGGGGATGCTTTAGAGCGTGGCTACCTTGTGATTGACAAGTCGCTACCATGGCTACAAACAAATTTGTGTTTATTAACACTGGAGTTCATGAATTATAGTAAACATTTATTTTTCTTTACTAGTTAACTGAACCCAAACAGCTAAATAAATTCCAGATTTAGTTTTTGACAGTACAAGGGGGAGAAAATACTTGGAAAATGAAAACTGCATTGACTTCGATCATGGGGGACTTCTGAGGAAAGCGACCTCCCGGGATGCATTAATGTCTGAGTCAACATAGGAAGACATAAACATGTAAAATGATGCTTTTAAAGTAAGCATGGGAATGTGAGAAATGACAAGTGAAGCAAAAATAATTACCAAAGATTGCAGAAGTTCAGTGCTTAAGTTTAACATACTGTAGCAAGACACATGCAGACGGCATCTCTTAAAATGATAAATGTCGGAGATTGTGTGAGCATGAAGTCATGCAAGAATTTATGAAAGGTTTCTAGATGATGAATTAAGCAGTAGTCTGTTGTAGCAAATAAGTGGCATGTTTATGACTGTAATGTGGATTAAATTTGAAAAGGAGATTAGGGGTTGACGGTCTGAGAGGAGAGTGCCAACTAGACACAGACAGAAATATTTAAACAGAGGTAGTGTGTGTGGGAGGGTCTGTAAGAATAGATTAAGGAGTTTAGTGTGTGCTGGGAGCTATATGGAGTGTGATCCCAGGCCGAGCTAAGGATGTCTCCTATGACCTGGATACCAGCATGTACTCCCAGCATTAACACCATACATCAAATGTAATACATTTAGACCTTTACGACAGCACGTACAAAGTTGTACAAAATGCAATACTGATTTACTGGTCCCCATTTCTCCCACAGTGAAACACTTCCAAGTCTCCATGAGTCAAAAACCTGTTATTGAGTACAAAACCATGAATCATGACACTTTGCAGTGACACTTTGTGTACTGGCCAAGTTAAAAAGATAAAGTCATAGTGGAAGCCTCAGCTAAGTGTTCAAGATTGCATGGTATGGTTCATTGCTATTAACTGTGTACAGTAGAGTTCATATGTCCTAATAGGTAAGACTTTTGGATAGCCTACTCTACATGGCCAAAAGTAAACGTGGACTACTGAAAATTACACCCAGATGCGATGTTGAACATTTCATTCCATAACCGTGGGCATTAATACATTCTTTCACGCTTTTGGGAATAATTTGGGGCCTGGTTGCAGAGATTAGTGAGGTCGGGAACAACTGGGGTACAATTAATCCCAAAACTGTTGGATGGGGTTGAGATCAGGATTCTGTGCAGGTCAGTCTGGCTGGACAACATTTTTTTTTATGGACCTTGTTTAGCGCATAGGGGCATAGTCATGTTAAAACGGGAAAGGGCCTTCCTAAAAAGTTGCCACAAAGTTAGTAGTCTATATTCTTGACGTTCCACTTCCGGTTTGCTATGTGGAGTAGCCAGACTCTCCTCCAGCGTGCTTTGGAGGCAGGTCTGGCAAAGCGAGACTACAAAGTTAGAAGCACAGAATTGTCTAAAATATGATTGAATTAATTGTAGCATTAAGATTGATTTGCTAAACGAGAAGTAACACAAACCATGAAAATCAGCACAAGACTAAAATTACACCTGTCCTCTTAAAAATGTGCATTTAACATTTACAAGAGCCATATCCTACAGTTCATAAAACAAGGACCAGGAGCATAATAAGGAGAAAAATATACAGGTTATATATTTATTTCACTTCATAGGTTAAATATTTATTTCACCTCAGAGATGCAATTGATTTGTTGGATCACTTTTATAAAATACAGATGATTATAGTCTACTGTCAAACCCCAAATGACAAATTGATCTTTGAGACCACTAGTATTTTACATTCATTGTTAGGGATTTTGGCGCCATCGTGCGACAAGTAGAGGCAAGACTGGCCACCCTTACGTAATACATCCATGCTACGTACTTCACGTAAAATACGGAAGTGAGGAAGTTGCCCAGTTGCCCACCACACATCCAATCAACATGTCTGCTGTTGTCTACCTTCTGTGAACAAAACAAGACTCGTGGAGAATGGCAGACGGTGGAGTTGACGAGCTATCGCAGCTTGAATATTTGTCTTTGGTGTCCAAGGTCTGCACGGAGCTTGACAACCATCTGGGAATAAGTGACAAAGATTTAGGTGCGTATTTTGTGGCCGAGAACTGCCGCTCAAATCGAAATATCCCAACTAGCTAGCTAACTAGCGAGCATATGCTAAGTAGCTAGCTGTTGTTAGTTAGTTAGCTAGCCACAGTGTTCTATGTAAACTGGCATGTTTATTTTCTGGACTGTTGCCATGCACAACATAATGTTAATTACCGTGGAATGTGTAGGCTTGTTGTAAAAGCGCAACATTGAAAGAATCTACGCTTCGTATTGTTTCAACGTTAGTTAAGCTAATAGGAGTTAACTGTAAATGTCCTGTTCATTTGTAACGTTAATTTGTTCATTGTTGCAGCTGAATTTGTCATCGACCTTGCTGAAAAACAGCCGACCTTTGATGGATTCAAAGCTCTTTTGCTTCAAAATGGAGCCGAATTCACAGTAAGTTCAACGCAAAATACTATATTAAGCAAATAGTCGTTAGCTAGCTAGTTAACTGTAACGTTACGTGGTAACTAACGGTTTTGTCTTCTGTTTGTTGTTTATCGTAGGATTCTCTCATTGGTAATTTGCTCAGGCTCATTCAGACTATGCGACCTCCATCCAAGTCATCTACGAGTAAAGGTAAGTTAATGTAGCTAACCGTTGAGCTGCCAAAGTAACGTTATTATTTAAGTTTAGTTTGTAACAATGTTTAACTATTAAAAATCGGATTGGGTCCTGCTTTGGTTGAACTCTACTCAGAGCTAAAAAAAAAAGCATATTTGAGAGAAATTTCCCCCAAAATACTGTGTATTTTGTACTTGTATGTTGTCTATTATTGTACTGTGCAACTGCTACATATCTCTAGTTTACTTGTACAATGTCACATAGTGTTATTTCATACATTTCTCCCTTGGGAATAATCAAAACTAGAATTAATTTATAACTGTCCTTTATCAGCCTCTGATGCTTTGGTCAAGCCGAAGACAGAAAAGGATAGGTTGAAGGAGCTGTTTCCTGCACTGTGTAGAGCAAATGATCCAGTGCCAAAGGTACGTTGCTTTAACACATTTGTAGGGGGTATTTGTTTGACTTGTAACCATTAATACAAAACAAGATCCTGACATGTTGACTGATTGTTTTTGTTAAAACACTTAAAGCACACAATTAAACATAAAAAGAGACAGGAGGTACATCTCAGTTCTCTTAAATTGCATCCCTGGCTCCTCCACTTGCCTCCCTACCATGGAAGGAGAGAGGTAACGAGGAAATGTGTTTTAGAGCAATGAGACGTAGTTTCCTCTGATGCGTCACATGAGTTTGTCAGCTGGACAACTGGACTGGTGGAGTTAGCAACCCTTCCAGCTCAGTGTTTCCTTTAGGAATTTTTTTAGCAGTGGGGGCAGGTCTGTCTGAACAACCCCGCCCCGCCGTCAAATGTTTTACGTATGAAACAGAACTGACACTTCGCTGCAACACAAACAAATATATTTATTCACCTCTATTCACACACAATGAGGCATATTTTCAGTTGTGATTGAACTGTATTTTTTGAGGGCATTTAATATCTACAACAGGTCTACACTTAGAACGGAACCACCGCGGTGACGTTTTTGGTGGAGCTGTTCGTTTAATAGTGGACTCGGAAGAAAGTGAACGTTTTGACAATAAACTACATCAACACAAATTAAACTGGACGGGCCCAATAACCTCTGAATAGTTCTACTTGTTGTTAAATTGCAATGTGAGCGGCAGGATAATTTAAAAGACAACCGCGACTACATTTTTTTGTACAGCCCTATTTCTGATACCGTGGTGGCAGAAATTTTGCCATGGTGGGCCGCCACTACAAAATCAACATAGAGGAAACACTGCAGCTGCACGGCTTCCGGGAAGGTTGCTCTTGTGTATCCGCACTTATAGCTTCTCGGTGATCCCTCCTCGATGCTCGCTCCTCGGGGCAGAAATAAGAGCTTTAAGACGGCCTTCACGAAGGAGGAGCAGAACAACTTCCGGCTCAGCAGAGGAGTGAGGAGCCATCAAATAAGAGACATGAGATGCACCTAATGTCTACAAATGCCTTTGCTGACATGTTTTTAATTTTGATGGGTGTATGCGTATTCTCAAAGTTAGAAAAAGGTGTTGTGTACCTGTGACGACCAACATGCCTGTAGCATAATGCAGTTTTCCAAAAATGAATTTGATGGGAGAACTAAACAAAGATGTTAACCAGTGAAAGTTGAATGGTACTGTACTGTGCTGCTAACTGTTTTTGTTTAATTGACTTTTTCTCAGAAGCTACTAGATGAAGATGATGTGAAGGTAGCAGCTGATGCCATGAAAGAGCTGGAGATGTTTATGCCCAGTGTCAGTGGGACAGACTCCAAAAGCAGCAAGAGCAGGTAAGATGACTATGGGCATCGGTCACATTTTTATTTGCCTTCTTGAAATGGATGTAAGTGATGTTTGCTTTGTTAAATATAGGAAACAAAAATACCACAACCAGCAAATATGCACTTCTATTAAGTTTGTGTGAATTAAACTTTTTTTTTTTTTTTAACAATTGCATGAAAACGGTGGCTTGTGAGGTTTACTTTATTGTACTTTTCCCACTCATTTATACAGGTCAGAAAAGAGCAGACGCCACAGCAGAAGTCGAAGCAGAGAAAGAGACAGGCACAGAGATCGGGACAGAGATCGGGAGAAGGACAGGAAGAGACGGCATCGCTCAAGGTCCAGGTCTCGCTCCAGAGACCGTGATCGGCACCGAGATGGAGACAGAGACAAAGATCGCGGCAAAAGAAGAGACAAATCTTCCCGCTGGTCTGAGCGCTCACCTAGCCCCAAAAAAGACCAAGACAAAGACTCTGACCGCTGGAAGGACAAACATGTGGACCGGCCACCACCAGAGGAACCTTCGGTTGGGGACATATACAATGGCAAAGTCACCAGTATTATGCAGTTTGGTTGCTTTGTTCAGCTGGAGGGATTAAGGTTAGTATTAAGTCACCAAAGTGCCATTAATACAACTTTGGCTTAGCCTACTGGTTACTAAGGAAACATTATTTATTTTTTTGTCCCAATTATCAATTCTGCAAATCGAATGAAACTCTTCAGGTCTGTGCTCCGGTTGCAAATGCAGTTCTATGACGTATACATGGCAGATAAGTGCCCAGAAAGGAGCTGTATTTTTCAGTGTTTTATTCCGCGAGTAAAGTTGACCATTTTGTTGTTTTCTGTATGTAGGAAACGATGGGAGGGTTTGGTCCACATTTCCGAGCTGCGTAGAGAGGGCCGTGTGGCCAACGTGGCTGATGTTGTCAGCAAAGGCCAAAGAGTCAAGATCAAGGTTCTCTCGTTCACCGGCTCTAAGACCAGCCTCAGTATGAAGGTATAAAGAACGGACAACAACGTATTGAACAGATTTACGTCAAGTTAGTCTGAAGCAGAATTTGTGGGTTTACAGATTTCCTTGTGTGACCCAGGTTGGAAAATTGAGATTTTGATAGCACCCATGGTACTTTATTAATTAAATGATTTAAAAGATTTGTGTCTGTGTGTTCAATTTAATCTGATATTCCATTTATATCAGAGCAGGTAATTGAACAAAATTGACTTAATTAGTGATTAAGCTTCTCTGAATTTCCCATTAGAGATATTTGGAAAGTGTATTTGGAAATATTAAGTTCAATCATCATGGGATCTTCTCTCAGGGTAGACTGACTGTTTTCCCCTGAATTTCCAGGATGTGGACCAGGAGACAGGAGAAGACCTGAACCCCAACAGGAGGAGGAACGTAGGCCCAGACGGAGGGGATGAGATCTCCATGAGAAACCCCGACCGGCCGAGCAACCTGAACCTGGGACACCCCCCTGAGCTGGAGCAGGACGACACCTTGGAGCGCAAGAGGCTCACCAAAATTTCTGACCCAGAGAAGTGGGAGATCAAACAGGTGGGTCTATAGAGTATGGATTTCTGCACACATTTAAGGTGGCAGAAGAGGCTTTGAAGAAAACACTGAATCCCTTTGTGGGTTTATTTTATCACATGCTAGTCTCTCATTGCCAGACCTATCTCCACAGCGCAGCCAATGAGGGTCTAGGCTAGTCCACAACATTCCGGGATGGGAGAAAAACGTGCTCTGGTTTATTGACATTTCTTTAAACCAATCTCAATCGTCTTGGGCGGCGCTAAGCGCCGGACGGAGCAACGGTGCCTCTGCAAAATAGCCTCGGGAAGGAACTTGTTTTGGTGGAACGTGTGTACGTTTAGTCATGCAACAGAAAACTCAGAGTGGAGAGAGAGTCTAGCTAGCTGTCTGGATTTACCCTGCAGAGATCTGAGGAGCAGTTAACCATAGTCCTCATAAATCCACCAGAGTTTAGAACGCCAACACAAAGGAAGCAGATGGTGAGGGACATCCGGCCGAAAATAAAGGACATCCGGCGGAACCTATAGCGGCACCGGAACAATCCCATTAAATGAAACGTCGTCTGTATAGACTAATCGCATGCCAATTCTCATGCTCATGTCTGTCTTTAGATGATTGCTGCCAACGTCTTGTCCAAAGAAGAGTTCCCTGATTTTGATGACGAGACAGGGATCCTTCCTAAAGTTGATGATGAAGAGGGTAAGAAGTGGCGCACTACAATTTATAACCAAATACCTGCAAAACTAATGCCATTTCCATCAGCATGCTAACACACTAAACTAAACTAGGGAACATTATACCTGCTGATCAGCAAGTTGGCATGCCAGTGTTAGCATTTAGCTCAAAGCACCACTGTGCACAGAGACGCTAGCATGGCTGTAGACTCATAGTCTATGGCTTGCTTCATGAAATATAACTTGTGGATGAGTGGACTGCTTGCTGATTGATCTTGTTCACTGCCATTCAGATGAAGATTTGGAAATTGAGCTGGTTGAAGAGGAGCCCCCCTTCTTGAGGGGACACACCAAACAAAGCATGGACATGAGCCCTGTCAAGATTGTCAAGGTATGGGGTTTGTGTGTTCTCACATATTTTGCTAAATACACAGGGGGGAGACTACACAAGAACTAAATTGAAACGCACAGTTTAGTTTAGATGTACTTTTGACACCGTTTCTGTGTGATTTAGGGAGAATGCTGAAATATTTAGTTAGATTTATTTCAGCCATCCATCCATACATATTTAGTAGATAATTTGTTCATTGACTGAGAAGCTGTTCAGCACACATTTTCAGTGACTGTAAATATATACAGCATCTATATCTAAGCAGCATGGTCTTGCCCATAGAATCCCGATGGCTCTCTGTCTCAAGCGGCCATGATGCAGAGCGCTCTGGCTAAGGAGAGACGAGAGTTGAAGCAGGCTGCACGAGAGGCAGAGATGGACTCCATCCCCATGGGGTTGAATAAACACTGGGTCGACCCGCTGCCAGACGGTAAGAAATCAATTAGATGTGTGCATTAAGTTATTTCTAAACCACAGATGTCGATGCTGAAGTACAATTGAGCAAATCCCAGTGTCTGCAATAAAAACATCTGCCAGCTTGAAATTTGCATACTGATAACCTTCACCTCTGTCTTCAGAGTTTTATGTTTGCTCTTGGCATAATCCAGTTTGAAAAACAATCTGTGCATGTCTTTATCAAAATCAAGCACAGACATGAAACTTGCTGAACGATGGCAGGCAGCACCCCTCAGGCTTGCCAGTACTGGAGATGGTTATCTGGTTTCCTGCAGCCCCATATCTGGCCGGATGGAATAGTCTTGCCATGGTTCAGTGTTCTTTTATCCCCTCCATGGCCCTAGGTGGTCTAGGCACTTTCCAAGTGTGGGCATTATCCTGCAATAACCATGAAGATCTCGCAGTGACATAGCTACAGATGCGATGAGATTTTAGTTGTTAAACACAGTTTTTCTTCATTATCGAGCACACTTCTACTCCTCTTTCACAGTTGATGGTAGGCAGATTGCAGCTAACATGAGAGGCATTGGCATGATGCCTAATGACATCCCAGAGTGGAAGAAGCATGCTTTTGGAGGCAACAAGGCCTCTTATGGAAAGAAGACCCAAATGTCCATCCTGGAGCAGAGGGAGAGCCTGCCTATCTACAAGCTGAAGGAGCAGCTCATTCAGGTTTGTCACAGTTTAAAAACAGATTTAGTTGTATGGTTCACATGGGAGTTTATACATGATTTTGATTAGGTTCTGTTGAAAATGTGATTATCCTTAAACAGGCAGATGTTGATGCTTAAGTATGCTCATGCTTTGAGATGTGTTAAATGGAAACATCTGCCAAATGCAAATTCCCAGATTTCTTCAATTTTGTTTGATATGCTTTTTATTCTGGTGCTGCTTAAGTTTGAACAACCCTCTACAGAAATGTGGCTAAAGGACAAAATACAGTACCGATTCCACAGTGCAGGTGGTTGCATCGTCTGTAGGTTTTTTTTTTTTTGTATTACCCATGTTAGTTTTACTCTTTTCTAAACAAAGACAAAATGCAAAAGGGGGAATGGCAGTGACTCAAGTGCCAGTTTGTAACATTTGCTCTCTGTGTTGATCTGTCACAGGCTGTCCATGACAACCAGATCCTGATTGTGATTGGAGAGACGGGGTCTGGTAAGACCACGCAGATCACTCAGTACCTGGCGGAGGCAGGCTACACCACCAGGGGAAAGATTGGCTGTACGCAGCCCCGTCGTGTGGCCGCCATGTCAGTGGCCAAGAGAGTCTCTGAGGAGTATGGTTGCTGTCTAGGCCAAGAGGTGAGTGCTTCATCATTTATTGTCTTCACATTTGATGATGATGGTAAAATCCAAAAAAATGTATATTTTGAAATTGTTTAGTTAAATCTCTAAAGAGCTAATATAGATATTTTTTTCGTCTAGGTGGGTTACACCATCCGTTTTGAGGACTGTACTAGCCCCGAGACGGTGATCAAGTACATGACGGACGGTATGCTGTTGAGAGAGTGTCTGATCGACTCTGAATTGGGCCAGTACGCCATTATCATGTTGGATGAAGCTCACGAGAGGACAATCCACACTGATGTTCTCTTTGGTTTGCTCAAGAAGGTAAGCCAGATGAGCAGAGGCTTTTGTGTTCATACATTCAGGGGAAAAAGTTGGGTGACATGTCAGTAAAAGAGACACTAAGTATTATTTTTTTGTCTTTCTCAGACTGTACAGAAACGCACAGACATGAAACTGATTGTAACATCAGCCACATTGGACGCTGTGAAGTTCTCTCAGTATTTCTATGAAGCGCCCATCTTCACCATCCCAGGAAGAACTTACCCAGTAGAGGTTCTCTACACCAAAGAACCTGAGACAGACTACCTGGATGCCAGTCTCATCACAGTCATGCAAATTCATCTGACGGAACCTCCAGGTATGATTTTAGACAAGACAGATGTCTTCAGTAGACCCAAACATCAGTCCACGTCTGAATCCACCCTTCCCTTGTCTCTGTCCAGGTGACGTCCTGGTGTTTCTGACTGGACAGGAAGAGATCGACACCGCTTGTGAGATCTTGTACGAGAGAATGAAGTCACTGGGGCCTGATGTTCCCGAGCTGATTATTCTTCCGGTTTACTCTGCCCTGCCTAGTGAGATGCAGACAAGAATCTTTGACCCGGCTCCCCCAGGCAGCAGAAAGGTGCCTATATTTAACAGTTCTCTTTTTTTAACATGGGAATATATATGTATATATTACATCTATTACAATTTCTGTATTAATTAATGTTTTGTTTGCTGCATGATGGTCCAAAAATATGCTGCTTCTGCAAATGATTATCTTGGTTATCTTTCTGCACTACTTATATAAATGGTCATTTATTTTGGTATGAAATGTCCTGTAATATAATCAATCAATAAATAGTCTGTGTTATAGCTTCTAATGTTGTCCCATTGGATCTTCTACTTACAGTAGTTTTTTTTTTTTTTTAAGTTTGATACGTCTTATAGTCTTACAAAAGCCACTTTACTGGCCAACGCTGGCATTTCTAGAACAATGTGGTAAAATGTAACAGAAATAGGCCCATGCTGAGTTTAATAGGCAGTGATGTTTATGTATATATTTTTTATGTGGAATAATCATTATTTTTTTTCCCTTAAGGTGGTCATTGCCACAAACATTGCAGAAACATCTCTGACCATTGATGGAATCTATTATGTAGTGGACCCTGGTTTTGTCAAGCAAAAAGTGTACAACTCAAAGACTGGCATTGACCAGCTGGTTGTGACTCCTATCTCACAGGTACTATATTTATGATGTACTTAATATTGCAGGAGAAGATATATCCTGATATTTCAGCATGATGTAATTAAAGCCATTGCCGAGCTTACTGAATTATTTTAAAATGTCAATTTCAGGCCCAGGCCAAGCAGAGGGCAGGTCGAGCCGGCAGAACAGGCCCAGGGAAGTGTTACAGGCTCTACACCGAAAGAGCCTACAGAGACGAGATGCTGACCACCAACGTGCCGGAGATCCAGAGAACCAACTTGGCCAGCACTGTGCTGTCTCTGAAGGTAAGTTACTGACTCTTCTAACACCTCTGTCTCTGAAGGTCAACAGTCACTCTGCAACCATCGTGTTACTTCTTATCTTACCCAGAATGTGTGGGTTTAGGATGAGCACCAAGTAGAAACGTAGCTTAGATGTCAAAGGAATGGATCGTGGATGTATATGGAGCAGAAAGTTAAAGGCAGAATATCGCCTCCTATCCCATAACTGACCCTGCAATGTTCTGCAAAGATGCTGCATTAAACATGGAGGGCCCTATTTTAATGATCTAAGCGCATGGCGTGAAGCGCATGGCGCAGGTGCGTTTAGGGCGTGTCCAAATCCACTTTTGCTAGTTTGACGACGGAAAAAAGGGTCCATGCCCATGCATGGTTCAAAAGGGTTGTACTTAGTGTCTTTATTAATTCATAGGTGTGTTTTGGGCGTAACATGCAATAAACCAATCAGTGTCATCTCCCATTCCCTTTAAAAGCCAGGCGTGTTTGTGCCTTGGCGCATTGCTATTATGATGGCGAATTTGCACCGTAATATTTTTATCTGTTTTATCTTTTGTGTGTGTGTGTGTGTAACAAGCATAGTGTGTGCGCGCTGTGCATAAGGCTAGGCACATTTTACTAATGCGCTGTTAAAATAACAATGAAATGCTGTGCTATTGACTTTAGACTAGGGCTGCAACTAATGATTATTTTAATCGGCCTAATTAATTTGAATCAGATAATAAAAAAAACATTAATTTACATCAACTCAATACATACTTACATGTTGCTTTTGTTAATAGTTGTGTAAAGGTAAGTAACCCAAAGAGCAGATACAGACAACACACACACACATTCACTTGAAGCTTATTCATTAAATTATTACCATCATTGTAGTAAGTGCAAGTTAAGTTCATTCGTACACCACATTTAAACACAGCTTAAGATGACCAAGTGCTATAAAAGAACTTTAAAATGAAATTAAAAAGTACAACACACACAAATATATTTGTCAACAATAACTGATATGGGACAAAGCACAGAATATATACATGACAATAGATTGAAAAATGAATGGGCCAAAAAAGGCGAGTGAATAAAAACGTGTCTTTAGTCTTGCAAATTATACCACCCCTGCTTTACTACTGTTATTAACGAGCTAACGCTAGCTTGTCATGCTAGTCAAGCTGGATAACGAGTAAATGCCACACCAGCACCAGAAGAGCTACTGGAGGGATGTTACGTTCCTCACTTCAAAACAGAACAAAAGTAGGATTCCGTAGTGACTTTACCCTGCTGTTGAACTCCCTTCCTCCTCATCAAGGACTCCAACATGTTTACGTTTTAGGTGCTGAATCATCACCGTGGTGCGCCTGTGCCATGCCATGTCTCTTTTGCTTATCTTGCAATTAACACGTTTCGCCATGTGTTTCAGAACAACGTTACGGGTCTCTCCGGTCTCTCTCCGTTTTTCTTCTACCCCCGCTCTGCTCTCTTTTCTTTTCTTTCGCGCTGCTCCACGCTGTGCTGCTCCGCTCTGCGCTCAACTCAATTTATTTATTTTTATCTCCGTGACTGGGTGGCATATTGATACAACGAACTGATAATGAAATTCGTTGCCAACTTTTTTTAATAATCGAATTTTAACGATTCGTTGTTGCAGCCCTACTTTAGACCAGGTTTTTGTTGGTCAATGGTGCGATCACTTCCCGCTGCCTCAAGATAGCAATACGCCCAGAATTCACCTGAACACACCTCCCTGTAAGACCAGCAAAGATGGACGCAGGTGCATTTGCTATTTAAACGACGTGGGGCTGGACGGGAAAATTGACAACTGCGTCGGGTGTAAGATAGGACCCGGAGTGTGTTTAAGTCAAGTCACCGGTCAGGGACAGCAGTTCAACGTGTGAATGTTTCTAGTATACTGCCACTTTATCAGTCAAATAAAGTTACTTTATGTCACGTTAATTGAAACATCTTATCTAATTTCCCCATTCTCATTATTTGTCAAAGTAATCGTTTTAAGATTTTAGTTACTCAAAGACAATTCATCTCTCTTGTATACAGGTTTGCAATGCAGTAGCATTTAAGTATTATTAATTAAAGGACCAAAAGTTGCAGCTGAACTTCCTCAGCCTTAAACTTAAGGTGTTTATTAATATTATGAACATAATACATTGCCATGGTCTTTCATCTTTTATTTATGTTCCGCCCACCAGGCAATGGGCATCAATGACCTCCTGTCTTTTGACTTCATGGACGCTCCACCCATGGAGACTCTGATCACAGCCATGGAGCAGCTCTACACTCTGGGAGCTCTGGATGATGAAGGCTTACTCACACGGCTGGGCAGAAGGGTGAGTAATGCTTTTACTTGGTGGTTTCCCTCAGCTCCCTCAAAGATGAAGAGAATAAATCTACATCCAATTACATTTATGCACTTTGTAGTTCGTTTAAAATGTTTATGCATCAGTGTGTGGTTGCTTGTTTTTTTTCTATTATGACCTTCACTTCCCTTTTGTCTTTATAAGCATTACCCCGATAATTGTTATCTTTTCTTCTCTCTGCATCCGTCTTCTAGATGGCGGAGTTTCCTCTGGAGCCCATGCTGTGTAAGATGTTGATCATGTCCGTCCATCTGGGCTGCAGTGAAGAGATGCTCACCATCGTGTCAATGTTGTCTGTGCAGAACGTCTTCTACAGGCCCAAGGTATGTCCGCCACGAAACCTTGTAGTAAATATGACTTTGAAGCGTTTTCTGAGTGGGCAGTTTTCTAATATATAAAACATATAAAAACAAGACATGGGGTGTTGAGGTATCAGATGAACACAGATTGAACACCTCAACACCCCATGTCTTGTTTTTATGTCTGTGTGAATGTCTCTTTGTGACTGGAGCCTTGTCAAAGAAAATGTTCTGTAACCCTTGTGTAACAGACAATAAATAATATCTTATATTTCAAGACCTGGGTCAAACTTCATTATGATCGTGTTTTTTTAATTAGACATACAACATTACTGTGTCACAGTTAATGAAAACTTATGAATGGATTTTTGAAAAGCTTATTTTCTCTGTCTATTCATAGGGTAAAAAAGAAAAACAGCTTGAAGTTTAATAAAATAACGTATAGACAATTTAGTCAATGGCTGTTTATATTTGTGGACCAATTTAAAAAATAAATAAATAAATAAAAAAAGGGAAAAAAGAAATTATAAAATGCTGCTTTTAGTTTTGTTTATAATTAATTTCTGTCTCTGGGTTTTTGCAAAAGATATGTCCAGGCAGTTTGGAATTTCCCTTTTTTGCATTTTCAAAATGATATTTGAGTTTATTTATCATGACAGTGACAGTTTGTCCCCTCATCATTTGATTTGGATTTTCTCAGAGTAAAGATCCAATTCAGTGTCTCGTTTTGTTTATTTCTTTTTCTTCTTGTGTTAAAGGACAAGCAGGCCTTGGCCGACCAGAAGAAGGCAAAGTTTCACCAACCTGAGGGGGATCACTTGACCCTGCTGGCGGTTTACAACTCCTGGAAGAACAACAAGTTCTCCAACCCCTGGTGTTATGAGAACTTCATTCAAGCTCGCTCCCTGCGCAGAGCCCAGGACATCCGCAAACAGATGCTGGGTATCATGGACAGGTATAATTGTTAAGATGGCAAGGCAGAACAACAATACATGTTAGCAACTGAGTCTGAAATAACACCAATATCTGACTGTCTGCTCATGATCCTCCAACATGCTCTCTCTTCTCTTCAGACATAAACTGGATGTGGTATCTTGTGGCAAAGCCACAGTACGGGTCCAGAAAGCCATCTGCAGTGGCTTCTTCAGGAATGCAGCTAAAAAGGATCCTCAAGAAGGCTACCGGACCCTTATAGACCAGCAAGTTGTATACATCCACCCCTCCAGTGCTCTGTTCAACCGCCAGCCTGAGTGGTACGACAGCACCTCAGTTCAACCTTTTAGCAGTTAAACAAGAAATAAATGTCCTTTTTTTTTATCAGTTAATTTCCAAATGTGACATCCTGCCTCTCTTATCTTCAGGGTTGTGTACCATGAGTTGGTGCTGACCACCAAGGAGTACATGCGGGAGGTGACCACCATTGACCCTCGCTGGCTGGTGGAGTTTTCGCCTGCCTTCTTCAAAGTGTCCGACCCCACGCGCCTCAGCAAGCAGAAGAAACAACAGCGCCTCGAGCCTCTGTACAACCGTTACGAGGAGCCCAACGCTTGGAGAATCTCTCGTGCCTTCAGACGCCGTTGATATGCGTGACATCACCAATACAGAACAACGTTTTGACAGTCATGAAGTCGGCTGCATCGTCCTGTACCATCTAGTGGTTGAAGTTTTTAGCATCCCAACTCAACTTCAAGCTGTGTATTCACTTCTCCTTTTAAATGTGTACACGTTGTACATTTTCCCCCAGAAGTTCCTACAATATGGTAATTTTAGTGTCATTATTTTAGGAAACCCAGAGCTATTTGCTTTTCATAGCACTAATACAGGAACAATAAGATCCAAATCTGTTCTGTTACGACAACAGTTTTATAGATAATCTTCTGAGGAGATTCTGAAAAACAGTGGACTATTTATTTTGACTGTAAATTGTAATAGCATGTTATGCCAAAATACAACCTGATGGGATCATAATGGAGTCTTTATGTTTCACTAGTCAATACTTGTCAGAGCATAAGGATTGAACGATTGTTTGATAGATTTTGTACTGTAGCATGGACAGCTTTCACTCACTTGTCTGTGTATCTGAGACTGTTGCTTTGCTTTACTTGCCAGTGAAACTATAAAAATATGTCCTCCAATAAATGCAAATTTTTCTTAACCCTGTTGGATTGTGTTGTGAACTTTAATTCGATGGAAATGTACAGTACTATGTTAGTGTTTGGAGATTGGTGTTGTCTGTTAACTAAGCCACACAGAAACAAAAAATAAAACTTAGACATTTGACTGGGAAAATTTTAAAAAATGACAAGAAATGCAACCCTTAGGAAAAGTCTTAAACTGGACGGTTTAATATATAACCCTAACACATTGTGGTCTTTTCTATGAATGTAGTAAATGTACTCATTATGCAGAACGGGCCATTTCAGAATCATACTATTATATGACTGGTTTATAATAAGTAATGCATTAATGTGTAATCATCACTAATAAAGGTGGGACTTTTAAAAAAAGAAGAAAAAAAAAAAAAATATATATATATATATATACACACACACACACTTCTGGGTAGCTTATCCATAATACATCATCATTTATTAGGTGGTTTGTATCTGTATTAATAATCTGAATCTGCAAAGTAACTAGTAACTAATTAAATATAGTTGTGTAAAAAGTACAATGTTTGCCTCCAAAATGTACTGGACTAAAAGTATTAGGTAACATTGGGGCATCCTGGTAGCTCACCTGTTTGAGAGTGCACCCCATGTACCAAGGCTCAGTCCTTACGAAGGGGGTCTCGCCCTGGGTGTAATTCAATGTAGAACCGACCCTGCTTGGTGCATTCCCACCACTAAGGTTTTAATGTGTTATCTGCCTGTTGACCGGTAGGGGGCAGCAGCAGCACTTAAACACTTTTGTTGGAGCTTTAACTAAAGAAGGAGAAGTAGAACCGTTTCCTGGTCCGGTCAAAATAAATACAGAGAAATGGCTGCTTTAGACGAAATAAAACGTCTTGAATATTTATCTTTGGTGTCAAAGGTGTGCACGGAGTTGGAGAATCATCTAGGAATAAGCGAAAAAGACCTGGGTAACGTTACGCTACATGACAACATTGTTTTTTCATCTACAGAGCTAACTAACTGTTTCAACGTCTAGCTATGTTAGCATGCAGCTAAACAGCAGTTGATGTTTTGCAGCTGAATTTATCATCAGCCTGGCCGAAAAACACCCAACATTTGAGGAATTCAAAGCAGCTCTGTTAAAAAATGGAGCAGATTTTACAGTAAGTGTGCAAACAAACACCTTCAATTTCATGTTTGTTGCTGTTGTATTGTATTTACACCCATGTTTCTTTTTTTAAGGACACCTTTGTTGGTAACTTACATAGACTTATTCACACCATGCGAGCCCCACCATCTACAAGTAAAGGTACAAAGACTTTTTAATTAATTTTATGTAACAATACCTTGTGTTTTACAGCTATGGGTCCACTGTTAAATGATCTCTTCTCTGTTGTGTATGACAGCTCATCAGCCAACACGTGAGGACAGGCTGAAAGAGAAATTCCCTGCCTTATGTAAACCAGATGATCCTGTGTGGAAGGTAGGGCTCATTAAAAACAGGGTGTCTACAAGTACTTAAAAAGTCTTAAATGTCTTAAATTAAATTGTATAAGTTGTAGGCTTTAAAAGTCATTAAATAGTCTGAGATTTGTGAGGTCTTAATTGCCACAAACATGTTATCTAAATTCATTTATCTTTTAATTTCTTATTGTAAAAATGGGTCAAGCTGTTTTGCATGCAAATCCACATTTCTGATGTAACTAATCTTTAAACTTACTACTGTCTTATGTAGATCAACCTGACTCACTCTAATAACCATATTCCTACATAAAAGCAACCTCTTCACGTGACCACATATATACTCTATACTTACCTGCAATACTTTCAAATGTCTTTAAAAAAGCATTACATTTGAGTGTCTGATACCTGTAGACACCCTGAAAAAGGATGGCAGGCAATTAAAGCATTCTTCTCTCAACTATATTTTAACCTTTGGAGCTTCTGGCAAACCTCTAAAGAAAAATACAACTCTTTGTCAGTGGGAAAAGTTTACAGTTTATAGTATTTCTGGAACTGTTGGCACTAATTATTACCTCTTCATCAGTTTCCACCACGCCACACAGATAAAGATGATGAGCAGGTTGCAGCAGCAGCCATGAAGGAGCTGGAGATGCTCATGCCTAACTTCTGTGGAACAAGCTCCGATAATAGGTAAAAACCTATAACACCTGCCACTTAGAAAAGAAGCTGATAGTACAAGAGAGTTTATGATATATTTTAAAATCGAATTGTCTCTTTAAAACTGACAATCAGAAAATCAGACTTGTCTTTTTCTTATTTGCTCCTCAGAAATTTGCCCAGTGACAGAAGTCGAGACACAGACAGGCAGACTGGATGTCAGCAAAGTCGTTCTCGCTCAAGATCAAGAGATCGGGAAGGAGAAACAAACCCTAAGCCCAAAAGGAAACGAGTGTCTCGCTGGAGTGACCATCCACCCAGCCCTCGCAAAGACGATGACAACAACAACAGTAGCAACAACAAGAATGATAACCGAGACTCTAACTGTTTGCGTGATAGACTTGTGGATCGCCCTCCGCCAGAGGAGCCTGTTGTTGGCGACATCTACAACGGCAAAATCAGCAGTATTATGCAATTTGGATGTTTTGTGCAGCTAGAGGGCCTCAGGTCAGTCACAGAAATGGTGTCTTTACAGCCATGCACACCAACACATGTTTTGAAAACATCTTGTTTTGATGTTTTTGTATTCCAGGATTTCAGTGTTGCTTGAAACATTTCAATATTTCTCCCTTTTGCACTCACATTTGAGTGTTTTTATATAATGTTCTGGTGTGTGCGCCCTGATCCTCCAGACCTGTATTATGAAAATGTTATTGTCTGAAGGAAACGCTGGGAAGGCCTGGTGCACATCTCAGAACTGCGCAAAGAAGGACGTATAGCCAATGTGGCTGACGTGGTCACCAAAGGCCAAAAGGTGAAGGTCAAAGTGCTGTCATTCACTGGAACCAAAGCCAGCCTCAGCATGAAGGTGAGTTGTGTAGCCGTCGTACAATCATACAGCCCGGGAGAGGGACAGTCTGGTCAGCCATCTCCCGGTGTCCGCTGTCATCCTTCAGGTAGTGAAGCAGAGGGGCCCGTAGGGTCTGCACGAGCAAACCCACGTTTGTTGTGGGTATCATAGCAACGTTTTTATCCGTTTTCCCTTTTTGAATGATGAATAGATTACCGCCGCCTGCTGGTATGGAGAATTATTTCCTCTCCTGCAGGCGCAGAATGTACGTGGTACTCGGCCGTCGGCTGTAGTCTGTGTGGTGTGTTCCAGTGCTAATTTTTGACCACTAGTTCCTGGCCGTCGGCTTGGTGTGTCAGGGCCTTAAGATCAGAAGAAAAGTTGGTTTGTACGTTACTCCGCAAGGAAACGAGAGAAATTTATTGACCGTGATGAAAACGGTCTGACAGTAAGATGTGTGCAGATAATGTGTGAAAAGATGCAATCCTCTCACACTTTCCTCTCTCTCTCTCTCTCTCTCTCTCTCTCTCTCTCTCTAACCAGTTGATTAAAATAAAGGAGATACTAAATACCCACCTTAAAATGTTGACTCATACAAACAGTAGTATTTGTTGCTATTGATTAGTTAGTTATTGTAGGTGGATCATAAATCATGCATTTTCTCCCGATTTTAGACAATGACTTGAAATTAGGTCAGGGCATTATATCGATATTATATCGATATCGTGATATGAGACTGGATATCGTCATAGATTTTGAATATCGTGATATGACACAAGTGCTATCTGTCCCTGGTTTTATTGGCTGGATTACAGTAAAGTGATGTACTTTTTGAACTTACCAGACTGTTCTAGCTTTTCTATTATTTGTCTGTACCCACTTAATTATTATATACACATTAATGATGATTATTTATCAAAAATCTCATTGTGTAAATATTTTTTTGTAAGCGCCAATCATATACAATATCGCCGCAATATCGATATTGAGGTATTTGGTCAACAATATCGCAATATTAGTTTTTTTCCATATCGCTCAGCCCTACTTGAAATCAAACGTAACTTTGCTGGTTACAATGCATACAACATGTCATACACATGTTAAAGTAATCCATACATGTATTTGCAAAAACAGTTTAAGCAACACCCAAGACAATAATTGGTTTCTCAAATGTTGGCTAGAAATAAGTGGTCAATGGTTTACATGTTGCCAGGATGTCAACCAAGAGACGGGGGAGGACCTGAACCCCAACCGGAGAAGAAACCTGGACACTGCAGTCGGAGATGAAGCCATGAGGAACCCCGACCGGCCTGTTGAAGCCAGCGTGGTGGAAATGGAGGAAAACCCAACAGAACGCAAACGGCTTTCCAAGATAACTGACCTTGAAAAATGGGAAATTAAACAGGTATTCATCAAACTCATTCATGTAAAATTGATAAATTTAAGTCAGGCTGATGTCTTCCTTGGCTATGTTTATAACCATTCCGTTAAAAAAACAACAAAAAAAACATGTTCTCCCAATCAGATGATTGCAGCCAACGTACTTCCTAAAGAAGAATTCCCAGAATTTGACGAGGAGACGGGAATCCTTCCTAAAATAGATGATGATGAAGGTAAAACTTTACACTTTATTCTTACGTTTTTTTTGCTAAAAAATAAATAAAGTAATGTTGCATGACGATGTCTCTTTTTCCTCCACAGATGTAGAATTAGAGATTGATCTAGTGGAAGAGGAACCACCATTCCTGAGGGGACAGACTAAATGGAGCACGACCATGAGCCCAGTCAAAATAGTAAAGGTATACATTCAGACTTGTTGTTTGGGGTGTGGGTAGATCTATACAGATCATACTTAATATCTATTTAAATAAAATCTCGTGGAACTGAGTTGTAACTCACTCACATTCTTTGTGTGTATGTTTTACACTAACATACAATAATTTATTGCGTCACAACAAGCTCTGGATATTGGATACTACAATTATGTAGTTGAAGTTAAACCAACACTGGATGTCAGCAAAAACAAGATTTTCAGAGGTTGTTAAATTACTCTTTAAGCTTTCAAAAATCCCTGTCCAGAGCTCAATTCTCAATTCTACCAATAAACAACCTCCAAATTTATAGTTAAGAAATTGCCCTCTTTTGTCCTCTGCCTCACATCCTTAATTCCCCCCTATGGACAAATAAAAAGTTCTGGAGGAGAGAAAACACACAATGACACAGTGTAAATTCTTCATTATACTACTATTCTAGTATCTATTCATGAAGGTTGAAATATACAATCTAAAAACACAGACAAACACACACACACTAACAGCAGCTATAGAAAAGAAAAATGACTGCATATTTAAGAAGTTTCAGAATTAGAGCAGCTAATACTATCTGTAGATGGTACCCATTGGCACATTGCCATCTGCAGTGCTACCAGCACCTGCTGCTGTTACTTTTATTGCCAGTAGGTGACGTAGTTGGATGATGTTGAGGATTTATTTAAAATGTAGTACATTAGATACCTGGAAGTATTTAGTTTCTTCTATCATCCTACCAATAATTGTTTCCATTTTGTCCATCAGAATCCAGATGGCTCCCTCTCCCAAGCAGCCATGATGCAGAGCGCTCTTGCGAAGGAGAGGAGAGAGCTGAAGCAGGCGGCTCGCGCGGCAGAGTTGGACGCCATCCCTACGGGTCTCCACAAGAACTGGATAGACCCCATGCCTGATTGTAAGTGAGGCTACACATTTGTAATGATCCAGATAAATGAGGCTGCAACACCCTGACTGTGTGATTTTCAAGCATCAGTGGAACAAACGTTCAACCGTAAATTAATGATAGGACAAAGTCAATCTATGTTGTGTCAGAAAATGAAATGTAACCATCTGTCTTGTGCCAGGCCAATTGCACTGTTACATTGTTACCACGGCATGACTGGAGATGATTATCTAGCTGCCCCATGAGTTTACGCTGGCACACAGAGTCATAATGCACTGTGACTCTGCATTCTGTAGCCTGAGGGGATATCGGAGGCTTTACAAGTTCCTTCCAGTCCTGGTCACTACCTCTGGCTCATGGTTTAATAAAAAAAAAAACTTGATAGGATGTTCGTTATCATTGCAGTTAATCTAGATTAAACAAAATAGTGGGATCTTGCCGGAACTTTACATTAGTCCTTGTTCCTGTCCTGTACAGATGAAGGAAGGCAGATTGCTGCCAACATGAGAGGCATCGGCGCTATGCCTGTCGATCTTCCAGAGTGGAAAAGACAAGCCTTCGGAGGGAACCAGGTGTCGTATGGCAAGAAGACAGAACTGTCCATCCTGCAGCAGAGAGAGAGTCTGCCTATTTTCAAGCTTAAGGCAGAGCTTGTTCAGGTACGAGCAGTGGAGAGATGATAGGAAAACTGAATAAGAAAGGGGGACTTATGAATGATGTTTAAAAGGTGTTGGACAAGACCTAAATACCAAATTATATCCTACAACATATATACATCTACCCACTGAGCCATCAATGCACCCATGTTTTATTTGTGATTAACAATTTCCTTTTTTTTTTTTTTTTTCCGAGAAAACATTTTTTTTTCTTTTTTGGGAGCAATTTCGCAGGCAACAGCATTACAGTTCCATGTAACAGACAGGGCTTCCATTCTTTAATTTTTTCCCTTGATCTTTTTATCCCTCCCACAATCCCACCCCACCCGAGAGAGAACAGTCATCACTGTCAGGCAGAGATGCTAAAGATTCAATATAATTTAAGAGAGGTCGCCAAGTTATTTCAAATGAATTTAAGGAGCCATTGAGGGAAAATCTCCACTTTTCAAGTCTAGCGGACAGTAACACCTCTTTCACCCAACTGCTATGAGATGGAGGTTGAGGGTGTTTCCAGTTGAGGAGTATAAGACGCCTAGCCAACAGGGTGGCAAAGGCAAGAACGGTCTGCATGACTTTGGAAACAAAAGGCTGCAAAGGGGCACCAAACAAAGCCAAGAGAGGTTCAGGAGAGATGGCAGTGTTATATGCTGTGCTAAGAGTTTTGAAGATTTCCGACCAGAATGTGGCGAGCCTGGGACAGAACCAGAACATATGGGAATGGTCGGCTGGGGATTGCTTGCACCTGTTACAGGAGTCAGATACATTGGGGTAAATCCGAGACAGCCTCAAATTAGTATAATGAACTTTGTGTACCACAAACAGGTCGTCGGCATGTAACGATAATTTATGAACTTTCCCAGCTCTGATAATTCCCTCAAACCCACCCTCCTGACGCAGCCAGATGGCTAGAGGTTCAATAGCTATGGCAAACGAGGGGGGAAAGGGGACAACCCTGTCTGGTTCCACGATGAAGGGGAAATGGGGCAGATTGGAGTCCATTTGTGTGGACTGAGGCGACTGGGCTGGCATAAAGCAATTTTATCCAAGATATGAATTCTGGATTGAAACCAAATTTCTGCAGAACAAAAAAAAGGAAACTCCACTCCACCCTGTCGAAGGCTTTCTCTGCATCTAGTGAGATAATCACTTCCGGAATGTTAGAACTAGGAGAGCTAATGATATTTAAGAGCCTCCTCGTGTTATGAAATGAGTGCCTTCCAAGCATGAAACCCGTTTGATCAGTTGTTACTATACTTGGTAGGATCCGTTGGAGGCGTTGGGCTAGGATCTTTGACAGGATCTTTAGGTCAACATTTAAGAGGGAAATGGGCCTAAAGCTACCACACATGAGAGGGTCTTTGTCACTCTTAAGCAGGAGAGAAATGGAGGCCTCCGACAGGGTGGGAGGCAGACGACCCTCAGCAAAGGATTCATTATACATCCTCTGTAGGGCTGGAGTAATAGTGTCAGAGAATAGCTTAAAAAACTCAACAGTGATCCCATCAGGGCCTGGACTTTTACCATTCTGAAGTGACATAACTGCCTCCTGTACTTCCTTGATAGAGATTGGGTTTCCCAGCTCCCTAATCTATCATTAAACTAGTTTGGACCCAACTTCTTATGCACTTATCCATCCCATTTAGGATTGATCCATCTCCTCGAACAAATAATCTTGGGCTGAATGGATGCTCCTTAATCTCATTTTACCAGTGAATTCTTCCTCTTGACAGGCTGTCCACGATAATCAGATCTTGATCGTAGTTGGAGAGACGGGATCTGGTAAGACCACGCAGATCACTCAGTACCTGGCGGAGGCAGGCTACACCTCCCGGGGGAAGATTGGCTGTACACAGCCCCGTCGTGTAGCCGCCATGTCAGTGGCCAAGAGAGTCTCTGAGGAGTATGGTTGCTGTCTAGGCCAAGAGGTGAGTGATCCTTCTTAATATGTACAATAAATTATTACTGAGAGCCTTTCCTGTCATTTATTTTTTTTAACCTTCATTTTAGGTGGGTTACACGATTCGTTTTGAGGACTGCACCAGTACTGAGACAGTAATCAAGTACATGACCCATGGTATGCTGCAAAGGGAGTGTCTGCTGGACCCAGACATGAGTCAGTATTCCCTCATTATGCTCGACGAGGCCCATGAGAGAACAATCCACACCGATGTGCTCTTTGGCCTTCTCAAGAAGGTATTCTACAAACCCATACAATGTTTTCAAAAAACAGTAAATTCATAGCAACAACACTTTCTCATACAACAACCTCCTCTGTCTCTTTTAGACGATACAGAAACGCAAAGACATGAAACTGATCGTGTCCTCTGCTACACTGGACGCCGTGAAGTTCTCCCAGTATTTTTACGAAGCGCCCATCTTCACCATCCCAGGAAGGACTTTCCCAGTGGAGGTTCTCTACACCAAAGAACCTGAGACAGACTACATGGATGCCAGTCTCATCACTGTTATGCAGATCCATCTAACCGAGCCCCCAGGTACGGTTGCGTCAGAAACAGGTTTCCTTACACCATCTTGAATTTCAAGTCCCGGGGAAAAGTGGTGATTATTTTAAGGCGTTTTATACTAACTTTAAACCTAGTCATGCTCTGTAGGACAACATTAATTTGAATTGGCTTTTATGTTAAAAAAAAACAACAACATTCATTTTCTCCCTGTTCTTAATCCAGGTGACGTCCTGGTGTTTCTGACTGGACAGGAAGAGATCGACACCGCTTGTGAGATCTTGTACGAGCGAATGAAGTCACTGGGGCCGAATGTTCCCGAGCTGATTATTCTTCCGGTTTACTCTGCCCTGCCCAGTGAGATGCAGACAAGAATCTTTGACCCTGCACCCCTAGGCAGCAGAAAGGTAATACACTCTACTGGATAAGATTAAAGCTGTTAGATTGTTGGGGGCGTTTTTAGAGCCAGAAACCAGTTCTTTTACTTCTTATTTAAGTTCCGAAATAACACTTTGAAAATACCTGTCTTTGCTGAATTAAAGTACATTTTACTATAGGGTTTGGTGGCTTTTAATTTGTATTTTAATCTAAAGCTCAGCACAGAACAAATTATTTACCTCAAAGAGTAATTCATTTCTGATCCTTTTCATCACTGCTTACCACCAGGTCATCATTGCCACAAACATTGCTGAGACGTCTCTCACTATTGATGGAATCTACTACGTGGTGGACCCTGGCTTTGTTAAACAGATCGTGTATAATTCCAAGACGGGCATCGACCAGCTTGTGGTGACTCCAATATCACAGGTATATCCATTTTAAACCCCCCAACCCCACCCCCATTATTGGTAATGATTTGATAGATGGACTCTAATCCTTAAAACATTTCCTTGATGTGTTTTCAGGCCCAGGCCAAGCAGAGGTCGGGTCGAGCCGGCAGAACAGGCCCAGGGAAGTGTTACAGGCTCTACACCGAGAGAGCCTACAGAGACGAGATGCTGACCACCAACGTGCCTGAGATCCAGAGAACCAACTTGGCCAGCACTGTGCTGTCTCTGAAGGTAAGTTCCTGACTCTTCTAACACCTCTATTAATCAGTTTCCATCGGTCTAACTGCTTTTTGTGGTTGTGATAAAACATAAGCAAGGGTGTTGCTTTGCCTTGTGATTAGGAGATTTCAATCTGAACACAATTCATGACTCTGTTGCCCAGTTATTATTATATTCTTTTAGGCATTACCATTATTGTCACTGTGATTTTCTTACTTTCCCCCCTTTGCTCTCCTCCCCTCCCCTCCCCAGGCCATGGGTATAAATGACCTCCTGGCTTTTGACTTCATGGACCCTCCACCCATGGAGACTCTGATCACAGCCATGGAGCAGCTCTACACTCTGGGAGCTCTGGATGATGAAGGCTTACTCACACGGCTGGGAAGAAGGGTGAGGAGAATAGTCTGCACTCAGTCAGATTGTTGCATGCTAACCGATGATACAGCTGTATTTACTCGTATAATCTGTGCAAGTTTGTTTGAATGACCAACTGAGAAATACCTAGAATACATTTGTCCACTGTGTTCCAAGATCTCTGTCTAGGCATTTTGGTTTGATCTTCATTCTGCATACTGTCTGTATTTGATTCACACCTGTCTCTGTGGTTCAGATGGCGGAGTTTCCTCTGGAGCCCATGCTGTGTAAGATGTTGATCATGTCCGTCCATCTGGGCTGCAGTGAAGAGATGCTCACCATCGTGTCAATGCTGTCTGTGCAGAACATCTTTTACAGACCAAAGGTATGTGGCTAACACACGATGACAGTCATACTGACCACATTAGACTAGACTTACTTCTATAACATAAACATATGATTACTCTCCAAATCTTTGATGGGAAACATAATTAAAGCATTTTCAAGGCAACATGCTTAAAACCTTTGTGTAATAACACGTATCAGACTCTATGCTTGGTCAAAAGGCACAAAAAAAAATTCAATCCTTCCATTTTCAGGACAAACAGCCCCAGGCTGACCAGAAAAAGACAAAGTTCTTCCAGTCCGAGGGAGACCACCTTACGTTGCTGGCTGTCTACAACTCGTGGAAGAACAACAAGTTCTCCAACCCCTGGTGTTTCGAGAACTTCATCCAAGCCCGCTCCTTAAAGAGAGCTCAGGACATACGCAAGCAGATGATGAGCATCATGGACAGGTAGTCTTCTACGTCTTAAATTTGACTGTGTTTCAATCATTTCTTTGATTTTACTTTCCATATTTCAGTGTTTCATAGACCGCATTTAGCCTCCTATAGTGTGGAATGGAGAAATGACTGTAGATGTAATCATGGTAATTAAGATAAAGAAATATGCAGCAATGTATTTGAATGTATGTCAGAATTGAATAAAAATAGTCACACAGTATTTAACCTCAATCAAACATAATCTTGTTGTTTGTCCCTAGACCAATTTTGAGTGTACAAATATTTAACAACACTATATATTCCATAGACACAAGTTAGACGTGGTATCCTGTGGAACCGCTACGGTGCGGGTCCAGAAAGCTATCTGCAGCGGTTTCTTCAGGAACTCTGCCAGGAAGCACCCTCATGATGGCTACCGTACCCTGATTGACCAGCAGGTGGTGTACCTCCACCCCTCCAGCACTCTCTTCAACCGGCAGCCAGAATGGTAAGTCCTGATTTTATTGCTGAAATACTGCAGGGCTGATTTGAGGAATAGTCTCATCTGACTTTGTCGACAAGATTTCAATCTGTATCCCACAAACGTTATTTAGGCCTTACTTAGAGCTGTGTCTTTCTGTAGAAGTAAAATTAAAAGAAATGTTCACTGATTACAGCTTTTTAGTGATGTATTGTTAATGAAAATAATCTTTTAGTTGCAGCCCTTATCAATATTAACTGTTTTTTTTTTTTTTTCCCTGTTATACTCCCTGCAGGCTTGTGTACCATGAGTTGGTGCTGACCACCAAGGAGTACATGCGGGAGGTGACCACCATCGACCCTCGCTGGCTGGTGGAGTTTGCGCCGGCTTTCTACAGAGTTGCCGATCCCACGCGCCTCAGCAGGCAGAAGAGGCAACAGAAACTGGAACCTCTCTACAACCGCTACGAGGAACCCAACGCTTGGAGAATCTCCCGTGCGTTTAGACGACGCTAAATATCTCCTGTGCTTCACACTTTTATACCAGGCAAACAAACTTTGTTGGGCATACTGACACTTCATTTTGCTTTGCCAAACCTTCGAATGGACAAATGGTAATTAAACCTTAATTATTACACAGCTTTGTTGAATACTTGATTCTTGATTCTGCTGTCAATCACAGCATTCAACGGTCTGTTATTTCTGTATAGCAGAGTGCTGCCATGGACAGAGTTTTGATTATAGATCTAGGAAAATCTGTTTTTAAATCAATATTTTGTGTCAAACTATTGATTTCCCTAGTAAGTAGCCGTGCCAGGGATTATCCTTTACTTAATTGTTGTATTGGAATGTTTTTCACAATATTTAAGCTTTAAGTTACTTCAGTTATACTGATTTTGCCATGATAGCTATGTTACTATGACCAAGTGTTAACACTGAAGTTGGTCAACATTTTCTATATTGTATTTTTCATTTAAATATTTAACATGGGTGATTGAGATCTTTTCTTTCCGTCTTTTAAATTGTTTGTTTTTAGTTATAAATAACACTTGGTCGGTGTACTTTTATTTGCTGCTGCCTTCTAATTATCACATCTTGTCTGCATGTAAATATGGAACATTTGTTAAATGTGTGCACAGTATTAGGGCCAAATGCTGTTTCAGGTAAAGGAATAGTTTGACATTTTTGAAAAAATGTTGCTTTTTTACTTTTTGTCTGTGCAGTAAATATGAGGCTAGCGGTCTTTATTCCAAGCTAAGCTAACCGGCTGCTGGCTGTAGCTTCATATTTACCGCACAGACATGGGAGAGGTATGTTTTGATTTAACTCTTAGTAAGAAAGCAAATAACATTTCCTGAAATGATGACTGTTCCTATAAACCGCCTGAGCAGCTGAATCACATAATTAATAGGGTTTGTTTGTTTTTGCTTACCATAATCCTCCTTGCTCATTAAATGGAGGGGAAAAGCAGACTAGGTAAAGCATACCCACATGTGCCTTATAACAAAAACACAGGAAAGAATAGTCTGGATTTCAGTTAGGATATTATTATGGGTATTTATTAAGCAATCTCTTCAACCACAGTCATGTTTATGGATTGAATAGGCCTCAGATGTGAGAATGCAGCTCTTAAAAACAAAACAATCTCTACTGAGAAATAAAAAGACCATAACCTATCTTTATGACATTTCTATCGACATACTATACTATGACTTTTTTTCGACATGCTATACTATGACTTTTGTGAACATTTTTTGACATACCACGACCCCGGATATGCGGAGGAAGATGTCGAAAGAAAGTACGTTGAAAAAAATCCTAAAAAAGTAATAGTATGTGTTGAAAAAAGCCATAAAAAGTCATAGTATAGTATGTTGAAAAAAAGTCATGAAAGAGTCATAGTATAGCATGTCGAAATAAGTCACAGTATTGTCTGTCGAAGTCATAGTATACTATTTTGAAAAAAAAGTCACAAAAAAGTTATTGTATAGTATGTCGAAAAAAATCATAAAATAGTCATAGTATAGTATGTCGAAAATTTTGAAAAAAGTCACAATATAGTATGTCGAAAAAAAGTCACAGCATAGCATGTCGAAAAAAAGTTACTATACTATAAACATACTATATAACTTTTTTTAACATACTATACTATGAATTTTTTTTTAGACATGCTTTACTATGTCTTTCTTTGGCATTCTATATACTATGACTTTTTATGACTTCTTTCGACATAATATCCTATGACTTTTTAATGACTTTTTTTTGACACTATATATACTATGACTTTTTTGGCTTTTTTTAAACGTACTATACCATGACCTTTTTTCCACATACTATACGATGACTTTTTTTCGACATACGATACTGTGACTTTTTTCGACATACTTTACTATGAATTTTTTATGACTAATTCAACATACTGTACTATGACTTTTTTATGACTTTAATTCAACATACTGTACTATGACTTTTTTATGACTTTTTTCGACATACTATACTATGACTTTTTTATGACTTTAATTCAACATACTGCACTGACTTTTTATGACCTTTTTCGACATACCATGATTTTTTTTTACTTTAATTCGACATACTATACTATGACTTTTTTATGACTTTTTTCGACATGTTCTATGAATTTTTAGGACTTTTTTCGACATACTATACTATGACTTTTTATGACCTTTTTCGACATACTTTACTATGAAGTTTTCATAGCTTTTTTTTTTCGACATACTATACTATGACTTTTGAATGACTTTTTTTTCCGACATGCTTTACTATGACGTTTTCAGAACTTTTTTTTCGACATACTATACAATGACTTTTTATGACTTTTTTCAACATGCTCTATACTATGAATTTTTTTGCTATACTGTTACGTCCTGTAGCTAGGGGTATCAGGACATAAACATAAAACCAGGTGTAATTGGTATTTGAAAGGACATTTATTTTGAATAGGGCAAATTTAACAAAAGAGCTTACAAACAGAAAAATGGGCCAATGGGTGCTGTGGAAATCAAAAACAGAATATAACAAAAAGATCCTCAAAAGGAAGACTGTTTCTACACTTATAAGAAAACAAAAGATTAAACAGAAATCCTCTCTAACTAAGGTACTTTGCAAAACAAAACACAATACTCACAGCACCCCTGAACCTAACATGACAAACCTGTTAAATGTAAAGATGTTGTCAGTTTTTAAATCTCAAGCCTTGGCCCACTTCCTTACTCTCACAAAATGAATCTGGTCTGGCAGCTGCCCTCAGCTGCAATCAATCAGGGCTTTTAAACTGGAGGCAGCCTTCCTCGATTGGCCGGTATGCCGCACCAATCAGCTTCCTCCTCCAGGAACTGGGCGGGACTTCCTTTGTCCAACGAATCTTCAGCATGGGATGCCCTACTGTCTATGGGGATGCCACAGCCAGCTTTGCATCTCACATCACACTCTGTTAAACATACACATGAGGGTGCCGACGGCAGCCGTAACATATACTATGACTTTTTTTCGAGATTCTATACTGACTTTTTTTCCACATACTATACTGACGTTTTTTTTTCAAAATTTTGACATGCTATACTATGAATTTTTAATGACTTTTTATCGACATACTATAATATGACTTGTTTTATGATTTTTTTTTACATACTATACTATGAATTTTTAATGACTTTTTCGACATACTATAATATGACTTGTTTTATGACTTTTTTCGACAAACTATACTATGACTTTTTTATGATTTTTTTTGACATACTATACTATGACATCTTTCAAAATTTTAGACATACTATGCTATGAATTTTCTGACTTTTCGACATACTATACTATGACTTTTTTATGACATCTTTAAGCAATGATGTATAACAAATGTACATTAATAAAAGTTTCCCTGTACAATGTGAGTTCTGTTTTAATTTCTTATTAAAAGTTCTGAAAGACACTTTGTTTTTCAACATACTATACTATGACTTTTTTCAACATACTATACTATGACTTTTTCATGACTTTAATTCAACATACTATACTATGACTTTTTTTTTAATTCAACATACTATACTATAACTTTTTTTGACATACAAAACTAAGACTTTTTATGACCTTTTTCGACATACTATGATTTTTTTTTACTTTAATTCGACATACTATACTATGACTTTTTTGACATACTATACTATGTCTTTTTTATGACTTTTTTCGACATACTATGAATTTTTATGACTTTTTTCAACATACTATGACTTTTTTATGACTTTAATTCAACATACTGCACTATGACTTTTTTATTACTTTTTTTTGAGATACCAAACTAAGACTTTTTATGACCTTTTTCGACATACTATGACTTTTTTTTAACTTTAATTCGACATACTATACTATGACTTTTTTATGACTTTAATTCGACATACTATACTACGACTTTTTTATGACTTTAATTCAACATACTGCACTATGACTTTTTATGACCTTTTTCGACATACTAAACTGACTTTTTTTTGACTTTAATTCGACATACTATACTATGACTTTTTTATGACTTTTTTCGACATACTATACTATGACTTTTTTATGATTTTTTTTGACATACTATACTATGACTTTTTTATGACATCTTTAAGCAATGATGTGTAACAAATGTACATTAATAAAAGTTTCCCTGTTCAATGTGAGTTCTGTTTTAATTTCTTATTAAAGTTCTGAAAGACACTATGTTTTTCAACAAACTATGACTTTTTTTTCAAAATTTCCGACATTATACTATAACGAATTTTCGGCATACTATACTATGACGTTTTTTCGACATACTATACTATGACGTTTTTTCGACATACTATACTATGAGTTTTTTTTGACATACTATACTATGAGTTTTTTTTTTACATACTATACTATGACATCTTTCAAAATTTTAGACATACTATGCTATGAATTTTCTGACTTTTCGACATACTATACTATGACTTTTTTATGACATCTTTAAGCAATGATGTATAACAAATGTACATTAATAAAAGTTTCCCTGTTCAATGTGAGTTCTGTTTTAATATCTTATTAAAAGTTCTGAAAGACACTTTGTTTTTCGACATACTATACTATGACTTTTTTGACATACTATACTATGACTTTTTTATGACTTTAATTCAACATACTATACTATGACTTTTTTGACATACTATACTATGACCTTTTTATGACTTTTTTCGACATAGTATGATTTTTTTTTTACTTTAATTCGACATACTATACTATGACTTTTTTATGACTTTAATTCGACATACTATACTATGACTTTTTTTATGACTTTAATTCGACATACTATACTATGACTTTTTTCGACATACTATACTATGACTTTTTTATGACTTTAATTCAACATACTATACTATGACTTTTTTTGACATACTATACTATGAACTTTTTATGACTTTATTTCGACATGTTATACTATGACTTTTTTTTACTTTTTTCGACATACTATACTATGACTTTGTTCGACATACTATGACTTTTTCATGACTTTAATTCAACATACTATACTATGACTTTTTTCGACATACCAAACTAAGACTTTTTATGACCTTTTTCGACATACTATGATTTCTTTTTACATTAATTCGACATACTATACTATGACTTTTTTATGACTTTAATTCGACATACTATACTATGACTTTTTTATGACTTTTTTCGACATGTTATACTATGAATTTTTATGACTTTTTTCGACATACTATACTATGAATTTTTTATGACTTTAATTCAACATACTGCACTATGACTTTTTTATGACTTTTTTTTGACATACAAAACTAAGACTTTTTATGACCTTTTTCGACATACTATGATTTTTTTTTACTTTAATTTGACATACTATACTATGACTTTTTTATGACTTTAATTCAACATACTATACTATGACTTTTTTATGACTTTAATTCAACATACTATACTATGACTTTTTTATGACCTTTTTCGACATACTATGATTTTTTTTTACTTTAATTCGACATACTATACTATGACTTTTTTATGACTTTAATTCAACATACTATACTATGACTTTTTTCGACATACTGTACTATGACTTTTTTTATGACATCTTTACAATGATGTATAACAAATGTACATTAATAAAAGTTTCCCTGTTCAATGTGAGTTCTGTTTTAATTTCTTATTAAAAGTTCTGACAGACACTTTGTTTTTTAGACATGCTATACTATGACTTTTTTAGACATGTTATACTATGAATTTTTATGACTTTTTTCGACATACTATACTATGACTTTTTTATGACTTTAATTCAACATACTGCACTATGACTTTTTTATGACTTTTTTTTCGACATACCAGACTATGACTTTTGTATGACCTTTCTCGACATACTATGATTTTTTTGACTTTAATTCGACATACTATACTATGACTTTTTTATGACTTTAATTCAACATACTGCACTATGACTTTTTTATGACTTTTTTTCAACATACTATACTATGACTTTTTTCGACATACCAGACTGACTTTTTATGACCTTTTTCGACATACTATGATTTTTTTGACTTTTTTTCGACATACTTTACTATGACGTTTTCAGAACTTTTTTTTCGACATACTATACAATGACTTTTTATGACTTTTTTCAACATGCTCTATACTATGAATTTTTTTGCTATACTGTTACGTCCTGTAGCTAGGGGTATCAGGACATAAACATAAAACCAGGTGTAATTGGAATTTGAAAGGACATTTATTTTGAATAGGGAAAATTTAACAAAAGAGCTTACAAACAGAAAAATGGGCCAATGGGTGCTGTGGAAATCAAAAACAGAATATAACAAAAAGATCCTCAAAAGGAAGACTGTTTCTACACTTATAAGAAAACAAAAGATTAAACAGAAATCCTCTCTAACTAAGGTACTTTGCAAAACAAAACACAATACTCACAGCACCCCTGAACCTAACATGACAAACCTGTTAAATGTAAAGATGTTGTCAGTTTTTAAATCTCAAGCCTTGGCCCACTTCCTTACTCTCACAAACAATTTCACAAAATGAATCTGGTCTGGCAGCTGCCCTCAGCTGCAAACAATCAGGGCTTTTAAACTGGAGGCAGCCTTCCTCGATTGGCCGCACCAATCAGCTTCCTCCTCCAGGAACTGGGCGGGACTTCCTTTGTCCAACGAATCTTCAGCATGGGATGCCCTACTGTCTATGGGGATGCCACAGCCAGCTTTGCATCTCACATCACACTCTGTTAAACATACACATGAGGGTGCCGACGGCAGCCGTAACATATACTATGACTTTTTTTCGAGATTCTATACTGACTTTTTTTCCACATACTATACTGACGTTTTTTTTCAAAATTTTGACATACTATACTATGAATTTTTAATGACTTTTTTCGACAAACTATAATATGACTTGTTTTATGATTTTTTTTGACATACTATACTATGACTTTTTTATGACATCTTTAAGCAATGATGTGTAACAAATGTACATTAATAAAAGTTTCCCTGTTCAATGTGAGTTCTGTTTTAATTTCTTATTAAAGTTCTGAAAGACACTATGTTTTTCAACAAACTATGACTTTTTTTTCAAAATTTCCGACATTATACTATAACGAATTTTCGGCATACTATACTATGACGTTTTTTCGACATACTATACTATGAGTTTTTTTTGACATACTATACTATGAGTTTTTTTTTACATACTATACTATGACATCTTTCAAAATTTTAGACATACTATACTATGAATTTTTTATGACTTTTTTCGATATACTATAATATGACTTTTTTATGACATCTTTAAGCAATGATGTATAACAAATGTACATTAATAAAAGTTTCCCTGTTCAATGTGAGTTCTGTTTTAATTTCTTATTAAAAGCTCTGACAGACACTTTGTTTTTCAACATACTATACTATGACTTTTTATACATACTATAATATGACTTTTTTATGACGTTTTTCGACATACCATACTATGACTTTTTTATGACTTTAATTCGACATACTATACTATGACTTTTTTATGACTTTAATTCGACATGCTATAGTATGACTTTTTTCGACATACTATACTATGACTTTTTTATGACTTTTTTTCGACACAGTATACTATGAATTTCTTTTATGACTTTTTTTCGACATACTAAACTGACTTTTTTATGACTTTAATTCGACATACTATACTATGACTTTTTTCAACATACTATACTATGACTTTTTTTCGACATACTAAACTGACTTTTTTATGACTTTAATTCGACATACTATACTATGACTTTTTTTATTACTTAATTCGACATACTTTACTATGACTTTTCATGACTTTTATTAAGACATACAATACTAAGACTTTTTTTCGACATACTATATTATGACCTTTTTCTGACGTTTAATTCGACATACTATACTATGACTTTTTTCGACATACTGTACTATGACTTTTTTATTACTTAATGCGACATACTACACTATGACTTTTCATGACTTTTATTCAGACATACAATACTAAGACTTTTTTTCGACATGCTATACTATGACATTTTTATGACTTTAATTCGACATACTATACTATGAATTCTTTATGACTTTTTTCGGCACAGTATACTATGACTTTTTTATGACTTTTCGACATGCTATACTATGACTTTTTTCGACATACTATAATATTACTTTTTTATTACTTTTTTTTGACATACTATACTATGAATTTTTTATGACTTTAATTCAACACACTATACTATGACTTTTTTTGACATACTATACTATGACTACTATGTTTTTAGACATAGTATACTATGAATTTTTCATGACTTTTTTTGACATGCTATAGTATGACTTTTTTATGACATCTTTAAGCAATGATGTGTAACAGATGTACATTAATAAAAGTTTCCCTGTTCAACGTGAGTTCTACTTTAATTTCTTATTAAAAGTTTTAAAGACACTTTGTTTTTCAAAATACTATACTATGACTTTTTTACATACTATACTATGACTTTTTTGACTGACTTTTTATGACTTTAATTCAACGTACTATACTATGACTTTTTTATTACTTAATTCGATATACTACACTGACTTTTTTCGACATACTATACTATGACTTTTTTCATGACTTTTTTCAACATGTTATACTATGACTTTTTTCAACATAGTATGACTTTTTTATGACTTTTGTTGACATACTATACTATGACTTTTTTCTGACATCTAAGAAATGTGTAACAAATTAATAAAAGTAATGTGTAACAAATTAATAAAAGTTTCCCTGTTCAATGTGAGTTCTGTTTTAATTTCTTATTAAAAGTTCTGACAGATATATATAGACAGATTTGAAATATAACAATATTACTTTTTTGACACTAGACTTTTTTCGAAATTATGACTTTTTTTTGACATACTATACGATGACTTTTTTCAACATACTATACTATGACTTTTTTCGACATACTATACTATGACTTTTTTATGACGTTTCTCAACATACCATATGACTTTTTTTTGACATACAATACCATTACTTTTTTCGACAATAAGAACATTTCCTGAAATGATGACTGTTCCTATAAACAGTCTGAGCAGATGAATCACATAATTAATATGGTCAGTTTGGTTTTGCTTACCATAATCCTTATCGCTCATAAAATGGAGGGGAAAAGTTAAAGAATACCCACATGTATCTCATAACACACAGGAAAGAATAGTCTGGACTTCAGTTAGGATATTATTATGGGTATTTATTAAGCAATCTCTCCAACCATTCATGTTTATGGATTGAATAGGCCTCAGATGTGAGAGGAATGCAGCTCTTAAAAACAAAACAAAATCAAATCCCTAATGAGATTAATTTAAAACAAAAACACCATAGCCTTATATACAAGTGAATGGGGTGGGCATGTGCAAGAGGTGCATGGGGTTTCAGGGTGTGTATGATGATGGTCGGTACAACAGGAAGCTTTCTGAAGGTGGGAGAAAGGAGGTAGGGTGGGGGCTGGCTTTAGTACATGTAGCCTTTGGAATAGGGCTGGGGGCCCATGTTTTGGGGGGCTTGTTCTGTGGCGTAGGGCACACCCTCATCCAGGTGGGACAGGGGCACTGTGTCCTCCTCGTTAACATAGCGCTCAAACTCAGCCTTCAGGCTGGGCCGCTGATTGTCGGGGAAGGCCAGGGAGATGAGGGCCTCAGGCTCACACACAAACTTGTAAACATAGCGCTCCCCTGCCACCTAGAGAGAGAGAGAGAGAAAAAAAAGAAAGAGAGAGAGAGAGAGTCATGTAGATACACATTCAACCCTTTTTTACCCTAGGTGTACAGTCTTCAAAAAGTTTTTTGGTGACAGCATTTTGTGTGCCATTTTTGTGCCACATACTATACTATGACTTTTTTTTTTTTTTTTACGACTTTTCAATATACTGACTTTTTTTCAACATACTATCACTTTTTTCGACATGCTTTTAAACTTTTTCGACATACCATACTATGACTTTTTTTCGACTTTCTATACCATGACTTTTTTCAACATACTATGACTTTTTGTTTCAACATAATATACAATGACTTTTTTCGACATACTATGACTTTTTCGACATACTATACTGTGAGTTTGACATTTTTATTGACATACTATACTATTCACATACTAGTGATTTATAAAGCATACGTACATAAGATACACTTTAGCAAATATTTACATATTCAAGACAATGCTGCTAAGGTTTAAATACTAAAATCATCTAAATAAAGACACATTTTAAATGACAAATTCAAAATAAAAAGGGGTGTGCGTTTTGTACCTTCTGCATGATTCCCTTCTCATAGTAATAGCGCAGAGAGCGACTGAGCTTGTCATAGTTCATGGCTGGACGGTTCTTCTGCATGCCCCACAGCCTGGCAACCTGAGCAGAAGGAAGGGAGAATGAGAAGGGGAGAAGATGGAAGAAAAGGAAATGGCTGTGGTTACACTTCTGGCTTAGTTCAGCTTTGGTGAGGTTTATCTAAAGGCGACTGGTTATTTGCATGCTTTTGAAGGCCTAAAGAATAAAGCCTTTATCAAATGACACGTCAACAGAAGAGAATAGTTTGTGTCAGCATTTTATTTTCTTGAATTTCTTATTCGCCAAATCAAAATTAGACACACTTGTGTGTATTTTCATACTGTGACCACTAGGAGTCCTCGGTGGCAAACCAACGTCCTCTCTGCTCTAGGGCGAGTCCCCACATGTGGATTCACTTCCTTTTTATGTAACCCATTACCACTTGAATGCAACCAGAGTCCTACGGTTTTCACAGTGAAATAAGAGTCATGGCTGGTTGTCAGAGAGAAGAGAGAGAAAATTAGTGTCTCACAACCCCACGCAGGCAAAGGGGGAGTAAATCTAATTATTATTAACAGTGAATGATCTTAATGTTGACAAACATTTGAGATAGAGGTAGAAAGTGTAAAGCTGGGGGAGGGGGGAGACACTGCGACTCATGACTCAGGAAGAGACAGGTTGTATCCCACAGTGGCCATCCAGCCAGCAGTACTGTTTGATCTCTGAGTGTGCTCTTAGCCCTAATTGCTCTTGTAAAACTCTTACCCCATTCATTTTTAATGTACAGTAAAAAGATAATGGAAAAACACAGTAGACCCAACCGTATTAGGACCCACCTAAATCGATGCTGTCCAATTAAATTCCAGACTTAAACATCGCAGAAATGTCTTGACTAAAGAAATGTGAGGAGGTGAGAGAGAACAGGGGGTGTTGGATGATTCTTTGATAGCGCTTGTCCTTCATTTATCAATCCAGCGTTTCATGTGTTGAATAATGAATGGGGGACTAATGGAAGATGGATCAGAGAATAGACCTGTGAGGAAAGTGGCCAAATCTCACTTCTAATCGCTAACATAAATTCATTCCGAGAATAACTCCTGTGCTGTCCTTATATTAACATTGTGATCTCTATCAACACTTCTGCTCTGTGAGGAAGGCGATACAGTAATACAAACTAAAAATAGTGCTGATGCATTTTAAACAGTATCTCTTTAATTCAAACAATTACTATGATAATTCTACCGCAGATTTAATAGAAAGAGGTTAAGGGCCAGTGACCCTAGAGATGCCCTTATACTGCTGGACAATACTGACCAACAAAATCATATTTTGCGATAAGTATACCTTCCTTCCTTTTTTGTTTGGATTCACACTACCAAAACCTGACGCAAATGCATAAAATTCTGCATCAATAATAGCTGATAGATGCTTACCACAAAACAAAAACTTAAACTGTATTGAAGTCAAATAAAAAGGTTCCAACTTCTATCTAAACATATAAATTCAAAGTGTTTAACCCCTGTGTTGTCCTTGGGTCAAATTTGACCCATTTTTATATCAGAATTATGGGTTTCTTTGAACCAAATTGCCCCAAAACAACATGAATGCGTGGATTTACATTGTATGGAAGCCATGTATCACTCTTGGAAGGTAAAATTAATGATTACTTTCATTGAATTGTGGGTGGGGTTTTTTTCCTCTTTTTTTTCTTCAATTTTATAGCATTTGAAATAAACTGTGGTCCACTCAACAGCCAATGATCTTAACTATCAGTCAAAATAATTCACAATTTGTTTTTTTAAACAAAAAATAAATAAATAATAATAATAATAATAATAATAATAATAATAATAAGTATTATGTCATTTAAATTACGTTTATTGACCATGTATTTAAAAAAGCGTCGAAAAAGTGACAAAAAACATTTCAAAAATTTGTGGAAAAAGAGCCAAAAAAAGTTCATTTGCAATTTTGAGCCGGAAGGACAACAAGTTCACGGTCTATGAGAAGACAACACAAGGGTTAAAATACTGTAACTAATCAGTGGAATGTTGTAAGACTACTGCTGTTTGGACACAATTTCCCCATTAATGTTGTCTCAAAAAGAAATAACTTTTTGATTAAAAGAAAAATGACTCAGGCATACCTCTTCAGGTTCAATGAGCTTGAACTCCATGCCGCGGCCGGTCCAGGCGATGAAGTGGGCATTGCCCGGGTCGTCCAGCAAGGCCACCAGGAACTGCCAGAGCTGCAAGGAGCCACGGCGCTGGTAAGGTGTGCCCTCGCGAAAAACACCACCCCCCTCCTGCTTCACCTCACCTGGAATGAGGAGAGAAGAGACTGGAGATCAGTGTGTTTAAAGGCTATGATCACACATGTCAAAATGTTTTCTTTGTATTACAAATGGACCAGGTGTTATTGAATCTGACCAGCTTATGATGCAACTATTATGTCTTTGTAGCTTCAGTTGTAGTTTACTCCCACCAAGATAATTCCAGGCATTTTTCAGCACATAAATCTGCTTCAGATTGTGAGATTCAATCATGAAATTAAATGGGTCTATATTACATGTACAAACAAGGAAATGTTAACCAGCTAAACAGCTGGGAAATCTCTGAATTCTAGTGAGGCCAGTACATTATTACTGTAGGTCATCTAATCTTAATGTTTCATGTTTACATACTGACATAAACTGAACCAAATGCTTATTAACTACGGCTTATCACACTGACCACTAAAAAGGGCAGCAGTGTGTTTAGTTGAGATGGAAGGAGGAACATTTTTAGGGCACTGAGAAAGAATGAAAATACAAAGCACATAGATATTTTAAAGCAAGACGATGCAAAACAATAAATGATTACTAATACTGGGTGAAGCAATATGTAGGTAAATGGACACTGATTAGTTCTTGGTTGTTTACTGGTTACTGGATATGTTGTACACAAGTGTGGGAACAGGAGAAGCTCAGCTAAGTTACTGCTGTCGTCTCTCAGAGAAGTTGCACACTTCACTGGTTCAACCAGTGCTGACACCCTCAGGCTGCCCACTCAATCTCCTTTAGTGTCAATCACCAAAAACAGCATGGGAAACTGTGTGTCTCTCTCCTCACTGTGACGGAGGAGCCCTACATCGTGTGCGCGGGGAAACCAAACCCACTAATTAAGCTTCTGCGTACACAAAGACCAATGTACCTATTACACAGGGATACTTGAAGTCGACATAAGACGATAGTCAGGTATATAGAGTTTCTCTCCAATACCTGCTATCATCCAACTATCCCCTTGCCAAGTGGACTGCAGCGTGCAAATTAAATTGTGAGTGAATGCAGAGGGATTATGGGTACAGCAGGCTCACCTTCGAACTTCTCTGGAACCACACGGGAGTCGTTTTCAAACAAATAGCCTGGGAGAAAAAGGGAGAATTGTGTTAGTTTCAAGGGGCCTTGCCCTTAGCACAAATAGGTTGTTCATTTGGGATCTGTGCCAAGATTTCAATACTATCCCAACAAAACACAAGGATCTATTCACACATGATTATAGTTAGGTCAATAAGTGTGTACTCTACTTTTACAAAAAAAAAGAAAAAACCGAGAGCACTTCAGTGACAATGATTTCATATTGGAAGCATTTGAAAGAGACTTGGATCTTTGTTCCCATTTTCAGGGCCAGTGAACTTATTGGGACATCTTTTGGGCCTTTAGCATAACATAATTGATGAAAAGGAATTTGAATTACCAAAAATGGTCCAACAAACAATGTGACTGAAGGGAAGTTGTTTTTTTCCCCCTTTTTTGCTGGGGAAATACTGTGCTTTTTCCAGGATATGTTTATTCAGGGATTCTTGAGGCAGGGGTGAGGCGAGAGCCTTTTGCCAATGGAAACATAGACACACCACTGGTTAGCCAATAGAAACACGGACACTCTACGCCGGTTAGCCAATGACCGCAGAGCACTAACCAGCAAAGGCTCAATGTAGATAATGCATTGGAGGGGAGATTCGATACATGCAATTAAAATATTGACATCACTAGGATTCCTTCTACTGAAAAACTAACTAATTTGGCAGAGGCGTCTAAAAAAACAGCGAAATGTGAAGGTTATCACAGCAAAAGTCAGGTTACCTTCATTGCTGTGCTGGGGGTTTGGGTAGCCCTCACTGTGGTGATACATAGAGGGACATCCAGGCACATCTGTAACAGAAATGAATAGCTAAAGGTCAAATTTGTGTTCATTTTATTGGTTTAACAGTAGTCTCGCATTGCCAGACCATACTCCAGCGCTGTGTCTGCGCTGGAGTATGGTCTGGCTTCACTGCTTATCTATTCTGGGATAGGGAAAAAAAAAAAAAAAAAAAAAAAACACGCCTTTGGCTCGGTTGTATTTATTTAAACCAATCACAACCATCCAGGGCGGATGCAGCAACAGTGCCATTGCAAAATAGATAGCGAATGGGGAGGGACATCTGGCGTGTCAGGCTGTATCCCCGGAATGTACATCTGGTGAGCCAGACTGGTTTAACACAATGAAAAATGATGGGGGGGGGGGGGGGGAACGACGACCGCATTTTATCAACCACTGATTAAAGTTGCATTTGCTTGACAATTTGAGTGAATAAAAACCCAAACTTACTGCTTACTTAGCCAATACGAGCTTGAGAAAGTGGGTGTATTACATGGATATTTTGTGTGATCACCCTGAGCATTGCAAGGACAAATGCTGCATTCATCATATCACTTCTCTCGTCTCTGGTGGTATTTTTAGGCCATGAGCAAGCACCTTCACCAGACCAGAAAAGCAGTACAGTATACAGTGTCTGACTGCACTTTATCTGGGCACTATTGACTGACTCAAATGGGTGCATTCACCGAAATAGATTTTATATTCCTCGTCATAAACCTTTAAGCAAAACTCTCTGCAAGTTGGAGCACATTTATGTTATAATGAGTTCTTATAAAGGGAGGAGTATTGCCAAGAGTTTTGTGCTCCATATCCTGTGACTGCTCTGCTAACCCGTTTGTATCTTTTACTTTGCCTGTCTGTGCATAAAAATACAGGCGTGACACTGATTATTCTATATGCGTTTTCATGCTGTCTGTCAACTGTATGAACGAGAAGATCAAGAGCATAAAAACAGAAAAGGTGTAGCTCTTTGCCTCTGGCTCTGGACGTGACTCACTCCTGGGGAATGCAGCTGCAGCACTGTGACTGTGATAAGATGCCACTGGGGAAAATCAAACCCTCCATTCTGGTGCAGCAGCACTCGATCATACTGTAAATAATATGTCTGCGAGCAATGGCAGGCTCCCAGCAGGGAGTGATCGGTCGATTGGGTGTGAGAGCAGCGGGGTTAATTGTGTACTGAGTGGCATGACCATTTTGTGTCTTTCATGCGACACAATAGCAGTGATTAACCGATACCAATTTGTATGTGAAACTAGTTTCATTCTCAAAGCCTGCTTTTAACTGTAGACTTGTGGTATTTGGCTTTCATTGTTCACATTAAACAAAAACACTGGTGTTGTCTTTACATGCTATTTTATTACAACTCATTTGTATGCTTCAGTGCCATTCTTCCATTACATGCCCATGATTTTACAGTTTGGGACAGGTTCTCTTTCAATTAAATAAACATAAATATATTATTGTTATAAATCAACAGCAAATAAACAACAATTGAAGGCATTTGTCTTTAGGAACCATATTAATGTTTTGTTTGCAGGATGCATTTATTCAAAAGCTCTTTTAAAAACGAAATCTCTAATTACCTGCCTGAAAAAAACTATTTTTTACTGTTTCTGCCATCTAAATTTACATTACTCCATTTAAATGGTGGCGCATTAGGTCTCCTGTTTATACTATTGTTTTTAATTAGACTGTTAAAGTATACCTGGAATCTCATGACTAATCCCTTTTTATTCATGCCTTCCACAAAATCCCTCTCAATCATCACTTATGACCCACTAGAAAAGTGTGGCAGTGTCTGTCTCTGCAGAGACTGTTCTCTTATTTTGCTGTGTTCAGGACGTCAACCTCTATAAAAACATAGCAACCAGGTGCCAGATTGAAAGCATGCATCCAAGAGGAAGCTACAAAAATGGACACAGTGCTGAAAAATAAATAAATATAGCAAGGCGGACAAATCTTGTTCCAAAACGAGAGTGTATCTGGGGTTGTCTTTTACCCGCTGGCAAGCACCGTAACCCTCATTGAGCTGGGGAGGAGGGGCCAACTTTGAATGTTGTTTAAAAAAAAAATAAAAATGATAGACAAATCCTACTCATTCTGTCTTTAAGGAAGGATAAGAATGAAATCTGTTGGCATTCTCTTTAGACGGAATTAATTTGACATTATCTCCAGATTCTAGGCTCCTGTCCCCCTGTATTATCGCATGAAAAGTGTGGTTTATTGTGTAACTGTTTACGAACGAATGATAAACTCTGATCTTTTATGTCTGATCAGCCTCTGCAGTTGGTCAAACTCATTTTAGAGACACTTATGAGGAAACTCCACCTAATTTAACTTTCTCCTCCTCCCAGCAGTTATCCACAAAAAAACATCCTTTTGTACTATCTCAAGGTTGTGTGATTCCTTGTCAGTGCTATCCGGTCCCCCTATCAAAAGTGCAAGTATAAAAACATAGTGAGAGAAAAGAATTAGGTCGCTTTTCCTTTTGGTTTTTATTATGCATTAAGTATGCTGGTTTCAGCGCTGGAAGGCATGCTTTGTAGCCATCCACTAATGTGCATGTGGGACTTTTGGGAATTTCAACAATAGTTTTTCTGCTCCAAGTCTATAGCAGCTTAAATACAGGTGAATGTGGACATCATGTATGCTGAGTGATATGTGAGTGTTAAAGCGCCTGCGCTGGCCACCCCACCCTGTACCCACCATCACCCCAATTACTCCCTCCCCTCACCCTCTCCCAAAGCCCAGCCAGTGAGAGGTTCGGGTTACTGCGGCCACGCTCATTTTTCCATTATGAGTTCATCTGCCTGCAGAAAAAGGAAGCCGCTGGTGCAACCTGAGACCCTGGAGCACTCCACCAGGGACTCTAGTCTTTCCAGTGCCCTCCATTTTCTCAATGAAATTCCTCTGCCTCTCTCGCTCACAGAGAGGGCAGTGGGGTGGGGGGGGGGGAGAGAGGGATAAGGAAGGAGGGAGGAGTGTAGCTGCAGCAGAAAAAAAAAAAAAAAAACTCCCCCCCCCCTTTCTTCGCAAAAGTGTCAGAGACTTGAAAGGAGGAGTTTTGGAGGCAGGGAGGGAGTCGTGTAGGAGTCTAGATACAGTGAAAAAAGTTGTTTTGCCTTTTGGACATTTTGTTCTTGTGTTAGCTTTGCACACAGGGGAAGGTTTGTCTTTAAAAAGGGATTTTTTTTAGGCAGATTGACAATAATTCTTATAAATAATCTCAACCACTGTCAAGATTCTACATTCAGTTCACAGGTACATAATGTATATGCCACACTCTTTTACCTTTGATCTATGAACACACTTCTCTCTGCCTCTATAATACACAACGTTTCAATGAGGTTTACTTTTTGTAGTACTAGCCCTTCAGTAACCTTGCAAGTTAATTGAATATCCCCCCTATAGTGCTGAAACAATTAGTTGATAAATCAATTTTTCGATCTACAGAAAACTAACTGTTGCTAATGGATTAATTGTTTGGCAGTTTTGGTTAATTAAATTAAAGCTGAACATTTGCTGGTTCTAGCCCATAAAAAATGTGAGAATTTGCAGCTTTTCAGTTTTAAATAATAATTGTTTAAAAATGTCTTTGGGGTTTTTGACTGTTTGGAAAATCAGAGATTTCAACCTTCAACCGCTTATCTTGGGACTTGGAGACTGATGAGCATTTGCACTTCTGATTTCACCAAAATAAATAAACTGTAGTGAAATGAGTCTATCACTCACCAGGTTCGTAGGTATAGTCTGTGGGCTCCTGCTTAACCATCATGTGGGCCGGTGGAAACCTGTGTGGGTGCGAGTGCGAGTGTGGATGTGGGTGGGGATGAGGGTGAGGTCCGTGCCCGTGTCCCGGTCCGCTCCCGTGCCCAGGCCCTGCCATGTGAGCCGCCCGCTCATACAACGGGTCTAGGTATTCTTGCTTAAAGCTCTGCTGAAGGTAGGGCATGCAGGGGTCGGAGTGCTGCCGATGATAACCTCCACCCCCACCCCCGCCCCCTGGCCCACCACCCCCGCCTCCACCAGCTCCACTGCTGCAATGTCCCGCTGGGGCAGATGGCATGCGCTGAAAGGCCTGGCCTGGTGGTGGGAACTGGGGGCACATGGGGTCTCCTGAAGGGCCCTGATACCTGGAGCTGAGAAATGAGATACAGTAGCTCATTTCACGATCTCAGTTATGTTAGTCAATGCAATATGCAAAACAGTGTCCTTGTGTTTTTGTGATCGGAATAATACAGATTTTAAACTTGAAAAAAAATTGTACGTGTAATAGAAGCATATAACCACAATGTCTATAGTTAAAATATCAACAATGTCCACTATTTACAAAACACTTCCTGCTCTAGTTAATAATATGATTTCTTTAAAAGTAATGACAAAATATCATGCATGTGGTAAAATGTCAATCACTGCTGTTGCCAAGACTTATGTGGTGGTGTGTCACCTGGCGTTGATGGGGTAACTGTTGCTGGGCAGTGGCTGGGAGGTGGCAGCGGGGTTCATGTAGCCAGCGTCGGGCCGTCCGGCCGTGGCAGGTTTCGGGGAGTAATGCTGCTGCATAGGAGACATGGGGGTCCCTGGGCAGGAGCTCTTGGCTCCTCCTGCAGCCCTTTTCTGCTCATAGGCACTGAAATACATGAACACACCCATGAAGACATGCATACATGCATAAATGTGCATTTTACAGCAGGGTTGTACATGTTACAAATGGAGAGGGTCAATACAACAAACCGAGATAATGTTTTTTTGGTGGGGATTTGGCAGTCAATAGTATTTGGTCAGTGTTTAGCTGTGCTGACTTATGCATGACAGCTGACCAGTGCTCGGTCATTGAACATGGATAAGGGTTGTATTAGAAATGCTAAAATAAAGAAATTGTTTCATTTGTTCTGCCATTGGTAACAAAGGATGTCAGTAAATATGCACAGAGACAATAAACCAGCCTATAAAAATACAATTTGAATTTTTTTTCAAATAAGAGCTGAAAAAGCTTAAAAGGAAGCCTGGTAGAGACAACATTTAAGAGGATATGACAAGCCTATTCTTTGCTCTTATCTAGAAAACAAAAACTGAGAAAGAAGATGGGAAACCAACACCTGATGTGAAGAAAAATAGTAATTCAAAGTATGATTCCCCATGCAAGTTTGTTCTTAGAGATATCACTAGAGGTAGAAAATGTTTATTTTTTTGGTTTAGGGACAAGACACTACAATCAACGTGTACTTAAGCATTTCAATAAGGAGAACCTTGAGGTACCTGGCATAAAGGCACTGCTCTCCACTGGGGTAGCTGAAGCTCTGCTTATGGCTACAGGACTGGCTGGGGTCGGATCCTGGGCTCTGCGGTTCCTTCTTGATAGTGACTGGAGGGCTGTGAAATGCCACCGCTACATGGGACAGTAAACAAAAAAAACAGAGATGAGGGTTTGCACACACACAGCGGGCTATGTATATTCTTTTCCTCATACAGCCCTGCCCGATACTACTGTCGTTAAGCTCAAACACAAAAGCAAATACTTCTGTCTGCACAGGAATCTCTTTTACGTGCCAGCCAAAATGCTTAAGAGACTGTCGGCTGCAAAACACAGGGCAGCAGACACGTATAAACACACACACACACGCACACGCGCTCACACACGACCGCATTCCAGCAGTCATTTAGAAGCTCAAAGTGTCCTCGCCCACTTTTCTTCACTCTTCCAGACACAACAGCAGCCAAAACTTCCTCTGTCAAAGTCAAGCTTAAAGCTTAACAACTCTACGGGCCAGAGAGACGTCTATGGACTGATGAAAGCAAATGTCACACCTCTGTTAGAACAGCATAAACTAATTCTGTGTCTCTGCATTCTTTCCTATTGGTATCCAGATGTTGGCCATCGCTTGTACGCTTTGCTATTTGCCTGAGTAAAGAGGGTAACAGGGATAACCTGATAATGCCACGTATACCCTCAAAGTCCAAAATATTAAGCAACATTTTTGCAATTTAATTGTTCCCCAAAGGCATCCATTCAATCTCCAGCACACCAAACTGTCTATCAAGCTGGACTGCTGGAGGGGACCTTTGCCTTGATGGCCACAAAAACCACCCAAAGTGGAGCTTCAAACTGTGCCGAGGGCTTGTGTTTATTATGTGAGGGGAGGTTTTCACCCAGAGAACTGTACAGGATGTTTTTCTGGTCCCGACAGGGTAAACAGCAGCAGCTGTGCACTTCCAGCTGGGGAGGCCTGTATTTATGTGTGTGTGTGTGTGTGTGTGTGTGTGTGTGTGTGTGTGTGTGTGTAAGTGTGCATTTGTGTGTATATTAGTAATCTCGGCTAGTCTGTATCCATGTGCATGCTTGTGAATGTGTGTGTGTGTGCTTAAATGTGTATCTAAGTGTGTGTGTGTGTGTGTGTGTGTGTGTGTGTGTGTGTGTGTGTGGAGCTGACGGAGCAGGCCACATTGAAAGCTCAGCCCAGGTAATTACATACGGTCGTTCATTCACAAGAAAAGGAGGAGAAATGTCTGGCTGACTAAATAAGGCCAGAGATGACTGCTTCACTAAGGCTAGAGATAGAAAGTGAAAAGACGAAGGAAGAAAAAGGAGGAAAAATGGAGTGAACAAAAAGTGACATAAACTACAAACAGCCTTGAGGATCTGCTGTCATGCTCAGGATTTAAACGTTAATATTTGAAAGAGTTTCATTTAGTTCTGACTTGATGAGTGGATCAACAAAAAGTTAAACTATGTTTAACTTACGTTTAAGTAATTTATAAAAAAGGTAAAAATGCACTGTCAACTGGTTCCTGCTTCTCGAATGCAAAGATGTATTGTTTAAATAATTGTAACTGTCGGTTAGTCGGACAAAACAAGCAAATACAAGATGTCACTTGGGGTTCTGGGATGTTTTGATTTGCATTTTTTAGTATTTTCTGATCATTTATAGACTAGAAAAAAAAAATGAAAAGTGATATGGAAAATAATTGTTAGCTGCAGCCCTAGTTTCAGTTTTTTTTTTTTTTAAATTGGTATCCAAAATGAGAGTGAGCAAGTAGTGATCAAACAGCTTAGGTGGGTTATCATTCATGAACACCTACATAATCTTGTGTGCTAAAAAAAGTTTTTAAATTTAAAGATCCTTATGGTACGTCTTTGACTTCGAACATGCATTAAAATGATAAACCGAGTCCAACTATCAAAACAGCACTACTCCTCATCATAACCTTCCTATTTCTAGTCTGTACTCACTCTCCCATGGCAGGCAGGCAGGTGAGGAAGTGTTGGCTTTAGCGGAGGATCAACAGGATTAGAGAGCATTTACCCAGATTTCCCAGACAGACGCGATGGGATTCCAGCCTCCTCTAAGTCTCCGACAGCTCGTCTGCTAGTACACAGAGGGTGGCACATGACTGCCGCTTTAATAATACGAGTGTGTTCGTCTATTGACATTCCCCCCCTTTCTCTACCATGGTCATGAACTGCAAACAGTCCTCCGAGAGTGTACACTCATGGTGCAGCCAAGTAGAGCCACTAATGCGATTGGCAGAAATATTTCCCTTGATGTGGCTCTCGGTTTATGAGGATGTTCCATTTCAAACAGTCCTGACTGGGAACAGCGTCGGCTGTGTTGAGGGGTCTGTGTATGTGTGTTTGAGCTATTTGTGTGTGACCTTTCTGGATTATTAATTAATTTGGTAAATGAGCATCAGAAAGCTTTTTGTGTTTGTGTATTTGTCTGTGATTGTAATTGCTGTCTGTTGCATCGCTTGCGTTTCCAATTAGATAGAGATGGTTGATGTTCCGATTCAGCAGTAGGAATTAGTAGGAACTAAAGAGAAAATAGAAAACTCAAGTCATCATACTTCTGAAATGTCTTATGATTTTGATTAATAAACAAATTTGAACAAAACTTGGGAGTCTACAGCCATGCTAGCAGCTCTTTGAGGCTGTCGGCATGCTAATATGCTCCCAATGACGATTCTTACATGCTGACGTTTACCAACTATAAAGTTAACCATGTTCACCGTAGTAGAGCTGAGGCTGATGGGCAAGCATTGGGTCATAAACAAAGTTTAACAAATAAAATGTACCTGATGGTAACGCTAGATAAAAGTCAGGAGACTTCCTGTTCAAAGAATAGACCTTAAATTAAAAAAAAAACAAAAAAAAACACCCATCTACAAACTATCTGGCATTTCACAGTAAATCTCCCTGCTAAAGTTTATAAGGTGGTGGCAGTCTTGTAAACGGATCCAGGGAGTTATGTTCTTCAGGTTCCCATCCCTTCCTGCATTTATTTGGGGCAATATGACCTCCTCTAACTCCTTTGTTAAATGTTACATCACCCTTTCACAGAGATCCTCATATTTCATAGGTTATTTTCTACACCAAGTCAGGGCGGGTTGGTTCATAAGCTTAAGCACAGAGTGTGAAGGACCGGAAGTGTTTGGAAGTGAAAAGACAGACACAGTACACAATAACTGTTGTCTTTTAAAACAGGCAATTTTGAGATAACGCAAAAAGGTATATGTAAGTATTTATGCGTGGGCCTGGGCATGCACGCTCCTTTAGATTACTGTCTGTACTTTCTCCTTCGGCATTGGGCTGCATGTGGCAGATTCCCAGCACCTCCTAAACTGATAAGGTCAAAGGCTTCTTCCTCACTCCAAACTTGTCTTATCTCCTCCTTCCTTATTTTGAGGTATTCTTTTCCGTCTCCCATTCACTCCCTATTATGAGCGCTACGTATAGAGATGACCCACAGCTTAAGGCAGGGTGGAGATGGACTTTTACATATGTAAATGTTGGCTCTTAGAGGGGGAGGATGCAGGGTGAAAGGTGATGGTCATGGTTGAGTGCTTTAGGAAGTAGAGGGATCATTACATAGGGGGGGGTCCTCATTCAACAGACATCCACCACAAACAAATTGCAGGGATGGCACCCCCTGCACACACATACTCTTCTCTACACAATGGGCCCCTCAGCTGATACCATACGGCAGTAGTGTGAAGAAGTTGGGAAACACTGTTGGATTCCTAGAAATCACAAATGGAGCTAACGGAGAGATGAACTAGAACAGCAGTTCGCACATAAATAATGGTGGTGGTGATACAATAAGATTACAATATTACAAATTTGATTTCTGACACTTTTTGTAAGAACCTAGATGGTATTGAAAGAGACTAGGGCTGAAATGATTCCTCGAGTAACTCGACTAATTCAATTACTAAAAATCTCGATGCAAAATGATTTGCCTCGAAGCTTCGTTTAATCAATGTTATCAACGTATCGCTCACGGTGTTCCCGCATGGAGGATTATTACTGGGCTGACGCTGCTTGCGCCACATGCCATGAAGACTGATTACAAAATGAAGAAAGAGTGTAAGGGGCTAAGAGAAGAGACAGGCTGGAGAAAACGACAGAAAGTGTCCAAAGTTTGGAATCAGTTCAAACTTAATTAAAACGAAAACTCTGTACAGTGTGTCTACTGCGAAATCAAACTAGCTTATCACAATAATAGCACGACGTCAACGCTTCAGCATCTCAACAGAAAACATTGAGTCTAACTTAATCATCTGTTCCGCGAAGCGGACCGGACAAAAGTAAATCACAGAGTCGTATGGACGATGAAACTACACCAAACACAACAACTACCAAAAACAAAGAAAATACGTAGTGGTGACCACAATTTGATCTAAAGAGACGACTTGTTGACTATCCCTTCGGAAAAACAGCCGATTGTTGCGCACCACTCTCTCTCACTCTCTCCCTTCACGGAGAAACAGCTGATCAACGATCTACTAGCATAAGTGTAACAGAGCTGTGTGACATTGTAATTAAATATATAAATGAAAATAGGTTGAGTAGAACTAATATTTACATATAGGCCTATATACAAAAAGTAAACCAAACTATTGTATATTATTGCTCTTCAATAAAACAAAAGTATTTTGTACAAAACCAGGGAATCAAACTCTTGTGTATAGCAGTCAAAACATTTTAATATCACTTGTGATTTAGCCGTTTCAAGCAGTGTGACAAGACCTCACTATGAACCCCCCTATCTTATTTTAGACAGAGAATTTCCTACCAAATAAAGGCTCTTGTGTAGGGAAATCCAATATGAAGACAGCAGTGGATCTGGAGAGTCTTACATTGGATGTTTATGTGCGACATGTCCAAGTCTTAAGCCTCTGGAAGTCTGCAGCACATGACAGCCTCGCTCACAATAACACATTGGACATCAGCCCCAGTGTCAAACAGGGTGACTGGATCTCTAGCTAAACCAAAGAACATGTGAGCGTAACGTAAATATACACTTAATAGGTCCAATCATAAAAATAACATTCAAGTCGTACTCTTACAGGAACTCTCTCAGTGCTATCTGGAGATCTGGTTCTTATCTCACATAATATGCAATGCACATGTGCAGTACAAGCGGCACAAGATCTCAGTATGCTGTACAGTAGAGATGTGACAAGATCTCATCTTGTCCCCATTAGTGCTGCAATTAATAAAATGCAGAGGAGGAGAAAATAGCATCTGTCTTCACAAAAATCATCTGTTGAGTGTTTGATGGTAATTCATTTGTGCTTACGAACGTAAACAATGTGAAACAATAGTACAAAAAACTATATTTCTCTCTTGTCTACTGTACAATGACAAATAAAAGTACAAAACATTTGGTCTCAACTTCTGCCAGAAAACGCTTAGTTATGTTGTAATCTCGGTTCTATGAGTGAAAAGACTCTCTCTCAACCATACATATGGAGTAAGTAACAGTGTTACTGTTAGTTATACAGATGAGAAGCCAGTCATCAAAGGCAAAACCTTTCAGTGCTCCGTTTTCATTTTGTGACTTTCGATTGAATAAAAAGGACTATTTTTCCAGTCTTAATTCATTAATTCAAGTTTTCTGTAAAATAGTGTTAAAATCTCGTCTCGATCTCGTGAACCCAATCTCGTGTCTCGTCTCGTGAGCTGGGTGTCTCGTCACACCCCTACTGTACAGACACTTAGAGAGGTTACACACCAACCAGACGGCCGACCGTCGGCAGAAAAGCCAGTCGGACTGATCAGTCGGGTCCCCGAGGTCCAAAAAAATGCCTCAAAACACACTGAGGCGACGATGACTTGAGCGTACGCTCTGTGCGTGCACGAAACGTAATACGTCTCTATAGCAGCAGGCGGCGCTTCTGTATTGTTTCCCAGAAAATGAAAACCGGCAGCTGATAGGACGAACGCGTCACGTGGGTCTTTTTTCTCCGGAAATTCACAGCCAGACTGTCATGGCGGCTTGTTCAGAATACGATCTCATATTGTACTAAAATAGTTCACCGAAACGTGTTTCTGAAAACATTTTAAGCGAGAAATAGGCCATGCAGTTGCTGAATCTGTCTTCATTTCATGAAAGTTCAACGGACACGTTACCGCGATCAGCTTTGTGGGAAATTAAGAATCAATGCCACCGACATAACCAATCACACAATGACAGACTCTCCACTTAGCACCAACTGCAATGTTTAACTGTAAATGAATGTAGCCTACTGGCAGTCTGGCACACGTAGGTGCTCAGTATTTTCATCGGCGCCTATGGAGTTGATTTTGGATTGAAAAAGTGAGAGAAAAGAGTTGCATTTGTCCACTGTGAAGGTTGTAGAAACTTTGTCAGGTGGCTTAAGAAGTTTGTTTATTGTAAAAAACCAAAGGAGCACACAAAAGTGAAAACCAAAACCTAACTGTAGGAGGCAAACATCAGTAAATATTGAGAAGTGTGAGCTGCAAGGTCTGTGGTACATTCCCATTGCAAATATGGCATTAACATAGAGTAAAAGGGCCAAAACTCGTCTACGTTGATTATAGCGCCCCCTAATGGCCGATCTTCGCCAAATTTGGTACAGAGCCTCAGAGCGGCATGCCGAACGAGCACCACAAGTTTCGTGTTGATTGCATTTACTGTGGCAGAGATATTCCAATTGCAAATTTCCCATTTAAATGCATTGAGTTATTGGCCAAAACAAGTAACGTTGCTTATAGTGCCCCCTAAAGGCCGATCTTTGCCAAATTTGGTACAGAGCATTGTAGTGGGATGTTGAACAATGATCTCAAGTTCCTTGCTGATAACATTTAATTTGGTCGAGATATGATATGATACGTGTGCGGTAGCTAACTAAGAAAATTTGTTTGGTCGTCAAATGCGCATACTTTAACGTAGCAATATTCCTTGAGTAACTTTTGGTCACGTCCATCTGGAGATGCTACGTACCAGGTTTCGTGCTGATCCGTCGCACGGCCTAGGACGAGTTCGAAAAAGTTGGTTTTGCGCATTGGGAAAATGCGAAAATGGGCGTGGCCTATATCATGTGATTCAGCTTGATTCAAGGAACACGTGGATGTAAGGATTTTTAATGTGTAATGTGGGAGTTAAAGGCAAAAAAATAAAACATAGCGCCACCTAGTGGTCCACATGTGTAATTTTTGGTAGGTGTTGTCCATGACCCCTTGTCTAGCTACGCTGTAAATTTAAAGTTGTTCACGTTAGTGTAAGTAGTAAATTTAGACGTGGGTCCCATAGGCCACGCCCACTTTGACCCCTCAGTACCCCACTCTAGGGTTGGCCTCAGGAGTGACCCAAGATGGTACCCAACAAATTTTGTAAAAATTGGATGAGCGAAAGTAAAACTTGCAATTTTTAGCCTATCAAAATTCTTTTTATTAACTTTTTGTCCAGCCCATCTGCAGATGCTACCTGCCAAATTTCGTGCCAATCGGTCGCACGGTCTAGGAGGAGTTCGAAAAAGTAGGTTTTTGATGAATCGCGATTTTTCACGCATAAAAGTTTAGGCGGAAATGGGCGTGGCCTATATCACGTGATTCAGTTGGATCCAGGGAATGCGTGGATGTATGGTTTTTGAATGTACGGTGTACGGTGTGGGAGTTATAGGGCCAAACGCGTTTTTTCTGCTATAGCGCCACCTAGTGGTGGAAGTGGGTGAATTGTTGATTGTTGTTGTGAATTGAATTGCGCCTGAGGTCCTTGCGGAGTTCTGGACCATTCCTGAAAATGCCAACCCCCCACCATGTACGGTTTAGGCTGTAGTCGGAGTTTTAGGCGGAGAAGAATAATAATCAGTAGAAAAACAATAGGGTTCTACAGCCCTGCTGTAAGAACATCATAGCTTTGCTATTGCCCGTTCTTGCAGACTCGGGCTTGGACCCCTAAAAAGGAAGCTAACGATTCAAATGGCATTAATTGCTAGCTGAATACATGGCTCTGTTGTGGTGAGATGGAGGCGTTATAGGGAAAAGCAGCAGTGTGATTTAAAAAGTAGTTCACTGTCAACATATGCATTATAAGTTAGATATAACCTATACTTTAAAAGGTAAGTTTGAAGGTGCTGCACACAGTGGTATGTTTGGCTTTCTCAGACCAAGTTGGGTGCAATTTCTCAGTTTCTAGCTTTGTTTTTTATTGCAAAAACGTTACGCCGCTTTAAGCATTAACATCATTTCTATGGGTGAATAATATAAGAAGTATACCCAGTAGATTAAAGAGACCAAAACCATTTTCTGTACCAGGGTGTAATGTTTTTTTCTGCTGAGAAGTTGGGATTTTTTAACATATATGGGTATATGGGGTTTCTTTTGCATGAACATTTAAAAGCATATTTTTCTAGTCTTTATGGTCAGAATGGTCTTATGGTAATATCATGGGTCTCACTCTGGAGCAAGATGGCGTCGGCAGACACGCATCTCACAAACCGGAAGTGGTATCTGCTAAGCTAGGCTACTTTTTAGCGAGACAAGTTGCTTATTCTCCTTCACGATACTCCCTTGTCAGTGGTGTTTTAGGTAAAAAGAACCGGTGAGGCAACAGCTACATTACACCAAAACATTACACAATTGCCCACACAGTTTAACACAGGTGATATTTCGAATGAGCAGCACATACCTGTTCTCCTCAACTTCCTGTGCGTTACTGCTTAAGTCCCCGTTTGTATGTGTTTGGGTAACGTTTGCCGAAGAAGTCCAACTTTACCACGTTTTTGTACTGCTTTCATGTTTGGTAACCCTCTCAGAAAAATGTTTGAGATACTTAACGGCACCATCCCCTCCGAATAACAAACGCGGGAAGCTAGCTAAACAAATAAAAAAATAAAAGTGTCTTCTCTGACAAGCTAGCAGTGAGCTAATTTGTCGTCGAGTGCCACTCCACGTTAAATCGGATTAAGTTTTACAAACGGTTTAGTTTATAACAATATCCCTTGGTGAGCACCGATGTGTTTAAGTTTTTCTTCCTAAAACAGACTTTAAATGTGTACTGTAGGAGATATTTCACATCATTCGTGGTGGGCGCAGTTGCTGTCAATGAACATATGACGACAACACTCCCACCTGGCATCATGCTTGGTTTGTGCCATCCGCTTTCATTGGTAAAGGCTTTGGGCATGCGCATTGTGGTTTTCCCACACCGGGTACTTGACATTGTGTCGGTCTCCACCTCTCCAGCTAAGTGCATCTAAAACACCATACAACTATTATATTAAGCCACTGAACTTTAATTGTAGACCAATGATAAATAACAGCAGCAAATTATGTTTTTTTTATGTCATGCATTAATCTAGAATTATATCCATTTCTAAAACCATAGCTTAGGCCTACTTTTTATGTTGTCAGTAGATAGGGCTTTACCTCACATATACACAAACTAAGGAATTAGAAAGCATGAATATGTGTATGTACAAGGTAAAAAATAAATAGACTCCTAACACCATTATACATATTATGTTTAGTATAACAAATCAAAAAGTCAGATTCTGTTGTTCACTCTATTTTGATCAAATATGTATTATGTGTTTTGGCTTTGTAGGTTCAGTGGAAACATTTAGAGCAAGAGGGAGAGTGAGATAGGCCTAAATAGAGAGTGAGAGAGGGAAAGGAAGCAAGGCTTAACAATATGATCCAGACCATTTCGACTGCAGAGTGTATGCAGTCATTCCACTGATGCATGGAAACATGTGCTGGACATGTGTGTGTGCTTCTCAGGTCACTGCACAATCAGGAAGACAGAAAGATAGAGAGCCTGACCAGCACTGACAAACTCATCCTCATCTCTGAGAACCAACAGGCCCAAGAGTGGCTTCAGTATCTGTCTGCTCAGGGAGCCCAGGAGTGTTGGATCCATTAGTGTCTGCTCTATCTGATTTACAGGTCATCCTCTCTCATCTGATAATGGTTCAGGCTCCTTGAATATTTAAAGAATGGTTGTCAGATACCTGCCAAACAAGCCTAACGAGATTGATGGAAAGTACAATGGTATTAGCGAGACAGATGATTGGCCTGGACAGCAGCACCGCGGCCCTTCTCACAAATGGGATTTATTTTTTTTATTGGTTAAAGCGGTGTTTGGTGCATCATGTTGTGTTGGCTAACAGGATGTAGTGTCTGAATGACACCAATCATGGGAAAGGACATTTTCTTTGAAAACATCAAAGTTTCACTTCCCTTTCATCAACTGGAAATATATTGCAGTATTTATCTGAAGTGATGGGAATGTTCTTGTTTTAACAAGTAGGCCTACGCTCAGATTTTTTCCCCTCACAATAACCTCTGCACTTTTAGCTTTGAGTATTTTAGCTTTGAACTCTATATCATTCAGCACTGATGAGGGATATCAGCCATGGACAATTAATCCTGATTTACTCTTTGTATAGTGCTGTAGATAATTGTTTTGTGCTATCCAGAAAAGATGGATACTCGGCCTAAGCAAGAATGTGATGGAGGAGAATATAAAAAACGGATTATGGCGGCAGAACAATAGAATTCTTTTAAGTACAAATGAGAGTTCACAGTATATTTACACAACCCTGACATTGTAAAAGAAGAAAATATCATGATAAAGTTAATATTAACTTAATTTTTCCATGGTCTTGGTAGAATCAAGGGATCACAATTTTAATCGGTAAATGTTCTGACATCTCACTTTTTCCCTATTGTCCACTTCACTTTCAATTGTGCCGCGTTGGCTTTTTATAAATGGCCATTGACCAGTCATAAATCGCACTGCTCCATTGCTGTTTAGTAGACCCGATACAATACATCCCTGTCCCGAGACATGTGCAGCGAGAGGGACATCTCGTCACAGGCGAGGGGTGGATGTAATTAATCTGGCACAATATTGACTCCTCACTCTCAATCCCTCAGCCCCCAATATAGCTGTCCCCTCTTAATGTTTAATGTAGCGATCGATCCACCCCCACACTGTTACTGAAATGATATAATGAGCTCCCACTGCCCACCAGGGTATCGTGGATGTAAGGGAGGGGTGAGAGTGTGTGTGTGTGTGTGTGTGTGTGTGTGTGTGTGTGTGTGTGTGTGTGTGTGTGTGTGGTGATGACACAGTAGTAGATTTATTCAGATGGCAGTGTAGTAGTTGAGTCACCAACTGTCGAGTCCAAATCAAGTCTTGAGTCCCCATATAAGTAGTCTATATCCTTCGCATTCCACTTCGAGGATTGCTCTGGTGCTACGTGTGTTTTGAGCAGGCGTTTCAAGGCGAAATCTGGCTTATCAGAGGAAGATAACACACACAGAAAGGCCCGGACACCTTGCTTGGAATTATCAGCGCACATGCCACATCCACAGTTCTTCTTGCTCTTCTTGCAAACCCCCACACCCCACACCCTCCCTTTCAGCCTCTCTCAGTTTCTTGATCAGGATCTCGACCGTAATTCTTGACGGCACGTTTGACCCGCTCTTACCACTCTCCTTCCCCTATCTGCCTTGATGCTGATTTATCTGTGCTTTATCTTTTATCAAGTCATCTATCAACCCCCTCCATCTCCTCTTACTCCTCTCCTGGATCAGCGAGGATCGATACGGCCGTACGCTGGCTCTCAGCTTGCTCTACACACCTACTGCTCTGTGTCAGCAGGTTACTATAAGGTCCACGTTCTGCAGCCACCTCCTCCACTCATGTGCAGTGTGTGTTGTGTGTGTGTGTTGGATTGTCAGGCATATGAAAGTGGGGAAACAGAGTGAGATCCGAGTATCAATTCTGGCCAAGAAAGGAAAGCAAAAAAAGCTCCTGAAGGATAACTGCGCTTTGTTACAACTTGGGTTTTATTTTCATAGTTTTGTCCATAAGTTTGAAGGGTTATGACAACACTGTACTCACAAAAGTAACTGCTAAGATCTGGGAACATGGTGGCATTGCTATAACAAAGAAACAGCATTTAGGTTTGCGGTTGGGGTTGAAATCAACTAGAACAAGGTGGAAAGCCTGTCACCGTAGAGAAGGGGGAGACAACATTATGGTTCAAATGAGGATAACAACAAACACTTTCAAACAGTCTTTGCTCGAAGGTATTCATGGTGTTGCACGTATGAAAAGTTGTGGGAAATCTGAACAAAAGTTCAAATCTGCTGAGAACGCCTTTGCACACCTGCCAGTGTTTTTTTGTTGTTGTTGAGTCATTTTCGGAAAGGTGTCGCAATAATCCCTCAATGGGATCCCTCAGTGTGTACAAGTACGGTAAATCTAGAAACTAGAAAGCCTGTCTATGAACTGTTTTCTCTTCCAAATAAGTTTGTCTAACCTTGGGGCTTGTTTACAACATCTCTGACCTTTCTTGCCCTGTCTGACTACTTTTACCAAAGTCGCCACATTTCCAGATCTCACTTTTATGATGGCCAAAACTAGACTAAAACCCAAATTATAATAAACTGGGATTATACTTCAACATGCAAAATGTCCAAACTGGACTTTATCCCTGCCATGTATGAATGATTGTACTCCCAGAATCGTATTATTAATGATTGCTCCAATTTCAACTACTGTTATTTTTATGGCCTCGCCCCTTCTCTTTCACAGCATCTGTTCCCCTCTTTGGTCTGCGCTCGCCTTCGAAAGAGAAAACATTCCAGCTGCAGAAAGCACTGAGCTGTCCTGCTGGAATGAACACCCCAACACAGACATAGAAATGCACATGCTCGCACATGAGCATTGCAGGGATGTACTAACACACACATACACTCTCTCTTTTCCTTGCACACACACCTCCTCTCACTCTCGTGTAATAAAACACACACTGCCGTCCATTCACAAAGCTATGCTGCTGACACTCGGGCTGTGCTGCCTGGCTCAAATCCCTGCGGCCCCCTGGCTTTGACAGGACTGTTCTGAATCAACACGCAGAAGTACAGCTTTTACTTCCCCAGTGGAAGCTGTTAAACGCCTATTACCCTACATGCCTGGCCTTTACAATGCTTTTTTCATTGGATTTGATTGACTAAAGATGACCAAATAATGTTGTTTACTAGCAATGACTTTTGGATGACTTTAGTGTCTTTTTTTTAGGATCCCAACCTGAAAACACACAAGATGTAAAGTGCAAATAAAAGCATGGATCTTATAGATAAAAAAAATAGAAAAAAGCTTAGATCTTGAAAGTTGAAAGCTGACAGAAAAGTAGGCCTGCACCTCTCATAGTTGTTAGTGGTGGAATAACGTCCCCCAAAGTCATGAATGAAGGTTCACTCCCCTTAACTCAATGTGCTGCCTCAGCCAGTCTTTTACAACCAACCCATTCATAAAACTGCAGGGCTAAAGTTTGTGTGTGTGTGTGTGTGTGTGTGTGTGTGTGTGTGTGTGTGTGTGTGTCCCAGGCCAAGTGTGTTTATGTGTGCGCAGAGTAAGTGGATAAGAGGCTGTCAAAAGAAATCATCTGTTCACGTAAGAGATAAATCAAACATTGTATTCATAAGCAAAACAAAACCAGCAACAAACACAGACATGGAAGAAGCCTCCTCTGCCCAGAGCGAGCGAGTGAGCGGTATCCATGCATATCTGGCAGGCACCTGGCTGTTTTTGAGCACTTTGTTGCATAGCAGCTGTATTTTGGAAAGTGGAGAACACAGGGCTGCATGTTTCTCTTTTGGGGAGAGAGGGAGTTGGAGAGGGAGGGGCTCAATTCGCCCATCGCCCCATGCTTCAAATAGGGCCTGATTGGGCCAGTTCTGATCCAGAAAAACAACCCAAACAAGAGGAAGGCTGTGAATTCATGACAAAGCAGAACACACAGAGCCAGAGAGACACACTGCTGGGAGGATTTGGACAGAGCTGGGTTACTGGAACTTTTCTTTTCTGTTTTTGATTATTATATATCATTTAAGTCCACATTACCTGGTTCTACAGCCTCAATTGTGATTAGTTTCCTTTGACTTATGTGATAGTGAACTGAATATCTTTGGGTTTTGGGCAGACAAAACAAGCCATTTGAAGCTACCACCTTGGACTTTAGGAAACTGTGATCAAATGAGCAATCAAGAAATTAATTTAGCAGCCCCACTGTATCATATACTGTAATAAAAGAAAATGTTGCAAACAAACCAACACAAAGACTATTTAATATGATAAGATGAGATGTAGTTTATCAATTGAATGAAAAAAGAGGCAGATTTTAAAGTTGAGTTTGTTCTTCTCTACTTCCTCTCCTCTGTTCTCTCCTCTCTTTTCTTGCTTTCTCTCCTTTGCTAAACTTGCTTTCTGAAAAGCACTGTAACGGCATTCTATAGCCACAACTTCCTATATAATTACTGCAAGGCACAAAACTAAACAATCGTCCCACACAGCTTCGAAATCGCTGGATTAGTTCACATCTTGGAACACTCAATGTGTGTGTAGAGAGAGACAGAGAGAGAGGTACAGAGAAAAGGGAAAGGGGAGGGGAGGGGGGAGCGTCCAGATTTTTAAATTCGACTTTAGTTTGTACAGACACAGGAAGGGAGGGAGGGGTTTGGAGTATCCACTTGGAGAGGAGGGGGTGTCAGAGGGGGGGGCTTTTTTTATGAATGAAGACCGAGCGAGACGGAGGACTGAGAGAGAGAGAGAGAGAGAGAGAGAGAGAGAGAGAGAGGGGGAGGCACACTTCCTCTTACGCACACAGGGAAGAAAATTTATGAATGGGTCACATCTCTTGAGCTGCTCCAAGTGTAAACAACATACTTGGACAAAGAAGAACGAGCTCTCGGCGCACGCAGTGCCTCGGTAAACCCTCCAACGCTGGCCTTTTAGTGTTTTTAACACAAAAAGTAAACATGTTCAAACTATTTTTAATTAAGTATCTGCACCATTAATTTGACTGACACCTCCATGTGTTTCTTCCCCGCAGGCAGTAAACAGACAAAGGAATCAGTTCAGCAGCCTAGCGTCAGGCGAAGGAGAACCCCTGAAGGTGCTGTCAGCGCCCGAAAATGAAACATGAGTCCTTAGCTCCTCTTGATGAACACAAGATTAAAATCACATCCTTCTTTTTAAGGCTTCTATGCAGGGCCAATCACATTAGTTCAATGGAAGAAAAAATTGGCGTGCTGTTATCACCAATGGCTCAATTACCTTTAAACACACACACACACACACACACACACACACACACACACACACACAGGCAGGTCAGCAAGTACATTAAAGTTGCATGTTTGCATAACCTTCTCTTAATAACAGCCTGCAGACAGAGCACGCTTGTTAGCTGTGAACTGAGGGAGAATGGACCAGATGAGATAGATTTACCAGATGTGCAGGTATTGCACAATGCCTCCTTTGCCCCCCCCCCAGACACACTCCTCTTTCCCCAATCTAGCATTCCAACATGTCCCAGTGTTTTTGCTTCTCTTCTTTTGCTGTTTCTCTGGCTCCCTCTTTCCGTCTCTCTCCCCTCTCCGTCAACACCACACCCATGCAGGTAACTACCTGACTCGGTAAACAACAATGTTTAATTTTACCAGGGCGCCGTTTTCAATGCAAGCCTCAATTATATTCCGGTCACCTGGGATTAGGGCTTTGCTTTTATGCTCTTTTTTTTTTTTTATGTGCTAGTTTCCAAAACTGGTGAGTCACCTGTTTAAAAAAAAAAGAAGTACGCCAGACACTGAGAATGCCTTTCAGCTAAGCATGGGAAAAGATGAGCCTTTTTTATGCATTTAATAGACCACATGCAGGATCTAGAACAAACAAAAAAAATGATTATATTTATAGTCGCTTGTCAGCTTCAATTTTCCATAAATCAAAGCTGAATAGAGTTGCTCGAAGTGGACTCTGCGGCTATTGACTGTGACCAGCAGGGACACTGTCTGTCAACACGGGAGTGTCTCTGCCGCGTATAAGAGAGCTGCCCGTCAAACTGAAGCCCCTGTGACCCTGCAAATCATACCCTGTTCAACCGTTGGCAAAGGCCTGACAGCTGATTGGCTGACAGGTCAGGGGGTTAAGTAGACATGACCCCTGCGTGCCCTGGGGTTCATCTGCACTTCCTGCACTGCATTGTTGGCCAACAGACAGCGACAATGTTGCACAGGGCATGTGTCACCGAGGGGCTAAGAAGTTGTGACTTGGAGCTGGTTAAATCAGATGATGTTTACACACAAAAGACACATGGGTTAGGGCTAGGGGAAGTGACTTTGACTGGGACTGAAAGGTTTCAGTTTTGCTTTGGGCGTGAGATTATTCCTGACTTATTTCCAGTTATCTCGCTAACCATTTCATGCCAACTGCTATAATTATTATGAATCATATTTCTGTATATCTGTATCTGTGTCTCTGTGTCCCAATGGCAGATGACCGTCCATCAAGAGCCTGGTTCTGCCTGAGGTTTCTGCTTGTTTAAAAGAAATTTTTCCTTGCCACTGTTTTCCTTGTTGTTGCTTGTCCAAATGTTTGCTGCTGGGGGGGAATTTTTGGGTCTCTGTAAATTACAGAGTGTGGCCTAGACCTACTCTATCTGTAAAGTGTCCGGAGATAACTTATAGCTGTTATGATTTGACACTATAAATAAATTAAATTGAATTGAAAATTTTGTGTCATTGCTAAAGATGGAGAAGCCCGCACTGCATTGAATGGGACAGAAAAAACTGTTTGTAGAGCAACGCGTACTCCCACCCAGATCCTGAATCGCCATTGTTAAGACAACAAGAAAGGGAAACTCATTCAAATAGCCACTCAGTTGTGCAGCCCAGGAATTTGCTTTTCCATTTTACACCTTCCGATGTGCACAAAGGGCCATCTTTGTACCTGGGCCCTGAATAATATTTTACTGGTTTCCTGGGCCGTACCCATTCAGCTTTTCAAAGGCATGCAAATGGATGACGGCAGCACATAATGTCGGCATCCAAATTTACTTCATGAGACTGGCTCATTAGGCCTTCTGTTTCTGCAAAGCTTTGTCTGCCAAAGAGATTACTGTAACATCAGCGGGTGACAGTATCCCCACCTAAGCCTCTGGCGGTTTCACAGCCCAAATTTGACCACTGGTTTCGTCCTCACTTTCTCATGACATGCATACTTTATCTGGAATTTATAAGGGCAGGCCGACTGGCCAAATCTGAAAGATGGGTGAGACTGTCCATGCACATGCTCTGTATGTTGCACAGAACAATGCATGATTGAATAAACAATAAAAAGAAGATATGATCTGTGCAATATATAGTTCAAAAAACTGATTTGGGTGAATGGAGACATACATTCAGAGGACACAGAAATTGAAAGTACTCACAGTTCTCAGAATGGAAATCAGGAACAAACTGCTCGTCACTGTCTGGAACCTGAGCTGAAATTAGAAAAAGAGAGACCATAAATTTAATAACATTATTATTATATTTTGAACAAAATCTGACCTTTCTCCGTCTCTCCTTTCTCCCTCATTCTGTCTTACTTGTTCTCTTCCTTGAAATCTGAGTCAGAGCCAGGCTGGGCTTCATTCCGGCAACCTTCACTTCATGATTTTTGCAGCATGTCAACACTTTGCTCATCCCATAGATCAATACACAAGAACATAGAGCTCCTGAATAGCAAGATGTTAACCTGCCGACCTGGTTTTACTTTGACTTAAGCTGAGAGATTTCTGCCAATTAAAAACAGACACGTTGGCCATAACCACAGGTGTTGGGTGGCCTTTATGTATGGAGACCCAAAGTGTTCATTATGTGATAAATAATCAAAACTAAAACCATGAAATTGTGAAATAATTCAATATGTTTTTAAAGCTCAGCTCATTACAAATTGTTAGTTCATCCTTATTCTTTTCAGAAGTTTATTGCAGGTAGTTTAATACAGCATTTTTATTCCAAAAAGTCCTTTTTCCAAAGTCTTTCCATTTTTTCCCAATCACCATTTTATTCCACAATGCCACTTTTTAATCACAAAATCTTTGTCCTTGAATTAAGACAAAAAGCACAATGCGACAAAGTGTCAAGTTGATATCCAATCAGTAGAAAGGTAGTAATAAGTAATGAGGTAAGTAATTTCCCCCCATCTCCAATAATAGATCTTATTTGAGGCATGCAACAATGTTATTGACTACTCAGATCAGTCAGACATCTGTACACCAACGGTCAAGATTCTTTCTATTTCCATTGTAGAAATCCAGACAGACTAAACAGGCTGTTCTGGATGAACAAGTGAGGAAGTCTGTCAAGCGGTCTGATGAATCAGCTATTCAGATTCACCTTGTCCCAAAGTGTTGGGGGCTCTGTCTAACAATCTATAGGTAGTCTGGATTTCATCTGCTGTGTACATGAGGAATCGCTCTTACAGTCAAACTAGAAGCAGAAAGAGAACAAGGAAACCAGACTAAAACCAAGAAGAGATGTAGGGCAGTTAAACAAGAGCAAGTTAAGGTTAAAGGTCTTCTTAGATAAGCTGTAAATGTGTGTGTTTTATACAGCTACACTTAAGTCCCTTTTACACATGCTCTGCAACAGTGAACTTATCTAGACATTACCCCAAGGAGCTGTATGTATGTACGAGAACGCAAATGTCCAAATTATTTGGACTGAACATTAAACTAACTTTACCCTGCCAGCACAAAAATCTGTGTAATGTCGGATTGATTTCATGTGTGAATAGAGCAGATCTTTGTCCAGTGATTCACAGCGAGCGTATGGGCGTGTTATTGGCGATGCTATCATGTGGCTGGCATAAAACCAAAAGAATACAAACATCTGAGGGGAAAGAAGAAGGCTGATTTACACAAAGATGCCAACAAAAATGTCTAAATGCTGAGACAATGAGATCTGGGAAGATCGGTCGGTAAGGGCCGACGCCTAAATCGTCAGACAAATTCATGGAACGGCATGAGACTCGGTTGTTAACGACCAAATTACGAACTGGCTACGTGACCGTGGTGGAATCGGAGAGTGGAGTGAATCGGTGGAGAACGTGTCTAAGACAGACAACCTCTTTACATCTTTGGAAACTTCGTACAATGCCCGAACTTCATACGTTGGGCGTTGACCGGAATTCATATGAGAAATCAGCTTAAGAATTGATCACACTACAGTTAATATATTTCAGTGGCCCCGATGAGACACTCTCTTATAATGAAGCTCATCTAGGATCAGTGATGCCAAGCCCAGGTGCAGCAGAGCCAGACAGACACTATTGTGCAGCTCTTTTAGGAATTCAAACGCATTCACAATTGTCCCTTTGGAGCTTTGAACATTGAGTCACACAAACAGATTAGAAAAGCCAAAATCATTTGACTGCCAACACCCTAGCAGGGGTGAGGAGGTCAAATTCACCCAGTTGTGTTTTCCTTCCCGTGAATTAATGATCTAGCCCTAAATGTAGAGCAGAACCAGGCCTAGCACCCTTTTAATCTGGCACCAATCCAGCTCTACAAGTTTCTAGACTTTTTAAAGTGTTTCCATTGCTTGGGCTTCACACTTACGTCATAGTGCGAGCTAGCTGGTAGGGAAAACTTGATGGCTATCATTAAATATCATGAACTCAATCAGGGGTGTAATGGGCTACAAAACAAAGTAGTACCATGTTGCGGGTACTTTAGCACCACTTGCTCACTAGAAATGGACAAAAGGCCATAAATAATAGAATATCCATGTAGATTTATCTCTGTATTTTCTCCCTAAATGTACACTATTGCAGGATCCACCATGACTCTGCACCAAGGGATGTGATTGTAACCTAACCCAACACCAGCATTCAACCTCAACAATCTCTTCTCTCTCACTCCATCCACCCATTTCAGACAGTCATACACAACACAGAAACCAAAACTCAAGAGAGAAAGAGAGAGAGAGAGAGAGAGAGAGAGAGAGAGAGAGAGCAACAGAGACAGAGGGCAAAAAGAGGAAATAAGAAATTCAAATCCACTTTCTTGTCGTCACACTCCTCCTTCCTGTACAGAGGAAACCGGATGATGCCGTTTTGTAGCATGTTCAGATAAATGACATCGATTTCTTATACGACGCTGCATCCTGTGGCTTACTATACCATAATAATATTACCCCCTTTTAACTTTTCAGTCTGTCGCCCTCAGGGGGGAGAAATAAAGCTGCTGTATGAGACAGAGCAGCGGCCAATATTTAGTTCTGCAGATCCAACAATCAATCATAGCCATAGTTTCAACATGTCCAAAACGGAACATGCTGGACCTCATAAAGAGGCAGGAGAAAAGAAACACGGATGATGAGCATCAGACATTATCGTAACCCCGGTGTGTGCATTTGTGTCTGTGCACTTTCCTGTGTGTGTGCACGAGCACTTGTATCTGATTTGTTTCCAGGAACACCTCGTCAGGGGCATTGAGATGCAAGTCAGCACAAGAAGGAAAGTGTTTTTATGCGAGCACAGACGCATGCTCTCCTCGATGCTTCCAGGCACCTTGAATGACTTTTTTTTTCTCTCAGTGGGAGATCCTGGGAGGAGCTAAAGCAGCTTCAGTCATATAAACCTAAAGGCCAAAAAGAGACAAGATGTGACAAGCTCCTGAACTCTTGCCATTCAGTACATCACCCTTTCTGTCTCTCTCTTGCTTCCGCTCTCCTTTGGCAAAAAAAAAAAAAAAAAACTCCCTCCAGCTACCCAGCTTTTACAATCTTGGTGAATCCCTCACAACTGCAATCAGTCATGATAAGGTCTTTAATTAATGCAACAGGAAAGAAGAGGTCTTAGCCGGGAAGGCTGAAAACAAGCCAGTACTTAGGGTTAAATAACACTTTGATAAAGTTACACTTCCATCATTCTGTCCTGCTTTTTTTGCCTCTGTGACTCAACAATAAGCTACCACCCAATTTGTACATAAAATAACGTGTCCTTTTCAAGGGACGGTTCACCAAAATTACAAAAAACATACTTTCTCGTTGATCTTACAGGGGTTTCTCGCCATATGGATAGTTTAGGTTTTATTTGCTCAGATTTTGAGATATCTGTCGCTGGGATTTTTGCCGCCACCTTAATACAATGGTGGTGAATGTAATTTGGTGCTTTTACCTATTAAACAAGCTGGTATCTCAGCCTGGGCAAATAAAACCAAAATAGGTAAGTGAGAAAAGCTGAACCTTTAGTGGTGGCCCTTTACAGTGAAATCTGTGAATACAAATAGGCTCCAACTTTGAAGTGACACCCATTGTTGCAGTTTTATGGGCTCTGGTCTTTGTCTACATGAGACGCTGGTGTGAAATGAACTTGCTGGTTTTTGACGCTGCATGAGAAAAGGTGAGAAAGCGAACATGGATACAGCATTGTTTCCCATGAACAGTAGCAGGCTGGGGAGTGGGCTCTATTTAAGTGTTGTGTCTTCAGGCCAGACACAACCGCTTCCACGGATGAAATGTCAGTTGTTCCTCTCACATAAATCATACATAGATACATTAGAAATGTGCAATGACTAATGAAATGGGTGTGATTGGATCTGCCCCACTTCCCTTTAGTTTGCTGATCTGCTGTATACTGTGTATAACTCAAAGTCTATACTGTTCTACTGTTTTAAGGTGACATATTTCTCATAAATATGATCATTTTTTGTTGAAATTCTGCTGTATAATCAATTCATGAGAGTAGCATTTACAGAATATACAATTTGCATAACTTTAAGATTTCCTCCAGACATCCCGATATAGGTCATTTCATATCTCGATATACTATATCCCAATGTTTTCTAGTAATTCAATGAATTAATAGTCTGTATGAAATAACCATATGGTTATGGCTATATGGCCATATGGCTATTGTTGTATTATCCTGTGTGAATTAAATACTTTACAAATAAAAAGTACTGAGTATTTTCAAATTTTATTAAGAAATGTATGTGAATGTAAAGAGTCGTCCAAATGATGTAAATATTGCCGTAACGCAGTTCGTCACATAACTGAGCCCTAATAAAAAGTTAAATAATTTGTGTCTGATATGGTTTTTCCACAAAACGTTCAATTACTTAGTTACAAATTCTTAATATTTCATCTAAACCTTAACCACAAGACCAAAGACATTCAATACTTCACTGAAAAGTCAACTTTCAGTGTTTGTGCACTGGAGGCTCCAACTTTCCACATCACACTCTTATAAATTGCATATTGGACAGTGATTGGTTGTGATTTTACAAAAATGCATGTACACGCACGCTTTAAAAGATTACAGGTGAGCACCGAGAAACTTTCGTTCTATAGCAAATCAAAGTTTAGCCTTTAGGTTCAAAACTCGGCACACATACTTCATTCTGCTCAGTGAAGCACAAAGTGACAAAAAGCTACTTTAAACAGGATTTATCAGGTTGATGTGGTAAATGTCAAAAAATGAGTGCCATTTCCCTTTAAACCTCCACGTCAAAGCACATCAAAGCAACTGACCCAACAAAATCCTCACCTCGTGGTGCAGTTCTCATTTTTACTTGCAGCTTTAAGCACATTTAGACTCACTGTCCTGCACAATGACTCACAGCTTGTGTTGTTTTCCCCCTCTTGACATACAGTATAATTACTCTATTAAAGCTTACATCATCATTGCAATTATTAAGTCTACTAGCTGACAATTGCCTCTGGCTGGGCCTCATTTCATTGCTATGTGCCTTTGAGTGACACAAGCCAAATAGCCTGTTTGTTTGCATTGGCTGCTGGACTGGCATGCATGCTACATGCCAACATGGCCAAAATAGGACATGCTCAAAGCTAATAATGTCCCGTCTGTGTTCTCTCTGGCCTCGTTTTTTTTTTTGTGCGTGTGTCGTACGGTTTATGAGCATGTGTGTTGCATCAGACAGTTTGGGACGACAGCTAAGGAGGTGATCTTTTTCAACAAAGCCAAAGTTTTATGAAAGCATGTAAATAAAAGTGCATTAATAAGACTTTGTTGTAACACTGTTGGACTGACAGAAAACCTAAAAGCAATGAGAGTCCATGGTGATAAAATACTTTTTGATGAAGATAAGCAGCATATATGTATAATCCCTTAAGAAAAATTAGAAAGGAATGTATTTTGTTGTTGTAATTTTAGCTCTCTGTGATCACCAATCTTTCCAGATAGACACATCATCAAACCACACAAGTAATTAATGTGAAATCATCACAGAAAAATAATTTAAGAGCCTGCAGGCAAATCTCACCTTCTGTGAGCCATGTCTCTTGGAGTTGGCTTAAATCCTGGAAGAGGTCTGAACAGAAAGATAAAAAAGAAAGAAAGAATAATCAGCACACTGCAGAATGACAAGCCAACCACTATTTGTCTTCGTCTCCTGTTTTTTTTTTGTTTTTTTTAAATGCAGTAACTAACCCTCAGACTGAGATTGCCTGGGGGTAATAGACCATGATGTCAACATGTGTCATGTAAAGAGATCAGAGGCCAAAAATTGTGGACTTCCACTATACTTTACCTTCCGATTCCTGAGGGGGTAATTCTGTGTCCATGTATTTCCTTTTCGCTGCCATCAACAGTCTATTTAGGGGCCCATTTCCATGCGTCTTCTGCAAAACCCATAGATGTTAACAGAGACGTGAGAAACAAGACACAAACAGGGCACATCAGTGTCAAAATACCATGTTTAATGTGGCACGTGTAAAGTCAAGCCATTTGGACACATTTGACAAAAAAAATAACAAGAAGTCATTATTATTATAATCAGTAATTTGGAATGAACTACAAATAAGAGTCTACTGCAGCTATAGGTGAACATGAAGCTCCCCAGAAAACAACACATTTCTCAGTTGTGGAGGCAATCTGGGAAAAAAAAACAAACGCGCTGTTTGCGTCTGAAGAAAGTGACCATTTGGCACACATTGACACGTTCGTCAACCAAAGTATCCCACAAAAGAAACCCGCTGACAAACATCCCTAAATGCAGTACTTGCTATGTTTTTAGTTTGTGAAGATTTTGTCTTAGTTTTATGCGGAGTGAGTAGTTTTCTATCGCGCGCACACACAGCTGCTTCAGCCAAAACTCGTGCAGACGCGAGAAGGGGAGAGAGAGAGAGAGAGAGAGAGAGAGATAAAGCCCGGTAGCCGACTCATTACAACAAAAACACGCAAAGTAAGCATTAAAGTAACATAAAGAGTGCATCCATACGTACATTGGCTAAAGTGTAAGGCACTTGCTGGTCCAAATATCCATCCATCTTATAATCCATCCGTTAACCGTTTGTGGTCATTTAGGCTGTGTTGAGTGAGATCCACGCAGCCAGCAGAGAGAGGAAGGAGCGCTGCTTGTGAATGGAGCTGCGTGGAGGCTGCATGCATAATGAGCTCCATTCACAAAAAATGCCGAGGGGAAGTGATGGCGAGTGATTACCCAGCGGGCTGCTTCCCTCTTTACAAATCTCTTTTTTGTGTGTGTGACAGACAGCTCGTCACATCACATATAAGTTTAAGGTAAAGGTAATTTTATACCTCAAGCAGCTCTTTCTCCACGTTTTTGCAGAGTAGTTCAGTTTTATTTGGTTTATTTTTGTTTTATTTGGCGCTTTCTGATTTAAAAACATGTCGGGCGGGTCATAAAGCGTGTATGAATTATGAGAGTTATTTAAGCTGTTTCTCGGGCTTTTTGCCACGTCTGCCCGGATTGCCAGGCTCCACTTTCTTTAAGAACCAGTCCAGCGCTGAAACTGTGACAGGAAACAGATGTAGCGCGTTTTAAGTGGAGACCAACAACCAAACTAAACTCTAGTTCGACGGTAGATAACTGATACAAGCAGTTAGAGTGAGTTTGTACACGTTTATATTGAAGTGAAGTGACTTTTGAGCGCCAGCTGTGCTGTCATTTCTGTACCAGACATGATTTGGGGGGACTTGCTTTTCTTGCTCGGGCCAGATGAGGCTCGTGATTGGTGCATTTCCTCTTTCAAGGGCTCGAATTTCTTGCCTTTGTCCGGTTGAATACTGACTTATGAATGAAGTCTCGGTTCCCCGTATGAACCAATCAGAAGACGGGTAGTCTGGATCTTAGCAGCAGTGGGCGGAGCTTGTGCCACAGCAGCCAATCACCTCCCGGCAGACTGCAGGCTTTTGTACAGGATTTTCCAGTTGTTTTTCATTCACAAAAAGAGAGAGAGAGAGAGAGAGAGAGAGAGAGAGAGAGAGAGAGAGAGAGAGAGAGCGAGAGAGAGAGAGAGAGAGAGAGAAAGAAAGAAAGAAAGAAAGAAAGAAAGAAAGAAAGAGAAAGTTAGAAAAAAATACTTCCATTCATAAAAACCTGCCCCAGCACGAATGTTGTTTTTCTTTTTCTGCCCGGACGAACTCAAAGAACCATCTCACTTTGTTTACTTCATGTCATGTCTCTCACCCTCTACTTATGACAAGCAGTGATCTCAGCCAGGCAGGAGGAAGTAGCACTACCTCTGCAGGAACCTTGTATGAGCATAAAACTGATGTAAATCAGTTCAGGAATATGCATTCTTGCATTCTTGTGGTTTTAAGTCCACACCACAAAAAAACCCACAGGATTCAAAGTCCTCTTCATGAAGCTTTGTACACAGAATGGTGAAATGCTCGCTGCTTATTGAAACTTAACTGCCAAAATAAAAGCCACACACACAGTTTTTAAAGAGGAGCTGGCAGCCAGGAAGACAGGACACAAAGCTCTGATGGGATTGGAGTTTTAGTTTCAGAATGAGATTGAGAGACGTACACATCAAGAGCATTCCTCTTCCTCCCCCTCTCTCCCTTGTTGATCTAATTCAATCTCCAAAACAGGTGATACTGCACATGTATTTTCTGCGTAATGATATTTAGATGCACATTTAGATTTACGCAACAGGCTATACATGTTACATCAGCTCTGTACAGCCAGCACTGAGCCGTTTTGCAACAGAGAGCAGGACACTTTGCCTAATTTTTTCCTATGGTTAAATACTGGTTAGTTTGACCTCTTTGACCGAAAAAGAAAAAAAATCCATAAAACGAAACAAGTAGAGGGAGGAAAAAACTGTCTTTGGTTGAATTCCACACTAACCAGTGACATTTCCCAGCTGGACTAAGACTTCCATAGTATGAACTGAAAGATAAATGGAAATCGGTTTGTGCTGATGGTTAGACTGATGTTTTTCATAACGTAACCTCATTTTATCTCAGACATTAAAGCACGACTAAACATTATTCTGTTGTTACCCCTGACAACCAACAGGGGTGGCAGTAGCTCAGTCCGTAGGGAGTTGGATTGAGAACCAGAGGATCACCGGTTCAAGTCCCAGTACAGACCACAGTACAGAGTGTGCATTGATAGCTGCAGAGATGCCAGTTCACCTCCTCTTGAGCAAGGCACTCTACCCCCCCCCCAACCACTCAGGGCTCATTCTGACATCTCTCCATTTGTGGATGAATAGGTCCTGAGCATGTGTGTGTATTTCAGGCCTGTGTGTAGTGATTTCTAACAAAACAGAGTGTAAATTGTAATTTCCCCACTGGGGATCAATAAACAATATTAAATAAATTAATATGTGGCTTCAGAGATGTGAGCTCTGGCTTTGAAAATTCCCACTTTTTAAGTTAAAATTATTTTTTACCGTGGCTCCAGGGATGGTGATTTTTGTCTGTTGGTTGATGTATTGCCATTAAAATGTTGAACAGATGTCCGTGGTCCCCAGAGGGATGAATCCTACTGACTTTCCTTCTAGCGCCACCACAAGGCTGACATTTGTCTTTCTGTCTGTATGTCTGTCCTTCAATTTCTCGACAACCGTTCATCCGATCAACTTCACATTTGACGGATGTATTGCTGAGGACTAGCCTGGATGCCAGCCGAACTTAGCCCCGCCCACAACATTTGAGGTCGGGAAGTTCGGTCTGGACTTGATCCGTTGTGGTTGTCGGTCCGTGTGTTCCGTGTGTTTCGTGCCGTCATCCGTCCGAGGAGCTGTCGGCCTTCATTTTGGCCGACTTGATATGATGCGTCGGAGGGCGGGCAGTCGGACTCCATGACCAATCTGATTGGTGGAGTGCTAACCCGGAAATGACGAGCGGGATTAGCGTGACTAACGCTTCTCAAAATATGACGAAAATCTTCTAAACTGATCTTTGTCGATCTGAAATGAAGACAGATTCAGCAACTGCATGGCCTATTTCTCGCTTAAAATGTTTTCAGAAACACGTTTTGGTGAACTATTTCAGTACAACATGAGATCGTATTCTGAACAAGCCGTCATGACAGTCTGGCTTTGAATTTCCGGAGAAACCAGACCCACGTGACACGTTCGTCCAATCAGCTGCTGTCGGCAGAAGGGCATCACTGCTCAGGGAGGCAGTCAGTCCGACTGCCTTTTCTGCCGAAGGTCGGCCGTCCAGTTGGTGTGTCACCGGCTTTACACCCCCAATGGTTGGGTACAGCTCGCGCTCTGTCGCTCGCTACAGCACATTCAAGAGCAGATGAAGAAAGAGAGATCGGAGATGGCAATTGTAGAAAACTCAAACATTTCAAGCATCATCGATGTAACTTTCGGAATTAACACTTTTGCTGAAACCTTGTTGAAAAGATTGCGGTTCGCTATGCTAATACCTCCTTCTTGAATGAACTGGGAGAAAAATGGAAAGCTGTTAAGTGCTAATGGTTTGATTCCCCTATATTTCATTTCTACAACCTTATTTTGTCCCAGATATTAAAGCATGACTTAACATTACTGTGTTACAGAGTATTGGCAAAGCATGTGAGCTTTTTGGACACAAAATCCCCCCTTTTCCATGTTAAAATGATTTTATTTGTGCTTGTCATCTCTTTTTCTCTCAATGTGGAATTAACTTCTCACTTGTGAAAAATATTTACACGGTTTAAGTGAATGAAATAAAAGTTCCTGTATAGAAAACCCCTCTGTCTCTTTTCACCTGATGTGAAAACTGTTGCATGTGATTTCAGACAACATACAAATAAGTTGACTCCTGAAATGTGGCACGTGTTTGGAAAGCACATGTGTTTTTAATTCACACGGGTTCACCTCTTTAAATTGAAAAAAGGGGTTTTAGAAACAGCCGCGAAAATACCTACACAGTGATGCATTTACTGTTGTGCTGATACAGCCAGGTTGTTACAGACACACGATCTGCAACTTCTTTATATGCTTTAGAATTAATTGAAATTGTAAAGAACATAGGCAGTTGCTATAGATCACCTATTTCATTTACAGTACACACACAGACACACGCACACACACACACACACACACACGCACAGAAATGCATTGTGAAATCTATTGTAATAGTCGTCCACCCCTGAGTCTATATAGCTTTGTCAGCAGAGAGATAAGTACTGACAGAGACAGAAGGGAGGCATTTTAAGTTCAGTGCGGTGCTGTAGAGTGGACTGAGAGTGCTTATTGATCAAAGCTGGCTGTGCTTGATGGATGGATGAAATGTTATTATAGCTTCAGCTGTTCTAGTTATTGACAGACAGAGAGAGATGTGTCGAAATGGAGGCAGACAGAGAGAAATATTCGGAGAGAGTAAGATACTTTCAAGAGGCATATTAAAAGAGTGAATGGAAAGAAAGAATGAGGAAGCAAGACAGATTGAAAGAAAAAGAGGATGTCGAGAGAAGAAAGACATGAAGGAGTCAGAGGCTGAGGCATCTGTGGGGGATGGGGGTTGTTAGGAAGGCCTGTCGACAACACCTCTCCGTCTGTCCTCTCTTCCTCTCGCTGGAGCTTGGTTTGCCTCTCTCGTCCCTCCTACTCCTCCCTCGCTCCTGATAAGGCTGATGGTGACTGATAGACACATAAAGATCTTTGGTAAAACAAGGGTACAACACATGGATTTACTGAAAGCATGCTGCGCCATCAAAATGTCCAATCACAATCACAAAAGTGATTGTGATTGGATTTTTCTTCTTCTTTCTTCTCTCAAAATTACCTGTGTAAAAATACTAAGATCTTTTTAGGATTAATTCATTTTGATGTAACCTTCGCACACTGCAAGCCAAATTATTGTTGCATTTAGTGGTTGTTCTGGAGCTTTTAATCACATCACACTATCTTAAAGTGTGTCCGGTTGTCATGGAATTGTAACTTCCAATTTCTATTTTGTTCCGGGGCACTTTAAAAACATCTCGTTCACGTTGGCTTAAAAGTTGAGTTAAACCAAGATGGACAAGAAGGTCAAGAATGACAGATTTTTCATTCCTAAATTTTGATTTTAAATATAAATTGATGGTTTCATTTGAGCATGGTTTTGCAGAAGAAGTTGTGTCGTTACTCCTACATGATGAAAAACCAAACAAACACATACAGTACATGTTCATCGAAACATAACAAGCTATCCCAATCCAAACCTGCTAAATATAATTGTAATATATAATATAATTGTTTCAACACGTCCTCGTACCAACAGGCACACGTTGTGAAACGGTCGCAGTTTTAAACACATGGCTAACGTTGTGAATTGATACAAAACTTCTTGGTTAGGTTTACGTACATAAGTGAAGTACGTAACGTAGGCTACATGGTCGTTAAAGGAACACGCGGACTTATTGGGACTTTAGCTTATTCACCGTATCCCCTAGTTAGATAAGTCGTAACTCTGTCTGACGCACCCACCGCTAGCCTAGCTTAGCCCAGATCCTGGAGGTAACTGGCTCCATCTAGCCTACTGCTTCCAATAAGTGACAAAATAACGCAGACATTTTCCTATTTACATGTTGTGATTTGTATAGTCCCAGTGTGTACAAATACCATGGTCACATGAGACACAGCCATCTTCTAACCGTATACAAACTGGGAACTATATTCTCAGAAAGGCGAAGCACTGCTACTTCTGCTACTTGGGCGGAGTGATTTGCTTGCAGCCACTGAGTGAACTCCAGGCGAACTCTATCGCGTTATTTTGTCACTTGTTGGGAGCAGTAGGCTAGTTGGAGCCGGTTACCTCCGGGATCTGGGCTAAGCTAGGCTAACGGTGGGTGCGTCAGACAGAGTTACGACACGCACGGAGATGAGAAGGGTATGTATGGACTTATCTAAGTCGGCATGTTCCTTTAACACTTGTATATAGCGCGGTCTACTTGTGATACGATCGTCCAAGACACATTTTAAATGTTTCCGGCCACCAGATGAATGTAAGTCCAATATTGTCTATAGCTCTTGATGTCGGTCTCCACCATCTCCTGAGGGAAATATCTGGCTCTGTAGCTGCTAAATGCTCCACTATGTTCACTAGCTAGTTGCTTTGTTTGTCTGGTTGATCATTATAATGATTATGTGTTGGTTCAACACTATGAGAGACCCCTTTCACTATTAATCATACAATCCATATGATAAGTTGTCATATGATTCATTCTTAATATAGAAATATTCACTATTGCTGCTTTAAGTGTTATTCACATTTCAACTTTTGTCAAGTCTCAAAAAAAGAAATCAAACTTAAATAAAACAGGACATTCACTGTATATGGGTGACATTAGCTCTCATTATGAACGCTGGGCATCACAGGAGCATTAAAACAAACAGGACTTATTCTCAGGCTGGAGGCCGTCAGGGCTCTCTGGTTTGTTTGGAGTGTGGATCGAGCTTCCGAGGAAGAGCAGCCTCTCTCACGTGCCATGCCAACTGAAAAATGATTCCTAATGCAAACACTCATCGTGTGAAACACAGGGCAGTCTGTGTGTGTGTGTGTGTGTGTGTGTGTGTGTGTATGTGTGTGTGTTTCACATGCCCTTGAAGCTTGCTTGCGTGTCTGTGCCCAGAGACAAACCTTTTCCAGTTTCTCTTCCACGGTGACCAAAAATAATATCAACTCCACACAAGTTTCCTGATTCATCTCATATCCTTACTATGCCACATTGCCAAATCTGGACCCCCCAGGGCTGTTCCCCCATGTCCTGCTTGCGCAAAAGTTCCTGATTTACATCCAGGATAATATTTCCTCATGAAAACAATAAATACCTGAAAATAACTCCAGACAAAATAGAGCCGGCTATGTTTGTTGTATGTTTAAAAAAAAAGCAAAGAGCCCTTCCTTTAAAGGTCAAGCTGGATGATTTGAACTTACAACCTTCCTGGATATATACCATTGTTTAGGGCGTTAAAGTACTCTATATCATGTTGCTCTTGGAGAGCTGCCCTGGAAAGACACACATCAGTGTCTTGATTATTAGGGGGCACCTAAACAGTGAGTATACTGTATTTCAATGTGTACAAGGAAGCTAAAAGTTGATTTGTGTGTCACTTCTGTTGACATGATTGGTTGTTAGCTGGGAGCTTTTCCAGAATTTTGATTTACACCTCCTGGCGTTGTGCTCCTGAGGCTGGTGCAGGGGATTGTCACTGCCTGCCGGAGTTTAGACCACAGAGACACGTCGAGTGATTTCCCACCCGTGCACCGCCCCTGTGGAATTCCTGGCAGTGATGTTCAGTCAGCACCCCAGACAGGCTTCGCTCTGCCTGCTCTCAGCAACAGATGAGCTTCAGTGAAGGTGTGTGTGTGTGTGTGTGTGTGAGGAAAAACAGAGAGAAAGAGATCTTTATTAGTGTGTTTATGAGAAAGTGTTTCATGTTTAATGCATACAGTCCCATCCATCTCCTCCTCCTTTGCATGTGTGTGCTGTAAAATCCGCCCAGGGCCTGTCCTTCATTCCCCCAGGACACTGCACCGTTGCTGGGATGCCTGCTTGTGTATAGCCATAGTCAGGAAATGTCACTGTTGGCATCTGACGAGAGCTAGTGCGCCAACCCAAGCGTGCCTCCTAGCCACCTGCGGCCCAACCTCCTCCGCCGCAGACACTGGCTCGCTTGTTTGTTCACCGACCATTCCTCGCCATTCCCCTCCAAAGTCAGCCTGCCTGGCCTGCTCTGGGCCTGTGAAAGATCAATCAGGTGAGCACAATAGCATTTATAGGGGTGTTTTTGACTGGCAGCCCTGAAGAGAAGTAGCTGCCATGCAGCTGCACCGGCCCAGCTGAGCTGCCAGATAAAACACAAAGCTGACTCTAAACTCTCCCCCACACAGCCACAACACCCGTTTAATGGTTTGAAACAGGCCAAAATAAATCATAAATGTAAACCCTACCTTTTTAGCCTGCTCAGAATGTTTTATATTTATTTTGTTTCTTTCTTTTATTTTAATATTTTATTTTTGGCTTGCATTGTTTTATTGTTTATCTTTTTTTTACTGATTTTTATTAGTCAGTTGATAAATGACAGAAAAATTCCAGCCTTAGTCTTATTGGCAACACATTTCACTGAAAGACCAAAACCAATGATGTGTCTGTGGCCTTCAGCCCTAAACCAATCCTGCTACAGATTGCAACATTTTCAGATGTGGATTAAGACACATTTGGTGCTCCAGTGAGTATTTGTGGCAGCAGGACGGTGTGTGTGGGATTGCCTCAAAATAATCTACAGTGTGTGTGTTCTCCCAGTGCAACAGTGTGGCTCATTGATGTGGTTTTATTAGTTTTTCAATGGAGCTCTATGGCACAGAGGAAGAAGATGTAGGCCTATCAGAGTTTGACCACGGTTTTTGCTAAAAAATAAAAGATGATATATATATTTTTTCTTGATATGTTTTGTTTATTTTTTAAATGTTCTACATCAAACTATTTGTTCAAATTGGGTTAACATTGTTAAAGACATTTGCATGTATTCACATTCATGTGTATTCACACATTCACACTATAAAACCGGCCCTCTATTAGCAGCCAAAGGCACATCGTGGAGACCAAAGAGTGCTGTGGGATACATTGTTTTGTTCTGAAAGAAGGATGACTTTAAGGAGACACAGAGGAGCCTTGTTGCTGTCTCTGTCTCTGTCTCTCAATCACTCGTTCGCTGCCCACATAACGCTGGTTTTGTGTAAACCCTCCTATTGTTGCCACAAGCCCCCTCTTCAACCCACATTTCCATTTATATCCCATTTTCCACTTCATTTCCATGCTAATTTGAGGATGGGGGACATCAAAAAATCCCATGTTATGTCATTTATGTTGCAGCTGGTCTATCTATCCATACAAGGGGAAATCCAGTGGGGCTGGCCTCAGGGCATGGCGGACTGACGATAAAGACATCTCTTATGAATGTAACATAAAGGGACACTCAGTATTGAGTTAAAAATCAAACAAAAGTTATTTTAGCTTTTCTGAGCTCTGCTCCACATTTTCTTCTGGGGTTTCATGGTTTTGCAATCCGTATTGTTGTGTTTTCACAAGGGAGCCTGTCTAATTTTGTTGGATTCCTGCTTGTAATGACTCCCAATCCTTGTAAACTCTGTGTTGTAAACAATGCCTCCAGATCTTTCCACCAAAACAACACACAAGCCTGTTTGGAGGCCTGAACAAGTGGGCGGTTGTGTTTAGTTTGGGTTTATCCGGTACTAGGAGAGCTGATAACACAAGGTTCCTCAGCTTGACCGCAGATGTCCCACCATGGGTGACGGTGAATTTAATAGGATGTGAAGCTTATAGGTAAACTCGACTTAATGTTCTATATGGAGTATGTGCTGCTTTCTTGTTGTTTATGAAGAAATGTTTTTGTTGCTTTTTAAAAAAAATTTTTTTTTGTGATCCTCAAATAGCAATGGAAAAAAAAGATTCTACAGCCACTTTAGCATCTCTGTGAGGCTGGAATCTAAAGAAAACTGATCGACTTGGACTCGCACACTGTTGACTTAGACTTGGACTTGAGGATTTATGAAATCGGACTCGGAAGTTGGATGAAGTTTCTAATTACTTTTATGTCAAATAGGTCATAAAAATGTGATATAAGATAACTATTATAGACTCTACTCGGACTCTTCTTTGGTAGTCTCGCTTTGCCAGACCCTCCTCCAAAGCTCGCTGAAGGAGGGTCTGGCTACTCCCCATAGCATTCAGGATGGGAGGAAAACGTGCTCTGGTTTAATGGCATTTCTTTAAACCAATCAGAATTGTTATGGGCGGTGCTAAACTCCACACAGAACTGCTGCAAAATAGTCGTGCGAGAGAAAACTCATGTTGGACAGATAGTCTAGCTAGCTGTCTGGATTTACCCTGCAGAGATCTGAGGAGCGGTTAACAATAGTCCTCGTAAATCCACCAAATTTAAAATCCCAGCACAAAGAAAGCAGAAGGAAACGGAAAAAACATGCATCCGGCGGAATTTCCTGCAGCACCGGAGCAATCCCCGAAGTGGAACGCGAAGGACATAGACTCGGACTCGACAGTTGGTGACTCGACTACAACACTGCCATCTGAATAAATCTACTACTGTGTCATCACCACACACACACACACACACACACACACACACAATCATAACTAGCAAATCAAAAGATAAAAGGTGACCTACTATAAGGAACAGCTAATGCTCTACATGTATGAAATGCCTGGCATGCCACGCTGACTTTGAAGTGAGAACAGGGGGAGAAGTATGCGAGACTGGCACCTGTGCCATCCTGTGACATCTGGGACTTCACCAGGCCAGGAATGTGCACGACTGCCCTTGATGGAGGTGCATGTGCTGTATGATGGACTGATGGCAATGAGGAAGTGGTTTAAGGGCTATTACCATAAGCTGTGTCCTTGGAGGTGAAAATGCCAGCGGGTCTCTGTGATGTGGGCCTAATGAATGGTGTCCTTTGACAGACACTGGATGCCTCTCAGTGATATTAGCACTACATGTATGGTAATTGCGGGTTACTTTTAGTAAAGGCTGTTACCTCGATATGAGCACGTACTGTCCCGAGCTTTGTTATTTTAATGTCTCATAAGAGCAGCTTGGACGAAAGTCAAACACCAAACTTCACAACTATACCCAGTGGAGGAAGTATTCAGGTCCTTTACTTAATTAAGTAAAGTACTAATTATGAACCAAACTGTGGAAATACTCCATTACGTAAAAGTCCTGCATTCAAAACCTTTAATAAGTTAAAGTATGTATCAGCAAAATTTACTTCAAGTTTCATTGTGCAGTAAAATGTTCCCTGTCAGTGTTTTCCTATTATTATATCTGATGTTTCTGGACTAATATTAATGCTGCATTAATGTGTATGTTGTATCTTTAAGGTTTAAGGTTGTGCTAATTTGAACTCCTTTATATACTGTTGGGTAGTTTAATCTACAGCAATGCATCATATTCTATAAGATCATCATATTTTTGTAGCGTTGCTGTCCTGTGGGAACCATGTATCTCTATAAAGGTTTAAAACTTTTCAAGGTGTTAAAAAAACAGCCCTGTTTCAGCTTTATGACGATGCATTTTTCGGCTGATCCAAAAGGCTTTTTAAAGACTTTATTTAGCTTAAGAAGTATTTTCTCAACACATAAAATAACACTTCATCCTTCGGTTTATCACAAACATTCAACATCAGCACATCTGGAGATACATGGTTTTCACTGGACAGGAAGGGGATGAGAAACTGTCATCTGAAAAGTAACTACAGCTGTCAGACAAATGTAGTGCAGTAAAAATCACAATATTTGCGTCTGAGATGTAATGAAGTAGATGTATTAAGTTAAAATGGACATACTCAACTAAAGTACAAGTACCTCAAATTTGTATTTAAGTACAGTACTACTTGAGTAAATGTACTTAGTTACATTCTAACTCTTTTGATAGGTCTGAAAGACAAAAAGCTGCATCAGCTCTGTAAGTTGATCAAGTCTCGCATCAACTCAAAATGAACTCTTACAGACATTTCTTATTCATGACTTTGGAGATTCCCCATCATACCCGTTTTTAACTTTAGAACACAATGAGGCTATGAATTATGGGTAATTGCCTCTGATGGAAATTGTGCACGAAGGGCCCCAAAACAACAAGAAGGAGCCCGTAAGCACTTGCCGATTTCATACTGGGAGAGCCCTGAACTGTCAGGATTTACAGTAAAAGAAGGGGTGGATTTTGAGACCGGGAATATGCTGTGCTCACTTAATCAAAAAAATATGTTAGAAAACCCCATTGCATACACAGTACATGTTTACAACACACTTCAGGAGTAGGCTATAGGTGTCCTTCTTTCCAAATCTCCAAAGATAGGCTGAATAAAACATGCAAATTTGAGCCGGAATCTTTTTTGCAATGTTGTGTTTCCAGATCACAGCAATTGCATTGGTTATCTTAGCAGAAAGATAGAAACGATGGCCAAAACTAAGAAAATAAAGTTGAAATAAACTGAAATTATCCTTTAACAAGGCTGCATAGCTCAGATGTTAGAGAAGTAGAAACAGTTTTATGTAACATGCCACCATGTTTTCTTCTTCCTCAGAAAATGTTTTGAGGGTATAGCTCCATGCAGCATGACGTAATAAAAACAATATTCCTTTAAGAAAACTTGGGCCCCGTATTGTGGGAAATGCTAAGACACCACTCCCTTCTCGTGTCATGCTATATTTGCTCTTCTCAGGTAAAGCTGCACTGATGTCAGCCCTCGAACATCAGGGGATGAAGTCAGTGGTGTTTGAAGGAGTGAGATCATTTTTCCATTGACTGCAGAGTGGGGCAGTGTAAGGGACACCTCTTGTGGCAATCAGGGAGATGCTTGTCTGCCTGCTCGGCTGTCTATCGACCTGCCTGTCTTTCTGCTTTTATACTTGCTTTGTGCGCTCAACTGTCTGTCATTCATGTCATTCCAAAGAGAGGATGAACGTGGTTTTCTTTTCTTTATTTCTCATACTTTTCCTCTATTTTATTTTGGTGGACGTGTCCATTCACATATAGTAGAGACTTAGGGAAGAGGATAAGGGCCATTGTGAAAAATCTATTTGAGTTCTGAGTTTAAGTCAGAATTCTGACTTTATTCTCACAATTTGAACTCAGAAGTTAAATACATTTTTCACATGTGGCCCTAATCCTATTCCGTAGAGACTCAATACAAAAATGCCTAAACTTATATCTGGAATTACACTACTTTGACGTCGACACGTCTAAAAGATCCGATCTAGCATCTACCACTGTTTGCTGCCGTGGCTCCACGATGGTGGAACGAGCTCCCCACCGACGCCATGACAGTAGAAACTCTACACGTCTTCCATCACAGACTGAAAACTCACTTGTTCAGACTTCATTTTTGCCCATGAAAAGATAAAAAAAAACCGTCCTCTATCTCTTGTTTCTTAAATGTAGCACTTGACGAAGATTTGCTTATTTGATTAATTCTATAAACTTGCATGATTTTAGCAATGTTTGTGTGGTAAATTTCATGATTGATTGAACACACGTATTGTAAGTCTCTTTGGATAAAGCGAATTAATAAATTCACTGAATGTAAATGAATGAATGTAATGTATTGTTATCGCCTCCTGGCTTCAGGCTCCCTACCTAACAAACAGATACGAGAGCGGTATAAATGTTCTCATCCAACTCTCAGCAAGAAAGCAAAGAAGCATATCGCCAAAAAGTGTTCCTTTAAGAGCTCGGGTCACCACTCAGAACCTAATAAACACATTTGAGGATTTAAAGATTTATCGTGACGCATTATGGTCATGGTTTTCTTACTGACAGAGTAAGAGAGATTGCTTACTCTTCTTACTACTGTACTACACACAGATACTGGTTCGTGCATTCTTTGCCTTTGTACTCTTTTTCTCTCTTGCACACACTCAAATACACACTAACACATATACGTGTGCATATAAGTGTCCAAGACACATGTAGTAACTGACATACTCTAACTGGAGTACAGAGGAGCCGTGCAGAGGCACATTACACCTGTGATCACGAGCACACGGTAACAAACAACATGAAACAAAACACTCACAAACAAACAGGACTACACACACACACACACACACACACACACACACACACACACACACACACACACACACACACTCCTCCCCCCCTTTACCCATCTCAGCATGACATCAGCTCGTCCTGGGTTACTCGGCCTCCCGAGTGTCCTGATGGCAGAGATAAGGCAGGAAAGTCACTGATTAGCTGGGAATCTCGTTACACAGGGAGCAACGGATCCCTCCTCCTCCTCTTCCTCCTCTAGGCCAAATGATGAGCAGATGAAGCGGAAACCAAACACAAAAAAATAGATAAACAAAACACACACCTCATTACCAGACCAAACTGAATCTGCAGATTTATTTTATTTATTTATTTTTTTTTACAGTTTTTTCAAAATGAAAATCTTTGGAATTAAGCGGACTGTTTTTCTGCTTGGGGTGGAGATTCTGAGTTTTATTTGAATTTGTTTAATTGTTTAATTTGTTTAAAATCTGCAGAAAATCTGCGGAAAACTCTGCAGATTACCTGCGGCCCTGCTCAGTCCTTGATTTATACAAAAACACCTTGGACATCGGTGAATCTGTGGGTTGGGTTACCATGACATTTTTTTTTTTACTGATTTTTATGTTCCCCAGCATTAGTCTTGCTTAAACCTAAACCAGAATAATAGGACATGAAGTTAGATTTTTACTCTAAAACCTGATAAAGTTGGATCCAGTCCTGTTGTATTTAATCGTCTACAAATAATTTATTTATTTATGTATTTTAAAGATGAGTTTTTTTGTCATTTTAGGGCAGCTTAGACATGAAAGGGGAAAGAGTGGGGGAATGGCATGCAGCAAAGGCCTGCAGGTCAGAATCGAACCCATGGCCACTGTGTCGAGGGCTGAGCCTCTGTATATGGATGCGTGCTCTACCAGGTGAGCTACCCAGGAACCCTCATTTATTTGTTTATTTATTCAGTTTATTTCATGTGTTTATCCATTCATTTAAATCACATTTATTTAAATAATGAAATAATGTGAAACCGGCTTGTTTATTATTCACTTTATTAACAATCAACCAATCAACCATGGTGGTATTTTTATTTATGTTCAGACTGTAAATCAGACTGAACCTGTATGAGATGGATGTGTTGTTGACTTAAGCGCCCTATTCTTCTGATGTTACAACATTTCCCAGTAATGTTGCGAGGGCGTTGTTGCTTGGCTTTGCTGCCGTTGGGCTCATTGTCTCGAGTACAAGGGGAGCAAACGTATGCTTGAAGGAGCCCCATTTAAGACTCAATCAGTCCTTTGGTGGGGTCCACTGACCCAGAAAATGGGTTTCCACAGCTAGAGGAAATGATACTCAGTAATCACCTTACTGGCAACACTGGGGACGGAATGCACAGAGATCTCACACAGAGTTGCAGAGTAGGTGAACCTCTAGCCTTATTATGCCTGAGATGTAATATCTCATCAGCGTCAGTCAGAGTTAATTGAAAACGTTTTCAAACCAGTTTCTTCCTTGGCCAGTAATCCACACGTTTAGTGGTTGTATTGTTTACAGCTTTGGTTGCTTCACCCTTTGGTGCGCATGTTTCCCACACATTCCTGTCATAAACGTTTTGTACAAAAGAATTCTCCAGAGCTGAGAGCAGGTGTATCATGTGTCCCTCATGTTACTTTCTCATGGGAGACAAAGGCAAACGATCATCACTTGATGTTTGTAAAGCTGTGTTAGAGTAAGAAATGTACAAAAATATTGTGGTGTCTGGTCTTATGTATAGCCTACCTAAACCATGGTCCTGGTCAAGTGTCGATTTTCATTTATTTATATACATTTTTTAACCACGCTACATGTTGCAGCACAACTCTATGCCGAACAGTGTGTTTGTAGGTCCACCGCTTTGGTTTAGACTGAAATACATCACAACTATTGGATGGATTGCCATGGAATTTAGTACAGACATTCATTTTCTTATGCAACAGTTACTTTGTATGTAATGTTTGTATATTTGTTTTTTCTGTATTTATTGTTTATTTTATATTAATGTTTAATTTGTTTGTTTGTTTGTTCATGTATGCACGTTTCACCAAGGGAAATTCTTATTATTATCTTAATTATTGTGGCTTTAAAACCTTTTCTGATTCTGATTCTGGTGTCTCTCTCAGGATGAATTGTATCAAGTGTGAATTTGCAATAGCTGCGACCACGTACGCCCATGCAGCCACACGTCCATGCATTCACACACAAATACACACACCACTGATAAACATATCCTGCTTGATCTAGTTCGACACAATTAAGGCAATTTTTTATGTACGGGGCCATGGAAACCTCATCCAGCGACCCTAAAGGGCTAATGTGTCCGACAGCGTCCCATTACATCTTGTTAAGGGAAAATGCACAATGTCATGTGATTTGAACAAATGCAGATCAACTTCAAAACTAGTTACATTCATGTAAATATACAAACTAATGATATCATATATTTTGAATTAATATCACTGATTTAAAGTGGCTATATGTAACTTTCAGTTTGTGTTGATTTCAGCGGCCCCTTTGGACAAAAGCGGTACTGTTTTTACCACACCTGTTGTCGTAAAGATCTAGGAGTTAGTGTTACCGGGAGGCCATATAGTTGCGATGAATGTTTTGCTCTGACAGATAATCATTCATTTACCATAAAAGAATACATTACAGATGCGTCGTTGCATTTCAAGTGTTGCTTACGGTAACTTAGCCTACTTTGGACGTATCGTGAGCTAAACCGGGTATCACTGTCACTGTGTCACGAGCCAAAGAATTAAAAGTGTTGTAGCAACGAACGTAGTAATAACTTAGATTAATATAGCACATTTCATGAAACCCACGGACGCTTTACACAGGTACAGGGGGACAATGGAATAGAAACTAGTAGGCCAACACAAACACGGACTAAAAGGAATAAAACGTCTGCGCTAAATGGAAGGGGGATATAATTTAATGTCGGCTACTGACGTACAACCACATCGCGCATTGTAAAGTTATCTTATGAATGAAATACACATATTACATACCTAAGGGCCAATTCTGGGTTGGTTTTGAATAATTTCCAATCTCATAATCAATCCCGTAATTGTCTTTTACTTTCCATTTTAGCTTTTAGTTGTTCTTCGTTTAATTTCCTTCTTTCCTGTGATGGTGCTGCCGCCACATAACTTCTAAAATAAAAATACAATTAGATCTATATAAAGAAATCTCCTGCTACCTTTTTCCAGGCTGGACACACTAACACAGCCTTTTCCGGTGTTATGCTGAAATCTGTGACCCGTCAGAATGTGTGCTCTGTAGCGCCTACTACCTGCTGTAAATCATTTTGTGACAAAACGGGAAAAATCGGACCAGTACAGAGGCATCAATAAAAACTATATAAAAATAGTGATCTTTTCACTGTTAGTCTCGTTTGCTGTTACAGCTCATTTATGATCATCAGATGGAAAACTACACAGTTTCAGAAACATTTAAAAGTTACATAGAGTCACTTTAATTATGCTACATTTACATCCGCTCAGATTTATTAGCATTTAGCTCAAAGCGCCGCTGAGCCTCACAGAGCTGCTGGCTGGCTGCAGACTCTCAGTCTTGTTAAAACAAATATGATGACATAATAGATGCAATCCTGCACAGAGAAAGGAGTAATGAACATGTCACTCAAACCTACAGAAGCCTGTTCCCTAATGGACAAGGCTCAACAGATAGCTTTTACAAATAAACCTCAAGTGACCTTCCTTGCTAAACTTCAGCATACTGCATGTGAAAAAAAACACAACCTTTCTTTATTCCTGAAGCTGATAATGTCATATTATGACACAGAGCACAGTGGATACGGGTGGGTCTGGTTCAGTGAAAACATTTTCCCTGTGATATTCAGTTACACATGCCATTACATAATCACAAGTGATTCTAAATAGGTCATTCGGGCACTTGTTATTTAAGATCTTCGCAGGACCTGTTTTGACACTCATGGCAATTGATCTGGCTTGGAGTCCGGTTTCACATGGGAATTGATTGTGTGATAAAGATAGAAAGATTGATTGACTTCTTCATTCAGAAAGCATTATATGCAACAGACAACTCAACTCTTATTACATTCTTTCTGAAAATTAACTTTATAGCTTGATAAAAGAGTTTTATTTTACTGATGTGGTCTTATAACATAACTTAATTTACAATAAATTAAAGTGAAAATCATTTTTAAATCCAAGAACTTCTTAAAGCAAGACTATATTTAAAACAAGAAATAGCACATTCTTCTTCTTCCAAATCGAAAAGTTGAAATGATAAGCGATAAAATGCATCCTTCCTCAATTTAATACACTCAGGGATTTTTGCTGATAGAATCTTATTTGGTCTGGTATGACCATGGCTTATGGTGGCTAATGTTATCTACTGCTGTGTAAATGACATTTCTGAGTGAGTCCACCGACTGAATGACTCTTCTGTTCTTGTGCTACTGTTTTAATATGTACTAATATCTTGTAATTGTCACACCTGTAAAGAAATAGTTCAACATTTTGGGGAAAAAAATGCTTATTTGCTTTCTTGACAAGACTTATATGATAATATTACTGATTTTAACCCATGATCTTTTTCTAAACCGAACCAAGTAGTTTTGTTGCTTAAACAGGTTCTGCACTGCAGAGGCTTGCACTGGCTCACTGACTGCTGGTGTTGCTGGACGTTTCAGGAAAAAAAATTGCAAAACATTTTGTAAGATATCATACGAACCGTTGTACAGTCTAAGAATAAGTTGCAAAATAATCTGTTATATATCCTTTGTCTATCCTGGACAAAACCCAAAGAGTAAAAAGTGCAAGTATTTTTGTTGTACTGCACATTGCTGCAGCTCCTCTTTTCACCCTGTGTGTTGAGCTCTCTGTTTTAGCTACAGAGTGAGACATCTCACTTCTGTTCCATCTCTGTTGGGAGTCGCACATGTGCAGTAAGTACTGCTAGCTTGTCAGTTGCAGAGTATGAGGGAGAGCCACGCTAGCAGCTAGGCGAGCATTATAACATGTGTTACAAAGTGACGCACGTTCGTCTCTGAAGTAAAGGCTGGACTACAATAGAGCTGTTTGGAGCAGTTTGTGAACAGTGTTTTCTGTTGGAGATGGTAAGTCCCTTTGGGGTGGACTTTGGGCTTTTTCACTTTGTAAACCTATAACGTGCACAAAAAGATATATAACACAATAAAGGAAAGGGGAAAAGCCAAAAAGCACAATATGAGCACTTTAAAGTAAAAGATCTGAATACTTCTTCTATCACTGGTGTAGTCTTGTTTTCATTTTGTTCATCTGTTAACTTTTAGCTTCTATTGCTAAGCTCACAACACAGGACAGTGTCAAAAGGAAAAGAGACGTGGAAAACATGAGGATAAAACAACATTGTGATTGCTTCCATCCACTCTCTGACCGTGCATCTACCTGAGCGAGTGGCTGGATGTAAGTGAGAGCAGATGGCCGAGGTGATGGACTGAGAGAGGCCGATAAGATTTATGGTGACGTCCCCAGGCAACACACAGTGTGTGTGAGTTAAAATTCTGCTGCTGTGTTTGGTTTGAGTAAACATTTTGGAGGGTGGATGGTGGCAATCGCGTGACTGGTCTGACGTATTCAGTGACACTGGTCATGAATGAGGAAAACTTTGTATTCAGCCCCTCTATGATGTTTTATTGTGGTTATTCCCCCCCCTCAGTAATGATCACTTGACAGGAAAGGGGGGAGTTTAAAGACTTGAAATTGTAATTTCAGTGGTCATGTTGTAGTCACAGACGCCACCATGAGTTCACTTCTGATAGAGCACAATATCTCCACTGGCCTGGAGATGGATATTCATGCAATGTTTGTCTTATTTGGATCAAAGGTCAATCACTTGGAAACCTTTATGAATCAAAATAAATATTTATTTTGTGCAGAGTAACATTCACACCTTTTGCAGCTTCACAGGGATACAGCATGCTCTCATAGGTGGGGAGCAAAACTGTCACATCTGTCACAGAGTGAGTCACAGATGCAATGGTTCCGACTCGTGTGTCGCCGTTTGTCGGCATGTAGTTGTGTTTGCACTTCTGTGACTGACTGTGCAGCAAAGACAAACAACGCTCTTTGGTGTTATTGTCACTGGCAGAGAAAAGAAAAGAGCTAAAAAAAGAACTGTTCAGGCTGGAGAAACTGAAATAAAGGCAACTTAAAGACAACTGTTTACATTGTTATCATTGAATTTGTCATTGGATGAGGAGAACGTTTTTAGATAACAATTTTATCAGTTCATGACACTACCTTTATATGCCTTTTTATTGCACATAGGGGAGACTGGGGATAGCTCTTTTAAAGCTATAGTGCGTAGTTTCTGTCTCCCCCATGAGGAAATTTGAAGTAATGACAACAAAAATGTCGGCGCGTCCACATGATACAAGCCTTCCGTGATAGCGCACACGCCCCCACCCCTCCCCACGCAGTTGCTAGTAGCCATGGAGGACACGGAGGATTAAAAAAACATGATGGACTCTTCAGAAGAGGTCATTATCTTCAGTCAAGTTTCTGCGCACTAAAGTCACCAGATGACACAATCTTCTGAACATAGTCATACTGAGAAACACAGAGAGAGTTGTGTGGAGCTGATAGTCTTAAATAGCTTTGTAGCAACCCAAACCGAAAATGCATGGTTTACTTTACAAGGAGGAAAATGTTAAAATGTACCCCGTAGTCCAGGTTAGTTCTACCATACCCTGGGGTGACATGGCATGTAACATATGGTATACACTGGGGTGAAATGGAACATCATGAAAATAGGATTATGACAAAAACTTGAAATTGAAACTTTCATTCAACATTTAAATTACTTTTAAATATAATATTTATGTGTGTATATGTTGAGAGGCATGCCTGGGCTCATCTTTTTTTTTCCAAGACCGAAATTTAAAGAAAAAAACATAAATACAACCAAACTTTAACTTGAGGGAAGTTGTAACATTTTGTAACCCAGACTCTTGTTACAACTAACCCAGACTGTTGTCTGTTATCTGAATTTACAGCTAACAGCTAAAACATTAGCACTAACAACCTGCATGAAGGATATCCATAAAAACACACAATAAACCAGAGTTAAGTTTGTTGAGTTTAAATACAAAGCCGGCAATGCTATCACAAAAATAATTGAGGTAAAAACAAATACTTTCTTACCTAAAAATTTATTTTTTCTTTCTAAAATGTGCAGTGTCTGTCACAGGGGGCTGATTCTTCACAGGTAAGGACTAAACAGAGCACGTTTAGAGTGAATCAGGTGATTCGAAGCTTTTTCCTGATTGGAGAAATTGGACGTGTTACAACTATCCCCGGTCTACTATATATTTCTTTGAATTATGCACCCAACCCATTCAACCTCCTTTCTCTTAAACTAAACAGCTATTAGGTATATATTTGTTTCTGTTTCTGTATTTATTGTTTATTTCATATTAATGTTTTACATGTTTGTTTATGTATGTATGCACTTATCACCAAGGCAAATTCCATGTAGGGTAACTAGTCACCTAGGCAATAAACCCCTTTCTGATTCTGATTCTTTTTCACAGAAGACACTTGTCAAGTACAGATGTAAATAATAAAATGAATGATGGCTGTATTCCATTTAGCTGCTTGGGTTTCAGGGGGCTGGTATTGTGCATGCTGGCTCGCTGCAGTGGGTAAAGGTAGCAATAACACAATGTAGAAATCTAACAAGTAAAAGTCAGGCATTCAAAACTGTATTTCAGTACAAGTGAATACATATTACCAGCCAAATGCACTTAAAGTATCCAAGTAAACATACTCATTACGCATAATACATAATACTCATAACGCACCTTTTCAGAGTGTCAAGTTATGGAGCCCCCAAGGTTCTGATATATTATTATTTTTATTTTTTTTAAATCTTATTCAATTCAATTCAATTTTATTTATAGTATCAAATCATAACAAGAATTATCTCGAGACACTTTACAGATAGAGTAGGTCTAGACCACACTCTGTAATTTACAAAGACCCAACAATTCCAGTAATTCCCCCAAGAGCAAGCATTAGCAGTGGCTAATGCGACAGTGGCGAGGAAAAACTCCCTTTTAGGAAGAAACCTCTGACAGACCCAGGCTCTTGGTAGGCGGTGTCTGACGGTGCCGGTTGGGGGTGTGCTGAACAGTGGCAATAATAGTCACAAAGATAATGGAACAGTGACTACAAATGGTAGTCGTAGTAGTTCATGTCATAACAGGGCACTGAAGGGCGTTACAGGATGTAGCATGGCATAGCAGGGCATGGGTGGACGTAGCAAGACGCAGACACTTGGCAGGACGCAGCCGGACACTGCAGAGCATCGCCGGACACTGGGGCGTTGCAGAGCGTTGGACCACACTGACAGCTCCAACCAAGATCGTGGTGCAACCCTAATCCAAGGGAATATTCTGGGCGGGAAAAGAAACATAAGGACAGTAACAAGCATTTCAGGGGCAAGGATGCACACAAATGGAAACAGATGGAAAGAGAGAGGAGAGAGCAGCTCGGTTTGTCACAGGAAGGAAGGAACTTCCCCCGTAGTCTAGAACTATAATAGCATAACTAGCATAACTAAGAGAGGCAGGCCAAAGAGAGACCTTGTCCGGGCTGTATCGGCCTGCCTCCCTCTACTCTATTCTATTCGCTCCCTAACTATAAGCTTTATCTAAGAGAAGTGTTTTCTTATGTTTTTTTTTTTATTTTATAATTTGATTCTAAGTAACCAATAATTATAGCTGTTAAATATTTGTGGTGAAGTAAAAAGTTTCTCTCTGAAATGTAGTGGCGTAGAAGTTAAAATATACAAATATATTTCAGAACAATTAAACCACAGATTGTTCCCAGAACATGTGGCATGTACATCCACTTGTTCATCCAGTCATGTGAAGTGCAGAGTGCGGTAACTGACCATTAGGTGGCGTCAATCACCTATCACACTATTACATTCTTCAAGTCAGCGCTGAACCCACCAGTCTAGTAGCACAGAGGGATGAGAATAAACCATTTAAAAGGTTACAATTCAATATCACAGAGTTTCTTTTTGGAACGATTTGCAGTCGGGGGTCAAACATCTAAGAAAAAAAGAAAAGCGAGACGCATAATCAAGTTAAATGTTTTAGTGACTGAATCAAAATGTGATTCATTCATAATCAGTTTGAAAATGTGCAGCCAGCGTTAAAACACCACACTAACAAATAAAACAAGAAGACAGTGTGGGACAACCACTCAAACAGCAATGCAGGTCTTACGGTGTTTATAAAACATAATACATACTAAAAATCACTTTGTTCAAAATTTGACCTAGTTTAAGTCAATATAGCACAGATGCAATTTATTTTTGATGTTGCTGTTAAACTAAAATGTGGTTATTTTTACACACAACTTGCTCACATTTCACCCTAAAACTGTCAAATTGATTGTTAATTGTATAACACGATGTGCATATATGAAAAATTGCAAAGGATACAAATATAATCAACAATCAGTAGCAAACAGTGGCGTGTTAGGTTTTGTTTTAGCTTATAACACCCAAAATTTTGGCCCAGCGATTTTTAGTGTGTATAAAACATTAATGTCGAGTCTAGTGTGTGCAGATTCCCCGCTTGAAAGGGATTTGATGCATCCAGCCCAAAGTTATGAACTGGATTTCATTCAGTGACCAAACAATTCTTTTCCTTTTTTCCTCCTCTTATTTTGGCAGATTTGGCACTTTAATTTGCTTCATTGTTTCAGCCATTAGTTTGAAGGCATTAGGATAATAGTACTGTATCATTAGGTCTCAAGATGTTAAGTTCTCTATGTTTGGCTGTTTAGTATTCAGGTGAAAAACATTTAAAAAACAAAGAGAATAATAATTATAATTCTAATCTGTTTTATTCACACACACATACTCATATAAATGAGGCTATTTAAGGACATGGTCTGATGGAAAATCTCTATTCTTATATATAGGCAAAGCAAGTTGATTTACTGTATGTAGCACCTTTCAACAACAAGGCATCTCAAAGTGCTTTACAGGAGACATAAACGGTATTAAGGCAAGATACAAAAGAAACAAGACGGAAGAGAAGAGTAAAATAAAATAGAAGAATAAGACAGAAGAGGAAGAATGACAGCACAGCGACAGTGAAGTGCAAGATGTGAATAAATAATCCCAACTTCAATTTGATTAAAAGCAGCGATCAAAGAGAAAACTCTTCAGTCTTTAGTTAAAAGAAGTGAGAGTTGGAGTAGACGTAAAGTTTTCTGGGAGTTTGTTTTAGATACGTGGTGCATAGAGACTGAATGCTGCTTCTTTAGCTGTGACTCTGGGGGCAGGACAGTTCATAACAGAGCAGCAGATCAGAAACCTAAAGTGCTTTATGAACCAAAAAGAGTATTTTAAAATCACACAAATGCCCTTTCCTGGTCTTAGTGAGGACTTTGGCAACACGACATCATTGGGATTTATCTTATATTCTTATTTTTGCTTACAATAAGTCCTCACCATCCTCCACTATAATCCTGAAATCTCTGCAGCACTATGCAGTACATTTCTTTTCTGGGAGCCTTTATCCATTTATATGATAGATAATATCCTGTTATGTTATTATATCAAGATGATGTCCTAACTTTCAGCTCAGAGCAACAGATCAAATAGAAGTGGAGGTTGCGTAGATGGGTTCGCTGTCTCTCTCTATTTCTTCTACGTCTTTCAGATGTTTTAGATAACGCTTTTATTTTTTGAAGATATTGCAACAAAAAAAACCTCCATCGAACTACTCTGTGGAGGTTCAAGATTAAAACTGCATGAATATTGCCCCCAAGTCCTGCGCAGTGTCAGTTACATTCACCGGTGATGGAGTTATCATGGAGGCAGTGGAGAGAATATATCTTTGCTCCATGGATCTGTTTCCTTCACCGCATCGCGGAGCAGTATTTCAATCTCGCCCGCTTGTTTGACCTCTGGGGGAAATCCAGACAATCTGGTAATGATGTCACTTTTCCGAGCCTATCAAGACCAATTAGTGTACAACACAAGGACACGTGCACACAGGCGCAGACAGACGCACATAAACACACATAGAAAAGCGCACACACACACACACACTATAATTAAGAAATAGACTTACATAAACAGAGTAATACAATATCTTAAAACCCATTTAGAGGGAGCAGTGAAATAAACCTTTGGCTTATTGCATTTGTCAGGCCTTTCAAACTGATTGGTCCTCTCTCAGACATTTTTTTCCCCGGCAGACTGATGAAATATTGTACAGGAGATGAGTGAAATCTTGCCTGGTCTGACACACAGAGGTTGTTAGAGAGGTCTGGGAGGAAGCAGACCGAGGAGAGGAGAAGCAGGTAATAATTGGTGAACTTTTTTTGGAGCAGGTTTCACCACGGTGCTCTCTCTTTTCCTTCTCAGAGTGTGTGGGTGTAGAATAACACAGCGCTGTGACCCGGTGTCTCGTCCCCGTGACAGATTGACAGAAACACTATTTCTCTCAGTCCTTTTCTTACAGTCGAATGCAAATCTCTTAAGCATTCTTTACTTTTAATGAGAAAGTGAGTATGAAGAATGAAAGGGATACAGACAAGGAAAGCCACTGTGGCCCTTTAGACTCTGGAACAGTCTGCATGAGGATCTAGGGGACTCCACTCCACTTCTGTGGACATTTTTAAAAGAAGGTTGTTGAAAATTATATTTGCAATGAAAAATTAATTATTAATTAATTAATTAGGCTTTTAGTTTGTGTGTATTGGAAATTCCGGTGTTGCAGCAGCAAAATAAGAAAGGGTAAGCAAGCTGTCTCTATGTATTTGTAGTGTATGTTTGTTATGAAACACTGTTCTGTTTGTATGTGTTTTTATAATTTTGCATTTGTGTTTATAGGACCCCCTTGGAAATTAGAGGCTACATCTCAAGGGGCTAGGCTTTCAATAAATTCAAAGTCATCCTTGGTTTTCATTCCTCCTGCATCCCTTTATTCTATTGACTTTAATTTATTTTCAACATTTACATTTTTAGTCTTGCAAACTTCTATTTATTGTTGTCTATTTTTGTCTGTGCTGTTTTAATCTTGCTCTGTGAAGCACTTTGGGCTGCATGATTGTATGAAAGGTGCTTTATATATTATATAAAAGATCTGGTGGGATTCAAGCCAACAGAGTCAAGTTAACAGGGAACACTGGAGAGTTTTAGATCAAATGAGCCCAATGTTTGTGGTAAGTGAAGTTCATGCATCAGACTAAATGCTTTGTCTGCAACGTAGCAGAATATATGAATACACAATAGTATATAGGCTACTATACTATACTATGTACTGGTCGGAGTATTGGAAACTGTCAAGTACTGAAGATGACATTGAATATCTGGTTGGATTCATAGGCTGTCTGCAATCACCGCCTATTTACTATATAATAATAATAATAATAATAGACTTGATTTGTATAGCACCTTTCATACAAGAAATGCAACCCAACGTACTTTACAATGAGTAGAAAATGACATTAAATGCCATAGAAATACAAATAAGATAAAAAATGAGATGAAATAGAATAAATCCATAATAATCCATAAGATGGAAAATAAAACCCACTGAATCATAATAATAAAAATAAAGTTAACATTTTTTGAATCAGTACCCACTGCAGCAGCATCAAAAGGTCTCCATTCTCTTCTACTCTCTTTTCTACATCATGGACATGTCACTTTTCAAATATTTCTCTTCGAGTGCACTCTTTATTGATTGGCGCCCAGGCCTCTGAAATATAAATAAACACAACAGAACTGGTCTTTTCCGGACGGACACACACTCACCAGCAGTCTTAATATCTTGTATTATGCTTAGCCTCTACTATTTTATTTATGTATCCCAAGTCTGAAAAGTAGTGGCCACGGCATGTACAGAACTCACTGCTGACAATCCCACAATGCAATGTTCCCCATTTTAGCAAAGCAAAAATTACAATAGTGTGACACTTGACCTAAAAAAATGTCGATGAACCATAATTGTCAAAGTCTAAATTCAGTGCTCACACGAAACCATTGAGTGTCAATTCTAAAGTATACTTTTATGTATTAAAAGTCATCATTTTGGTACCAAAAATCAGGTATCGTATTGGCATTAGTTAAAAAAAAGACTTGGACTGCATCTCATTGCATCACAAAGAGAGCTAATTCAAAAATACTGCTGCCAGAGTTTTAACAAGAAGGATTTTGACATTTGATCACATCACACTGTTCTGAGATCTCTGGCATCCAGTTAGTCTCAGATTGGATTAGAAAAGTTTATCTTTGAAAAGGCTTTACAGACAGCCTTACACGGCCGTGCCCCTCAGTACCTCTCTGACCTGCTTATCAAATATGAACCTATTACTGCAGGTGATCAAGGTCAGGGCTTTCTGGTTGTTCCGAGGGCCGAATCAAAGCGGCTTTTGGCTTTTACGGCTCCATGAATACTTTGCCAGATTGTAGATTTTTTTTATTGTTGACAATTTTGCATCTACTCAAGTGTGTAGAGTGTAGAGACAGACAGGAAACATGAGGACACAGAGAGAGAGAGAGAGAGAGAGAGAGAGAGGGAAGGGGATGACATTAAAGGTCCTCGGCTGTAATCTGACCAGGACGTTGCAGTTGTTAGTGCATGCATTTATGTGTAAATACATTAATGAATAGGTTCACATTTTTTTTTAAGTCTAGCTTAAAGCATTACTAATAAGCCAATGTGTACATAGAAATCGTGATTGGTTGCTCTAATTGTCCCTCTTGTCCATACTGGCTGGCTGTGATGTGATCCCTTCCTAAAGCGAGTTATTGCTTTTCTGTAAAGCACATGGAATCTCCCCTTGAAAGAAATGAGCTCTAAAAAATAAAGTTCTGATTGTTGCTTAGGCCTGAAATATTTCTAATTAACACATCTCACTGACAAAAACGTTTCAGACTGATGGTATTTTGTTCTCAAAATGGAAATTGTGCTGATCCATGCTCATGGATGTACTGTACACATAACTTTGCATCACTTTTGAAAATGCACACTGAAGAAACAGCCTTGGGTTCATGCACTTGCATTGGGTGTTCTGTTTGCATCCGGCCAGACAAAGAATGTACCGTAGATTTACAAGCCTGTGCAGCCATGCAGATGTGGAACCAAAGAGCAAGTGTTATGGTGTATCCCCTGGTGTGCGAGTCCACCGTCTCCTTTCCCCATCCACACCCCTTCTGGCCTTCCACCTACCCCACCACACCACCTCCTTTCCCTCCACACCGTCCACCTCTCCTCTGTCCCTTCCCCCCATCAGCGGCAGGAGCTGCAGCATCCCTGCTGGGCCTTGCCTGTTTATCTCTTCCGAAGCAGCCATGATTAATGAGGCCCTGAACACATCCTCTCTTTCCCCTGGACCTGGGGAGCCCCACAGCTGAGTAAACAGGCCCAGTCGCTGTTCCACCCCGCTGCCACGGCGATCCTGGGCCTGCCTGAGGTGGGTCGACAGGGAACCCCCACTGCAGGTAGCGACTCACGAGATCTGTCAGGACTCTGCTGCTCATATCACTGAAAGTCAAGATATATATCATGACTTGTGTAAAAGATCCAACAAAAAGTCATGTGGGTGTCAGTTGGTGAAGGAAAAAAAACTATCCTTCCATTCAAACTTAAAAAAAAACCTTTAAATGCTCACTCTCCCTGAACATGTGTGGCACACACACACACACACACACACACACACACACACACACACACAGTCAGTGGCTCCTTATGGTCAAACAGTTCATGAGAGACTTTAGAAAACATGCTGTGGCTGCAGATTTATGACTTTCTACATGTTCTTTAAAATGCATGCAATGAGAACGTATAGTGTCTCCTGAAACCTGCAGAGAAAAAAATGTAATGCGTTTGTATGATGACAATGTAATGTGTGATCAGTGATGTGAGTGAATATATAACATAAAATAAAGCTGTGCAGCGCCATGCAAGCAAGATGGCAAATCCTTATTTCAGTTAGTTAGTTACATAAACATGCTTTGTCTCAATTAAAGTTTAGTGCAATGAAAAATATATTTCCTATTCCGATGAAAGTATTTGGCAATTATACCATAAAGAAAGGGTACTTTCTCTTTAAAATATACTTTAAATCTCATAACATTCATGTGGAGGTTTATAGAAACCATATGAATTTTTGGGGGATGAATATTGTCTACTTATTTGCAAAAATATCCACTATGAGCAATACCAGATTCTTGCAAAGATTTTCTTTTGGCAGCAGGTCTGGAGATTGATCTGTTGATCCTTGTACACTGACAGGACAGCTAATCAAAACAGATACCTTGACGACAAAGGCATTACTTGCGGGTAGAAAACAACATAATTGCCAGCAGCATATGGAATTCAGAACAGCTTTATTTAGTTGCTCCCAGAACCACCAGAACACAAAATACTTTCCACGTCTAGGAATACCACGTGTCAAATATAATATGTAATCGTGACAAATTCCTCCTGACTTGTGTACTCGGATACTCATCACGATCTGCCTCCACTTGTGTCCAGCAGAGCTCCCAGTTTGTTTAGGACAGTCCCTGGTGCCAAAAGTTTGTTTCTCATGTCAGGCTGCGGTGTCAAATGTTATGTTCCAGACCCAGCAGGGGAGCTTTCTCCACTAACAACCCTGAACTGGATTTAACAACTCTAACGCCCACTATTCTCCACTTCTTCACAGGTGAAGTGACAGAGGCACGCTATATAGCGGACACTTCACTTTTGGGGCCATTTGTTGATCGGCATTTCCTCTTTTGGGTGTGTTGTTTTTTGAAAGTGTTGAACGCAACACCCTACACCCCACAACACTGCTGCAGCAGTTATATAGCGCTGTAACAAACAGCTTTATTACACCTTTGGACAACATTTGATTCAGTAATTTGTGTAATTTCATTTTATTTATTTCTTATTGTAGCTATGTTACTTTATTTACTTCATACACTTGCTCTTTTCTTACTCTTATTTTTTACCTTGAATGTGACTGTGAGCAACTGCTACTAACTAAATAATTTCCCTGAGGGGATCAATAAAGTATTCTGATTCTGATTAATGCGTCCCTCCACTGCCACTGAATATTTACTTAATCGTGTATTTCTCCTTTGGGAAGAGAGAGTGTGATGAAACAGTTGGAGCAGATGTGAAACTTTCTTGCATAAATAGGATAATTCCAGTTATTATAACATTGTACTCACTAGTAAGAAGTAAGAAGTACGTAAGAAGTAATAAAAAAGTACTACAAAAATATAGGCCGTTCTCATTCACTGCGTACACCTACGGAAAGTAATGCACTATTTAATTTGTATGTAACCCACATAATCGTGAGCCAGGACGTGCAGGGCTGCCTCGGAGAAATAAGTCAGGCGACATAGTATGAAGAGTGACAAAGCGTCAAAGGGAGGGAGGAGGTCGGGCAAAAAAACCCAAAGGACTTTCACCCAGCACACCAGTGTTCGTGCCCTGCTTGAAACCAAAATTCAATGCTGACTTATTTTAACTTACTTTTGTTACGTAACTTACATACTTAACTAACACCACTGTTCTGTCCCCATCAGGACATTAGTTCACTTAAATGCTTTTCTTCTCCCATTGCTGGCAGTAGTTTCCTCCACATGCGTGTGTGTTCCTTTAAGAACTGTAGGACCTTTGCACCATGGGATTTAGTCAGGAAGATGAATGTGAGCAGGACAGCCTCATGGTTTGTGTTATCATCTCTCCATACTATCCGCTTCAATCTTCAACGTTCCATGCCCATACGTAAGTCACAAAACAAACATACATATTTTAACCCAAACCACGATGTTTCCCTAAACCTTAGTAGTTTTGTTGCCTAAACAGGTTCTGCGCTGCAGGGGCTTGCACAGGCGCACTGATCGTTTGCGTTGCTGCGCATTTGTAAGATAATGTACGAAAAATTGCGTATAACTTTTCAAAAGATATACAGACCGTTGAGGATATGTTGAAAAATAAGAAATGGAATTATCCTTTAAAGTGCAGCGATTTGATTTAGTATTGCACTTACAGAAAGTTAGAAGAATTGTTTGAATATTTTTTTTCAATATCTGTACAACTGAGATCAAGATATCTTGACCTGACCTTTAGTCGCTAGTATGGGTCAGTCTTAAAAAATGCTGGATCCTACATTTCCCATAATGCAACTCAATACCATCTTTTCTTAGACTTTCCCTGCCTGGTAAATGCCTACATCTTTCATAGTCCAGGCCCCAGTTTGTAAACCGGTTGACATTTATTTTCTCAGACTTCATAAAGTTCCCTTCAGAGACACAGAAGACATTAAACAACTGTTTTCTCAGGCTCAGTGGTACTCCGCCATGATGGGCAATCTTCATGTGTAAAATCATCAGAGAGCCCCTTTAAATGCTGATTTTTATTGGATGAAAACATTACTAAACCACATTAATGGCTGACATGTGCTGCAGTTTACCGTCTGATTAAAGGTCTTTATATGCGCTGCCTGGTGGTGTTTTTGAAACATCTTAGAGTGATGAGAGGTGAATGTGTCCCCCTCAGTTCTGACGCTGCTTCATGGCTGTTTGGAGGAGTGCACTGGATGCACACGTGTGAGTATGTGTTTGTGTGTGTGTCTGTGCATCAGTGTGAGTGTTAAGGAATCCCCTGGTAACTATGCCATGGTGTGGGCTCAAGGAGCTGTTTTTTCATGAATGTGTGTGTGTGTGTGTGTGTGTGTGTGTGTGTGTGTGTGTGTAATAGATACAGTGTGCAGCATCATCCAGGGCCTTCTTTCCAGGACTGACTGGTTGGCTGGCTGGCTGGGGGCGCCTGGCCTGTCTGTCCCCATGTCTGCCCATCTGTCTCTGGGCTTGGCTTGGAGAGGTGTGGGGTGAAGGATGGGGAGCCAGGCAGATGTACAGCCATTAAGTGGGGACATGGGTCTGGGAACCTGTGGGAAGGCAGAACCTGGATTAAATAGAGTTAAACCTGGTGGCCATTCAAACGGAAACAAAGAGCCCAAATTATACACACATATACATATATATATATATATATATATATATATATATATATATATATATATATATATATATATATATATAATCTTAATGTATTTATATTTTCATTGTCAGCCAATGTTATTTAAATTTTATTTTGTCTGTACTTTCTTTATCTTGTTTACTTCTGATTATTATGATTTGTTATACTGAAAAAGGTCAGTTTTTCTTTTCTTTTTGTCTGTTGTCTGAAAAAGCACTGCTGATGCCACATTTTTGTGCACAGTTTTGTAATATATTTAAAATCTATATATAAAGTTAAAAAAGGACAAATGTTGAGGTCAGTCAGTCAGGGCTGACGCCAAATTCAGATAACGCACTCGTTATTAGTTTTCACACGTTATTCTTCGAAAGAAAGTAGCTCCAATGAAAAGTTTCACAGCAACGTTTGTGGATTATCTAGAAGAGACTAAATAAAGACAAATATACCATTTATCTTGGGAAAATAAAACCCACAAATATGGTTTGTGCATGGCTAGAGATACAACTGTAGGTGTAAGTGAGGAAATATGACTTTTGGGTGCACTGACCCTTTAAACTTCCAATTCAATCATTGCCCTAAAAACAGGGGATCCAACAACATCACGTTGAACTCTTAGTGTAGTTCCTTTGTGAATCTAAATACCCTGAAACTGAACGTATCTGAGGGTGCAGCATCTGTCTACTACTGTCTGAAGTGGCAGTGAGAAACAGCTGGGCTGAGGTTAGATGTGAGTGCGTGCTGAGCTGGAGATCTTGTTTCAACTCGGGAGAAGATGTAAATGGTGTGTTATGGTGTATGTGATCATATGTAATGTGTATGTTTGCGGTTGTAGTGGTGTGTTTGTTTGCAGATGTGCATGTGTTCAGCATCTTGGTTTGTGAGAATATTTGTGTGTCTGGCAGTGTGTCTCTGTATTGTTCTATGCGTGGTCATGTGGTCATTTGTGAGGTTAAATGATCACGGCCTGTCTGAGGCTCGCCTCCCCCAAGAGGCCTGTGCTGTTCATTGGAAAAGCTCTCTGACGCTCTTCCTCTGTCTTTCATTCCCTCTGTCTGTCTGTCTCTCCGGCTGGGAGAACACAAACAGAGGTGCTGCGCCTTCGTGAGGCACAAATCCCCACTTCCTCTGAAACTTCCAGCGCCGCTTTTTTCCTGTCCAAATTCCACAGCCATTAAACTTTCCTGGCAGGAATTCAGAAAACAACTCAGAGGAGAGAAGGATGGAGGAGGGGAGGGGGGCACTCTACCCCCCCCTTCTTGTCTCCTCTCCTTTGGATATCACAGATCTGTGCTCCTGCTGACTACCTTAAATAAAGATCTGACTTCATACTTGTTTTCGTTGCTGGTCAGGTTTCCTCAAAAGTGTCCACTGGTTTTCGCAAAGGGTCAAGACGAGGTCCCCCCCGTCCTCCCCCCCCTCCTCTTCGGATGATATAAACCATGGTCAGATTAGTCTAAGGTAAATATTCAACTAGTGGCTGTGATTTTTTGGGGGCTTTATTACCGCTGGAGCTTCGGTTCACCACCAGTGGTAGTTACACAACACAAACAACATGGCCTCCCACTCAGCGGGACGGCTGAGGGAGAGGTGGTGCTACCGTGTTGGACAGTTTCTCACTTTCTCACTTTCTGCGGATTGTGTCGGAGGGAAATTACGCAGAGCTTAAGTGACTTTATGGCCATTGCGGTGCCACAGCTGGTGTTTGAAAAGAAAAAAAAGAAAAGCTGGCATTACAACTGCACACAAACATTGACATATTTGAGTATTTTATCGCCTACACTGAGGGTTACTATCCGCAGTGGAAAACGAAATAGAGAAAAGCACCTGGTGATCCGTGCTAAACCATGCAGTGGAAATGGGGCATTAGTCTGTGATGGGACACGCATTCTGATACCTGCATGAAAGTCGACTCAACTGCATGACCACCACGACTCTTTGTCATCTCAGCCACAAATTTGGTTTGTCTCTGCCCAAGCAGCGCTCAAACATCATTCTTAATTAGTTTGCACCAAATTTGAAAGAGAGACTGACTAAGTAACAGATATAAGAAAAGACCCGGTAACATTTTTAATGGCTTCCATGCTGCTTTCTGCTGTTTACTAACCCTGTTTTCCAGTGTGTTTGTGATGTTGTGGACGGACAGCGTTTTCAAAATGAGCTGGCTGAGTGTTAAAGACGATAGGGTCACATAGGGCAAAGGCACTTTTCTTTAAGCCTCCACCCAACACCACACACATACACCCAAAAATCAACCTTTGTAATGTGCCTTGTTTTTGAGGGTTGAACTTTCCCTCTGTCACCTTCCTCAAGCTTTATCTTTTTAACTATCCCAAATCCCCAGAGATTTAGTGGCCAAACCAGCTGCTCAGACTTGTAAAACCAACAGAAGAATTGATGAAGAAAGGTGTGTGTGTGTGTGTGTGTGTGTGTGTGTGTGTGGGCGCGTGTGTGCGTGCGTGCATGTGACAGAGAGACGGACAGCATGCAAGCTCTGGGGTCTGCAGCGAGATAGTGAGCCCTGAACTCACCAGACAAATGAGAACAATCTGGACTGCCAGTGTGAGCCGACTAACCCAGAAAGAAATAGAGAGTGAGAGAAGGAGCGTGGGAGGGAGCGAAGCAGTGAGAGGACAGGGAATTAAAGCTCTCGTCAAAGAGGAGAGGGATTGACAGGAGGAGGAGAAGAAAGTTTCAGACACCTGTGGCGGAAGCTCTCAGCCCAGTGTTGGGTTGGAGACGAGGGGGGAGGTCGAGGGGTGAGGTGGCTGACTGCAGAGCTCAGGACCAGACCACGCTGGGCTAGCACTGCTGTAAACAGCCACGGTGTAATAACTCAGGGACTGGGGGGGCTGAAAGGCGATAGCCTGGCAGGAATTGGTTTACAGCCAAGGCAGCCAACACTTGTGGATGCTGAGACTTCCCCCTCAGACAGAGGCAAGCTTAAATGTAATCGGTGTAAGAGTAGCTTTCCTGTCTACGAAGGCTTGTGTGTGCAGACCTGCGGCGAGTCGAGCAATGGAAACTAGTTGATGGAAGAGGACGGAGTGATGAAGACTGGCTATGAGGTTATGAAAGCTGGTGATGATGATGTATAACAGGGAGGTGGCATTTGTGGCCGTCGGCTTCACCAGGTGTTTTGGAGGGTTTTTGGACAGTCTCTGTGAGAGTTTCTTTCCTCTTTGGGATGGGATTAAGGAATACAGGCAATTGGTTTCACAGCAGCTGGTGCCCGCGATTGTAGCATGTGTTTGGTTTATCTAGCACTCTTTTTGATGTAGTGTTAAATGGCCATAATAATCTGACAGTAGGAAGTGTTGAGGCCTAAAGAGATTAATTCCAAGCCGTGACTACAGAGTCGACATGCTTTCCTGAAGACTTCCTCAGATACATTTCTTATTTTACAGTGCTCACGTCTCAACAGATTTTCTTCAAAGCTATGATTGTGAAGTGGTTTCTTAAAAAAAATGAACAAGGAGCCAAACAATCTTGGAGGTTTTAGGCTACACTCAGACAGACAATAGCTCTGTGAGAAGGATTTTTAAAAAAAAAGGCATGGTCGACCGGAAAAAAAGTTGAACCTGTCAACTTTTGTGCCACCGGCAAGGTGCTGCGTTGTCCAATCAATACTTTGTACCGTGAATGGCGTCTTACTGTTTGCCTTGCCAATCATTGTGACAAAAGATAAATTATTTTTTTTCTGCCATCATAACTTTCCAAAGTTTCAGAGTATTAACACTGTGCAGTGTTTTGGAGTCTGATGAGCCAAAACACTGGATCTATTACTCAAACTGGACTTCCTGGATCATATTTCATCGTCTCACTGGTACATTAAAACACCTGCCCAACTAACGTAGCCCAACAGCAGGACTGTTTTCAGTCTGAACACCCACAGTAACGCCTCAGAACACAGCAAGCTTGAACCCAACACACAGGCAGACAGGTTCAGATAAAAGTTCACGTTTATGTGAGTTGATGAAGCAGACAAGGGTTAAAACCAGGAGGGCAGTCAGAACAGACACATTTATGCAGATAGGCATTAGGCAGAGAATTATACCAAGGCTGGAAAGCTAGGGTGAATGCAAACATGACATACTGGCAGAGAATGAGTGGAGATGAGCTGGTATATATACTGCTGGGCTGATTAGGAAAATGGGAAGCAGGTGAGTGTGTGGGCAAGGATGATGGGAATAAGTTTAATGCAGGGCAGGAGGGAGTGGCTGGATCAGCAATGACAAAGAGAACTCAAAAAGTTCAAACTTTAAAAGTGCCTAAACTGTTGCTTTCTGGTAAACTGATTAGGCTGATTAAAAAAGCATTATCTTTGGTGTGCATAGTTTAAATTGTCAACAAAATAATAACAAGATATTCTAACAGCGCGCATTACTTACAGTTATTTACTTGTAATGCAGAAGGGAAAATGTGGCCTTTGAGCATTTTTGATTTTGGAATGAATTAGTCATTTTAGTTGTTAGTTCCTGGTAATTTTATGTTTTGTGCATGGAATAATTTTTTTAGACTAAAATACGTTTTTCTGAGAGGTTGTCAGTATATTACTTTTGTTGCATCACTGAATCCTGATCTATTAAATAGATCCCATTAAAATCATCAAATCATCAAAATTAGAATATGCCAAGTCATTTTCAAATGTGGCTTAATAAAGGGTTCTAAAGTCTAAAAAGTACAGACATGCACCATGTTTCCTTATTTGTGTTGCTGCTGGTCTGACGGATTCCCTCTGGATGGAGCTGAATGGTGTTTAGAGAGCGGTAGGTCAACATTGACCCGTGTCCACAGATGGTCTGCAGTAATGGCTTGTGTTGCTGTCAGTGGGGAGGGGGCTCACCTGGCCCAGAGTAAACAGTTAAACAAACAGAGGTAATCCCACGGTTGTTTAGGTTAGGCCCAGATAGCCTGCAGACTGACATAACAGCCTGTCAGTTTATTTCGGAATCACATCATGTGTCAGAGATGTTACTATTCAAATCACCTTCTGTAGCTTTACTTGATTGATCCAACCCCATAAAAATAATGATCATCATTTCTGTTAATATAGTATTGTCCATACAAAGAAAGGAAACCTTTATGCTTTACAGTAAGAAAAAGAGATGCATAAAATATATATCTTCAAAACAAAGCTGTTACACATAAAATAAATAAAGACTATTGTGAGGGTAGGGTTGGATGTAAAACTACTTGATGAAAAATAGCAGTCAATATATATGAGTTCAAATATATAAGCGAAACCAGAGGGGGACCAGGATGCTGTCTTGAGGAACTCCAACATTTACATTTACATTTGCGATTATCAATCAACAGAGAGAGATGAAGAAAAAAAATTAATGACTGTACTTACTCTACACACAGAGGCCTATGCACATGGGGTTAGAGGCAGCACAGGTACTTATAAAAGAGAAATTAGAAAATGCTATTAAATTCTTTACTGCCATGGTCTTGGGGTTTTGCTTTAGTCTGTTTCCCGTTTTATTTTGTAATGCCACTCTCCTCATGTGTCATGTCTTGTTTTACTTCCTGTCTTTGTGTTTTCAAGCCTGTTTATCACCCCACCTGAATGAATGAATGAATACTTTATTTTGAACATGTAAAAAATAATACAATAAAAACTAAAAGAACAAAAACAAAATATTAATTTAACATGTCCGAAAAGGAATAGGAAGAAGCAGATTATTATTTAATCCTACCCCTTTTCCACTACTATATAATAATCATCATCAATTGTTTCATATTTATAACATATATCTTTAACAACATTGTTTACAATTGTACATTGTTTTACAACATATTTTCGAACTGCTTTTTAAACTGGGTCATGCTTGGACATTGCTTTAATGATGAGTTTCTCCGCCTATCTTAGCTGCACTTCATCCCCTCATCAGATTAGTTTGTATTAAAGTTGGATATAAAAGTGGATCCTTGGTTTTGTTATGTTGAGACCACAGTTTTGCCTTGTCTGCACTAAATCTGTAATAAAAAGTTGTCTTCAAGTTCTTGTTGTCTGCAGTGTCCTGCGTTTGGGTTCACCTGCTCCACTTAACCGCAACAATTCACAGCTGTAACAATTTGTAAATAATATTTTGAGCTGTTTCCACTTTTTTAAAAGAAGTGGAGAATAAAAATTACTACTACAGCCATTTTTGGTGCGACAAACTTCTTATCGTTTGCCAATAAGAATGAAAAAATGGCTGTTCTGTTTGGAATAGTGATTGCAAAGAAGGTAATCTTGCGAGTGTGGAAAATGGACTCTCTACCCACGCAGGCCATTAGGCCAATGTATGATTTGTTGTCGAGACAAATCGCAAACACAATACATTTTGAGAGACTAAGATTTTAAAATGAAGATGGAGGAGTTGTTTGATCGAAGATCTGGGACCCTGTACTGAAATTCTTTTAGGGTAAGGTCTAATGTGTCCAGTGTAAAGCACCTTAAATGAATATACACTTGTGTACTTAAAGGAAAACTGCTTCGTATTTAATTTAATTATGACTGTGGTTGTTGCTATTATTATTATTATTATTATTATTATTATTATTATTATTATTATTATATTCCAACTGTGCTCTCAAAAAAAGAATAAACTCATTTTGAAAATAAGAAAAACAAAGAATCACTACCACTACATTGCTTTCCTTATACTTTAAAAGGGCATTCCCACTGCTTGACATGTTTCTGTGTGTAGAATGGAAAGCTGTACATTCCCACAGGTCGCCCCTACTCTTGGGAGTGTCTGAAGGCATTGACTCCCACTGAAATCCGAGGGTGTGGAGGCTACCAGCAACACACAATGACCCTGACCAGTTAACAATGGCCACACACACACATGCTGTTGGTTTTGCCCAGTGTTGCGCCTCCCCCTCCTTCTGTTCCTCCTGTGAACCACCACTGATGGATTGCTTTCCTCACTCTCAGTGCATGGCGTGTGCTGTGGCCTCGCCGGACTCCAGCCGACCGTTGCGAACTGCCCTGTTTTTCTTCTCCCTGACTCAAAACCTCCAAACAGTCAGCAACTCCACTTATTGCACAAGCTGCCCACATTCCGTGCTTGCCTTTTTACCACATTGTGTTGCTTCTTATTTTTCCAACACTGGCAGACAAGCAGGTTGGATTTTGTTGTCGTTTTGAATCTGCTTCTAGACAATAAAGAGAAATTAAGCCAATGTATGTATTTTAGTCCAAGAGGTGGAGAAAGAAGCAAAAAGATGTAACAAGAGTGGTATACAGTAACTGGCTATCATCTTGCAAAAACCTTTTAATGTCCTACAGATACACCACGCATACTGTATGTGCCTGCACGCTACACAAACACAAATCCAGCCCAGCAAACCTTGACAAATAATGTTCAAGATAAAATCAACATAATCATGTGGACATTCTGCCAATGTGCTAACATGCAGACTATCCACTAGCCCACGTAAAGCTGGAGTGCTGGTTCTCACTTTCAGGGAGGCGGAGGTGTCACAGGATGTCAGATTGCTATCCACTGGGCGTGCAAGAGGTCTGCAGCTGGAGAACGGCTGCTCTGAGAGGACTAATCCTCTAGGCTTTGAGTGGGATTTTGGACATACAGGGTGCACACACATATGAGTGCGTACACTTAGGTCTGTGTACAGTCATACACACAAATCATGCTGGCAGACTAAGAAGACAATGAAAATTGGATTTAAAGGGAAATACTGGCATCACATAACCTGGGTCTTATTTTTATAGTTTTGGAAATAATTTCTATTTGTAATAATAATATTGCACAAACCAAGTTAATTAGATATGAGAACACAGTCACAAAAAAGAGGTTCAATACGGCAAGAAACACAGACAATCAATGTTTACCAATGTCATTTAGTTTAGCGCGTCAACATGCTAGGATTTGATAAAACACAGCTGTACTGCACTAAACAGTACAGCTGAAAATGACGGGGATGTCTTTCGTTTGTTTTTCGTGTTTAAAAACTGATGGATCAATTCATTCAAATTTCAAGCCAATCCATCTGGTAGCTGTCGGGACATTTCCCTCAAAACCACAAATGGCAACCTCATGGTGGCGCGAGATGAAAAGTCAAGGGATCACCAAAGTCCTTAGGATACATACCATGAATGTGTACGTATACCAAATTTTGTAACAATCCATCTAATAGTTGTTGAGATATTTCAGTCTGGATCAAAGTGGCTGACTGACCGGCAGACATTGCCATCCCTAAAGCTGGTAGCACGGCTAAAAATAAGACGCAAGTTCCAGAAATGGGGACTCGAGTTGCACTTCAGTCGCACACACAACGTTCAACTTCCGGGAGTGCTCCGTTTCCGCTGGAAACTCTTTTCAGCCGATGTCCGTCACCTTCCGCTTTCTTTGAGTTGGAATTTTAAACTCCGGTCGATTTATGAGGACTATGGTTAATGGTTATGGTTGCTCCTCAGATCTCTGCAGGGTAAATCCAGACAGCTAGCTAGACTATCTGTCCAATCTGAGTTTTCTGTTGCACGACTAAAACAACTTTTGAACGTACACATGTTCCACCAAAACAGGTTCCTTCCCGAGGCTATTTTGCAGCGGCACCGTGGCTCCGCTCGGCGCTTAGCACCGCCCAAGATGATCGTGATTGGTTTAAGGAAATGGAACGCAGCAGGTGATACAAGACTCAATATAAACACAAGAGACTTGAGATTTGACTTGGACTCTAGGTCAGAGACTTGAGAGCATCTCTGCCAAGTTCTTAAAAAGCTGGAATCTTCCTTTAAATGTGATTTGAGATGAGGTCAATGGGTCTTTTACTGTGTATGCATGCTCATGCACATTTACAGTAGGATCCAATGATGAGATTAAGGGAGATTTGTATTTAGTCTTTTTTTTTTTTTTTTTACTTGTGGATGCTTCTGTATGTGTGCATGCATCCCTGTGACGGAGAGCCAAGAAGGGGCGGATGAAGCGTGGGTGGGTGTGAATGATTCTGACATCATCACCGCCTGCCGTCTCGTCCTCTTCCATTGCCCTAATGCTGACAGGTCCTCTATTGTTCCAGCATTGCGTGGGCTCCCAAGGTTCCCATGTGTTAGAAATCATCCACCCACGTGCTACAGCAGACGGGGGCCCTAGACTATGAAACTGTATACTGAGAGTCTGTGGGCTGCAGGACGAGGCCTGATGAAAGACAGTGTGACTGTAGAGAGAATAACAAACACCAGGCTCCTTGACACCGTACACTAGACACACATGTATCTGCAGGCACATACACCCACACACAGATATACTTTCAGGTACACACACACACACACACACAAGGTAGACAAACACATACCCACATTGTCACGCTAAAGGCTCATACAGCCAAGACCTCAGGGCCAATGGGAGTTGGAGTGTGGGGGTGGGTGGAGAGATGGGTAGCAGGATAGATGGATGGATGGTGGTGGATTGGATGGATGAGGAGATTTAAAGAATCTTGGTTCATGATGGTTTGAGCCCATTTCTGGTTCTGCTCAAAGCTGGTTTGGATGCAGGCCAGGCTGAGTGTGTTGGCACAGGTGAACACAGTCACACTCTTGGCTCACAGTCTCCCCACAGATCATTAAAATACAGAGAGGACAGAACTGGAGAGTCTGTATATTTTCAAGTTGGAGCTGGGCTCATTGTGTGGCTGGATCTGCATTTACTGAATTCATCTGCAGACCTGGATGAAATACTATTTGCAAATATTTTTGTAGATTCTTTTCTGAGTACCAGATGGTTGGGGAATTTTACACGATTAGAAAATGAATTTAGCATGTGATCACCAACGTAACCGATGTTACCGAACAGATGTTTTCTGCGACCTAAGACCAATTTTAAAATTTTCACAGCATTTATTAAGAAACAAGCCACAATGTGATTTTAGTTTAAGCACATTATAAAGCAGTCATGTGTGAAACTGGTTTTCCAAATTGTTCCCATGACTAAACTGTTTACTATACATGGAAACTCAGAAGCAAAGCCTTTCACATTTCACCTCAAACCCTTCAAAATAACACCTTGTTCAAACACAAACTGTGACCTGCTGGTGTTGATGCAACCAAGCCTTCTTTTTTTGATGGCATTACCTAATACAGGCTCCTCATTGTTAAATCTTGGTCATCTTTTTTTATGACAACACCTGTACTTGAAAACCTCTGCCATCTTGTGTCTAAAACTTTGCATGGAAACTCAAAATCCCTGGAATTTATTGGGGGCAGTAAAGGTGTGGCTGATACTCTATTATATATATTATACTCTATATGCTATTTATTGATCAGCCAGAGTGTTAAACTTCTACCCTTTCATTCTAACACAAAAGGCTCTTTCAAAATCGAGTCCTGCTTATGGTGCTGACATAATACAGTATATGTATTGTGAAAAACCCTATATTTCATTATTACAATAATAGTAGAAAAGCCCTACAGCCTTTTATTGTTTATGCACGTATATGTTTAATATATATTGTAATATTAGAGCAGTCAAGTTTTCACAGTATCACAGATACTTTTCCCATGAAGAAAAAGCTTATTTGCAGCCTACACTCCACAGGCCTTTCTGAAAACAATGAACAAACTCTATTTTAGGGTTATCTGTTGTTATGTTCAGTTTATATAATATTACAGAGAGTTTCAAAGATCATCATCTCGCGAGAGTTTTTACAAATCTAGGGTTACCTAGACACAACCCTAACAGACAGTCATTAGCATAGTTCCCCAAATATCCTGATATCAAATCAGATTTTTTTTTTTGCCACTAGGGGGCAGTGGAACAAGCATAAAACACAACACTGCATATTGTTACCTTAAAAAGATGTCATGGTGAGTGTGTTAGCAAAAAAAAAAAAAGAAACATTTGAATTCATTTGGAGTCACGATTCTGTCCACTCAACAAATGTTAAGTCCATTCACTCTCCTTTCAGCTCTGTTTTTGGTCTTCACCAACTGCTAAGGGAAATAGTTAGCAGGCCGGGAAACCAAGACAATGAGCTGAAAGACACTAAAATGCTCCCTAGGTCTCATGGGAACAACAGAGTTGGATGATAATTCTCTGCAGCTGTAGCACTAGTGCAGCTTTTCGGAAGACAACATACTAAGATCTACATGACAGCAATCTTATCAAAACAACTCTATCATAGTGCTTGGAAGTTAAAGTTTGTGTGATCTACAGATATAAGACCTTACCTGGGTCTTGCATCTACACTCTAACCTCACAGTGGCCTTATTCTTCAGATGCCTCCGTGCAACTAGACCCCAAACTCCAGACTCTCATTGGATCCCTATAGTCAAGAGACATGGGTGTCTTTGTTGTCCTATAGGTTCGGTTGTCTGGCAGCCATGACACCTTTATGACAGCAGTCTGATCCTGGTGCACTCTGGGAGCCCCTGTGTTGATGGATGATTCCCCTGCTGCCTGATGCCAGTGCCTCCAGGACCATTTCCCCAGCGCTCCTCAAGCCGGGGCTGTTTGGACAGGAGACCTACGAGGTAAGAGGGTGAATGAAGACCTGGTCACAATGGCTGAATGAGCTTTTGTGTATGATGAAGAGGCTTGCTGGCTGCACCAGAGGGTTAGAAGTTCTAAAGGTGGGATTGTCTTACCATGAGTACAAAGTCTACTGTTCAACAGAGAGAGTGAGAAGCTGCTGATGTATCTGATTGATGTGTTTTTCTATACACTTGTTTTACTGTTATACAGTTTTCCTGGCATGGTAAGGACTTTGTTGCAATGCTGTGACATAAATAAGACTAAATTGGGGATCAGGTTTATGATCCATCTATGTCACGTTAATACGAGCAGCAGTTCTAAAATGTTCTGAAACCTAACCTTTCACGAAATGTCCCACACCACAGTCCAAGTTCTGGGAAGCTACTGTGCCCTGGGAAATCTAAAGCCTTTATGTATAAACATCACATGCTATCGACTTTAGGTAACATTTCAAATGGATGAACGCCTTTTCCTGACAGAATACAGGTAAAACAACTAATTGTGCAAAATGGGAGCAGTAGCTTTTTTTGAGGGTGGCAGTCATACAGTATATCACCCAGGCCTCTGGTCCTGCCCACTGCCTATGCCTATAGGACGGGTTAAATGCAGAATTTTGTTTCACTGTGTATGCTTAGAAATGAAAACCTCAAAACGACCATTTCAATTATCAGAATTTGATCTATTCCTATAAAAAGTTTAGAAGATCAGTAAATTACCTCATTCCACTCATGTGTGAGGAGAGCCGGCCAGAGGCTGACATGAATGTTCACTAACTCTGCCATATTTCAAGATGGCACCCCAATTATTCCTTAGAAAATACACTGACTTTCGCCTCAAAGCCAAAAAACTTTTTCAACATATGTGCTAAGTAATGGCAATTATTTGGCTGCCATCTTAGAATGCGGCATCCAGTTTCCTTGATACAGCCATGCCCCAAACACTCAATATACTGACATTACGAACGTTAGCTGTAGCTAGCTAGACCTCAGAGTGGGTCCTGTTGTCCTATCAGCAGTCAATATTGCTTTTATAAACTATGAAATAGTAGTTTTAGTTGCCTAAACCTAACGAAAGAAGTGGCAAATCAGAAAGCGCCCACATAAGTAGCTTTGGTAAAGGTCTTATCTTATTTTTGTTCAGGTATGGGGACTTCCAACTAAAAGTCTGAAGGTGTCAGAAACGCTAATGTGGACACACCGCAAGGTATGATTGTTTTTCTCTGGTTTTGTTGATGTCTTTGAACCAGACAGTGAAGCCTCACTCTCCAGCTTACACGCTGCGTGGACTTGCTGTGGGCTTTCTGGCGAACAAGGCCCTCTATGTTCACTTTGCTCAGCAAACTGTGTGATTGAGTGGTCCTCTGTGTGATGATTTGCAGAGTCAAACTGCTGCTGGATTTCCTGGCTCCACACCAGGCAGGACACAGCAGGTCAGAAGTACCAACCAGAGGGAGCCATAGACCAGAGTCCCACGGCTCGAGGTTCTGGTATCCACTTTGCTTAAGACGGAACATCCAAAGGAGCCTTTGCAGGAAGTCTCTGATAATTTAATGTTGTGCAGCTCCTCAACTTTGGCCCTTCTCGACTGATTATGCAATGGAAATTGAAGATTTATAACTCCTGCAGGAGTCGCTAATCACCGGAGACGAGAGGCTTGGGGGGGGGGGAAGGATGAGCAGAGGTGGACTGCATGAGTGCCCAGCACTGACTACCTCTGACTGACTACAGTCAGGCTAAGTCACCAGGCTTGTTCCTTCACCCACAGGTACACAGACTGACACGCAAGCTCACACACATGTAAACATGCCTTACTTGTATGCCTCCTTCAACACAACGGCTGTCTTGGGAGGATGTGCGGAAGAGATTGCATATTTTCTTCCTCCCTTGATTCTGTCTTGTATGTGTGAGAGGCTGAAAACAGACACACAAAACAGAGCGGCTAAAACAGAGAAATAGATTTGCAGGTGGCCTAAAATAACAATAAGGATGAAAAGAAAGAGAGGATGTGTGTCCACTGCTCCCAGTAACTGGATGAAGGATTACAGAGAGGAGGGCAGAGCGGAGGGCCAGGAAGACAGGGGAACAGTCTTGTTACATTAAATTCCTCCTGGGTCCATTTCACTTGATGAAACCCAGTGTACGTTTTTCTTTTGCAGCCGACGGCGAGGTGAGACAGACATGTTCAGGACGGTAAGAGTACCATCAGATTTAAAAAGATGACAATTAACAAGAGGCAGAGTCTAAAGACTTTCCTGTTGAGCATTCCCAAGGCCATGTCGGATGAGTTTAAAAAAACGCAAATACGTTCTCACAAACACACACTTACTCGCACACACCACCCCTCCTCTTCCTCCTTCAGACACCCCAACAACATTATACCATTATAATGTTATCTTAACTCTCACCATCTCACATTTTCACAGCAGTGTCTTTTCATATCGGCCTGTCGGAGTCTTTGATGTGACCAACGAGCTGCCGTCTCCAAACACAATAACAGTGTGCAGATGGAGCTCACGGAGCAGAGAGCAAAGGGCCCCAGTAGGAGAAGGACATGCTTTAATTTCTGCGGACGCCTCTTGTAGAGCTGACCTTCACACCTCCGGCGATCCATCAAGATCTTTTTTTCCCGCCAAGAGCAGCTGGAGCCTAAGCAGAGCACTGGGTTTTCAAAATAAATGCGTGGTGGCAAGTGAAGATGCACAACGTGTGACGTAAAAAGGATCGTAAAAAGTAAAGCTGATGATACTTGCCGCACGTCACCTCTTCACTTTCTCTTTCCAGCTTTCCTTTCAGTCACCACAATCTGGAAACAAAAAAAGCATTTAAAGGCAACTTAAATTCCACTTTTAAGGCAATACTTTTTTTTTTTATATAAAGTTCAAAAATGTCTGTCAACTAATCTTTTGTTCAAATAATGTACTTGAAGAAAACTGGAAAATGTGAGATATTTCTAAGACTGTGGAGTGAACTCATAAAAGCACATACATTTAAACTAATGATTAAAAATCTCTGCAAAAGTTCTGAATGTGACAATAACTAATGTACTTACGTTTATTGATCAAAAAATAAATAAAGGAGGAAATAAGTTGCAATTGTTCCACTCACGCATTTTCTTGGATCTTCACACATTTTCAAAATGTCCTCTCCTTCTTTTCGCAGTCACAACTCAAATCCATTAGAGTAGTTAATAGAGCAGGATCTGCTGTATTAACTTTTTATGGTGCAGTTTCAACAAAATATAAAGACACAGAGGCTAAAATACAGCTAACCCACATACTCACGCTGCAACATTATTCTTACTGTTATTACAGTGAGAATAATGCTGCAGTGTATCACTCAAAGCATGATGAGAACCCTAGTGGGAAAAAACTCAATGTTTACCCCAAAAGAAAAGTGACACAATACATAATAATTTGCTTTTTTAGTTGTTGCTGTTTTTAAACTACAAGTTTATTTATATCCCATCAACATAGTTAATATACAGGAAGCCTTAAACACTGATATTCCTTCAATAACAGTGTTTGTATATGCAGGCAAAAATTAAAGTACATTGCACATGTGAAATGACAGCTTTACCGCGTGTTTCTTACTGTCTAATAAAGTCACTGTGTTTAAAACGTAACCTGTTTTGCTAATGATACATTTGGGTCATATGAGATTATATATAGTGAAATGCACCATAACAACTGGTATATAGACTGTGTTGTCAACTACAAATATGTTTGAATGCTTTGAGGTTAACTGTAGGCACACCAACTTTTTCATTAATACTGTTCCATCCAGATGAATGATTCACATTGGAAATGCTTTAAAAATGGAAGCGGTGTAGCGCAGCTGCTCATGTAATGTCCACAAATGCAACATTTTTAGCATCGTGCCGGTGACGTGGTCTGCTTGAGAGCCTGCTCGCTTAAATCGAGCAATTGGCTGAATTTACTGGTAGTCTGTGCTTTTAGTGGCAATACCTTCCGTATGCTGAAAGCTTCTTTTTTTTTTTTAAAGAATATTCCTGTTGAGTGCTGAGAGTGAAGTCACCGACTGCTTCCAACTCTGACGAATGTTTTCTTATTGCTCTTTGCCCACAGAGAAGGTTGCATTCAAAGACCAGGAGTTATTTCAAGAATGTTTCCTGCAGCTGAATTTATAATCACAGCTCGGGAGATTTTACTGGGACTACATCCATCCTTATTTTCGGTGGCTGCCACAGAAATGTGTTCAACTTCAACTTGTACTTCTCTGTCTAAATCAATTTATCCTAAATCAATAAAAATAGAACAAGGTGTTCACAGCTTATGGTGGGGTAAGAAAAGTGAAAGGGAAACCTACATTCTCTTGGGTGTTTTGGCATGGTCCAACATCCCACAATCACAATACCACCAATTAAATCTAATCCTGAAATTTGGCCACCCCCGTGCCTTAAAAAGGAACCTCTATGGTGGAAGAACAACATTCCAGTTTCATTAGTTTACACTGCTGATATTAATACTATCATTACAGTTGGACATGGTTTATTTTGACTACTATTACCACTAATACAATAATAGACCCTAATAGAGGCTGAGCGAGGGGGGGAAATGGGCACAGGATCGACTTGGAGTTATTCCACCTCCAGCAGCTGCAGCAGGGGCCCAGAGAGGTCAGACGTACAGTAACACTTGACCCCGACTCTGTGTGTGTGCGTGGAACAACCACCCCACCCTCCCGCCAACTTGGGTCCCTGCAGACCAGCAGAAAAGGGCAGTAACCTCTGAAGGCTTTGTTTGGTTGGCCGGAGTCTGAGCATAGGCCCACCATTGTAAGTCTGGGGACTCCTATGCTCAAGCTCTTGTTTTCTTTGGGAAGCAGGAAATTGGATGACTGGCTACCTGCTACAACAACATCCTGTACTTGAGAAGCTGTCTTTTCACCCATACCCACCTATTATTTCCCTTTTCTATCATACGCAAGTGGTCAGCCAGCAAGCTTCTCCCCCCCCCCCCTTCTTCTTCTATGGGTCCTGGGGGCCCCGTGCGTGGGTTTGTCTAGGTTCCACTCAGGTTGAGATCAAATTGGCCCCATCCAGATGCTTCCGTTGAAAATAGTGTGTGGGGGCCAAATACTTTAGCTTTTTGGAGCCCGTCTCCACCTTGTCAGGTTAATGGCCCTTTGTGGGCTGACAGTGGTAGCCAAAATGAATGTTCCTATTCAAACGTGTGCGCACACACACACATACACACACACACACACACACACACACACACACACACACACACTCAAATCTACTTATAGCTCTGTCAGTGCCTGTCAGGTCACTTCAGACCAATCAGAGTGATCTGCAGGAGACCACTTGCCATTGTGAAAACATCCTTAAGGATTATGGTGCTACAGACTAGGATCTAGTTGGACGTTGATGAGAGCTGATTCCGATCTGACCTCGGGGACACCGGACCTCCATGTGAGATATTAATGGAAATAATCATGGCATCATCTGTCGCAGGAGCTCTCACTCAAAACCCATGTTACACATTAGGGCTGCGTAATCCCTCCTGATAAGATTTTGTCATTACGACCCCCAGACAGGAAGATTTCACTGAAGTGTGTGACCTGGAACAATGTAGCTTTTAGCCTAACCAGACAGAAGTGCTGTTAGGGTTTCACGTTATTATTATGTCTGACATGATGTTCATGTTAATGTCTGATATTTGCATGGAGGGGGTTATGGGTTATGTTGCCCTAGCCAATCAGACCCACTCATGACATTTTCAGTCAACACGGAAGCTAAAGCGATAGCGGTTGCTACGGGCTTACCATACCCGTTACCTTAAAGCTATAGTATGTTACATTTCTGCATTAAAATGTCTAAAAATGACTACACCTTTGTTATATATTTTGTTGAGTTGTGTACTTACATTATCCCAAATGTTTCCAGCAATGTTCAAACCCAGGTAAATCTCCATGGGTTTGTGAGTGTCTTCTTTACAAATACATATAAAAATATTGATTCGTGCAGCTTTAATGTTTGTTATGTCCATCAAAGAATTTAGTAGTTATTTATGAATGTTGACTCACAACAGCCTTTATAGCTGCGTCAATCGCATCTTCACTTGTTGTCTTTTTATGGTTTTGACACCATTTTTTGGGGCCTTTGGCACAGAAAGATGACATCTCCATTCTTAGTCATGCCTACAAAGCTCTGATTGATTAGTTTGTTTTTCCGCCCAGGGAAACAGCCACCTATGATCACAACACCAGACCAGTTTGAAATGCTACAAAAAAAATAAATTGGGAGCTATGGCCTGAATATCTCTGGAACCAGGCGAAAAATACTTTTGACACACACACAGACACACACACACACACACACACACACACACACACACACACACACACACACACACACACACACACACACACACACACACACACACACACACACACACACACACACACACACACACACACACACACACACACACACACACAACCTGGAAACGCAGCATTTTAATGCACCACATATATGAAACAAACTCCGAGAAAATTGCAGGTCCGCTGCAACTCTGTTCTTTTAAATCACAGAAGTTTTTGAGTTTCTGTTTCCTTTTATTTGATCAAATAATGATCATTTTCTTACACTGCACTCTAACTTTTATTCTTGTATTTTATACCTGTCTTACTCTATTTTAGCTTGTTTTTATCTTCAATTCTCTTGGCTCTTTAATGATTGGTTTCTATTGTATTTAAATGCCCTTTTGTGGATGTTTGTATCAATGCATGTAGCTTAGTTTTATGTACAGCGCTTTGAATTGCCTTGTTGCTGAAATGTGCTTTATAAGTAAACTCGGCTTGCCTTACCTTTCGATGTCAGCTGCCGACATCGAAAGCAAATGGGAGCAAACTTCTCCTCAGTTATCGTTTTCTAAGCAATTCTAATTAATGTCTGACCAAAAGATCTGGACGTGATGAAACCATCAGCCAAGAGCAAATACACTACCTATACTGTTCAATCATAACTCATTTGTTGCGGGTGGAAGAAATTATCAAGATATTTTTCCCATTTTGCAGCAGATGATTTATTCTATTTGCAGAAACAGGCAACATCTGTGTTTTATCAATAACATTCAACATGTATAAAAAAGAATAGTAAAAAAAAAAAGTTGCTTGACGGATTAAAAAAAAAAGTATTTTTTTTAGGAAAAAGAAACTGACATGAAAAAAAAAATCATCTGATTCGGAGGCACTTATGGCTTGGCAACTCTTGTGCAGTCTGAGTTTTCCCAGGTGGTTGTAGTCAAGCGTCAAAGGCCATGATTACGATACTGGAACCAACGGGGATGCACTCAAACACAATCACATCACGCTCTGATATGTCATCACTGGCCTGAGCGCTTCTGTCTGGACTTTGTCACTGATCTACAATGACCATAAGAATCATCTCTAATATTTCAGTCAATGCAACAAGAGATTTATCAACATTGTTTCAAAATGCAGTTCATTATGGACATATATCAACTATTTACAACAGCAAAGTAGATGCTCGCTTTCTTGATTTCTTCCAGGGTATACATTTTTTTTTAAAGAAATGTCTTGTTTGATTCCTGCAGCTTTCCAAAGAAACGAGTGAAGGTTGCTTTGTGCTGCATTGGTGTCCAGTTGACCCCCCCTTCCCCAGTCTCTCTGTGTCGTCTGCTTTTCTTTTGTTCATTCAGAGCTGGGCGAGGCCGCCGAGTCTATGTCGTCATTTTCCAGGTCGTTGGGCGAAGACGACTGTCCTCCCTTCACTCTCTTCCACTTCATCCTCCTGTTCTGAAACCACACTTTCACCTGTTGTACAGAAATACAAAAGAAATGCTTCATAAGAATAGGCATTCAATCAAAAGCGTGTTTAATAAAAGGTCTTGATGTCATCTGTATTACATGGACAACACTGTTGAGGTAAATTTACCTCAGACATTTGCCTCTTGGTGTAGCTCTGCAATAGCTCAAGATTAATATTGTTGATATATTTATTACTGGATCAACAGAAAATGTATCTGCAGCTACTTTAATAATTTACATTACCTAATTTACTTAGTAAGTTAAGATAAGAAAAGGTGATTGATTGTTGCAGCAGCAGAAAGGAAAGAAAAAAGTACAGATAAATAGAGAGAGTAAAAAAAATAAGAGGAATATAAAACTAGAAGAATACAAGTAAAAATAGTAACTATACAATAGAAATTAAAGACAAGATTACAAGGCAGAAGTGACAGTAGCAGCAAAATCAGCAAGGTATAGTATGTACACCAGACTAATATTATATATATATATATATATATATATATATATATATATATATATATATATATATATATATATATAAGTAATGACACCAAGTGTTTGTCTGTAATTATAGACCTGAAATGAAAATCATTAGTTGCAGCCCTACTAGTAAATAACAATTAATACTACAAATTAGGTACTCAGTATAAGGAGTTAAAACAATAGTATATACTTGATAACACTCACAGACAGTGCAGAATGCATTTTTTCCACCGAATATAAAGTTGTAACAGGATCACTGTGGTTTCTCTCTCCGTTTTGAGATTTTTTGCAGAAATTTACAACACGGTCAGCAGAAAAATAGACAAATAATCCCCCACAAATCTCCCAGCGCAGTGTATATAAATTGGCTCAGTTTGCATTGGCCTTGCAAGGAGCATGAGTTGTCAGTACAAAGCTCTCAGTTCTGGCTCAAAAACCTCTGTGAATGCAGGCGGAGAGTATCGTATAGACAGTGGGTCAAAAGAGTCAACTATCAGGATGTCGGCTTACGCAGGATGTGAGTTTACAGTGTGGATAGTGCTCATCTGTATCATTGCACTGCTCTGAAATGATATCATGCTTCGACTGTCCGGCCAAGAATAGAGGCAACAACATACACTTCCTGAAATTACAGGGAAAACACAGCAACAACTGAGTGGTGATCACTTGTTAAGTCTGCGATTAAGAACATTCACTCAACATTTCAGAAGCTCATAACATATGGTGACAGATACCTGAACTGTTTATAACACCAAGACAAGCCAGTCCAAATAAACATGATTCATTAATACAATACTGAGACAATGTCAAATTAAACCTGGGATAGTCAAGCCATTTTTTGATATAGCGGATGAAGTGATACGACTGTTTTATTAACTGAGAATGAATTGGTTGTTTATGGGTTGACACGATTAGGCGAGTGCTATTCTATATTTTTCTTATTGTCAACAAATCCCCAAAAAACAAATCCAACGTAGTCTGTCTGTGTCAGTCTATTCGTTCCTAAAGACTTGAATCTTTAAAATGGGTCACTGATATATAGTTTCATTTAAAAAAAGAACAGCTGGTCACTGTAGTTTTTAGCAAACGTCACTGTTTGAGTGCATTTGTTGGGGACTATATTCAGCTGCGGATTAATACACATTTGGTGCTCTTGTTTATTAACTCAAAATAAAATAAAATAGTACCAATGTTCATCATAGTGAAGGAACATGTCACCCAGTGCAACAGTGTGGTTGGTTGATGTGTTTTTAATAGTTTTTGGACAACAAATGGAGCTCTAAAGTAGAGAGGAATAAGATCTACCAGTCTTTAGACACACAGGTTGTTAATAGTTTGTTAGTATGATGTTGTTGGTTTTGGTCATTTGATGGGATTTGTTGGCAGAAGGAAAACTAAAGAATATTTCCAGCCTTATCTTTTTATATTAATACAACCCATTAAAACCAGTTGGATGTCAAAATGCTTCGACACTGAGCTCCAAGCTCGTTTTCTCAGTTCATGAAACCATTTTCATGAACTCATGAAGTCATGCTTTTCATAGGACATGAGGACGATAGATTTAAAACTAAGATCATGCAAAGTGCTGAACTAAATCCAAATTTGGAGACGACTGTAGCAGCTCAAGGAATGAGAAAGTTTTAGGTGACCTCTGCACATCCCACACAGCATTCCCACCTGCAACCCTGGGATTCAAATGAATCTGTTCCCACATCCTGCAGCTTCTTCCTCTCCGAGTTCCTCTGCTTATCAAGGCTGATTGAAAGGACGGCGAAAGGCCAAAGCATGTAGGATGAGTTGGAAAAAAAGCCGACGAGCAGGAGCAGCGGGAGCTCTGAGTGAAGATGGAACCCCGGCTGCGTGTGTGTCTGTCTGTACAAGTGTGTGTGTGTGTGTGTGTGTGTGTGTGTTGCAGAGGTCTGGGAAATAGATTTAGGGAGCAGACGGCAGTATGTGTGGTCACTGTGGCACTGTGGCCTCATTACGAGGAGCTGGAACACTGGGCCTGACAGGCAGACTGGGGTTTTCATCCAGCAGCATTGACACATGTTCGCCCGATTTCATCGAGTCTGGAACTGCCGCCCACTTATTAAAGCTGCATGTCATTCTGCTAGAACCACAAGATGAAAAAAAAAATTGTGGAAAAACCGGTTCATTATAATCTAAATGCATCTATGTGTGTACATTATTATTATTATTATTATTATTATTATTATTATTATTACATAGTGGAAGGAGACATTTAGAATACTGTTGATGCCGTCCACTTTGAGTTAAGTGATGATGACCTTTTTAGATTTATTTGTTTGACTTATTTTGTATTGTATGCGGGCAGACTGGGGGGGAAATCAAGCTATTTGAGTTATTGGTGTTTTATTTTTCTGTTCTTCTTTTTGGTTAAAACCTTTCGGGAATTTTGCAACTGGAAAAGTATAGTATAGTATAGAAAAAACGTAATTGGTAGCCGATCTTTCTGCCCAAATACATTTACTTTTAGAAACAAATCTCTTACCATTTCTTTCAGTATTTGTAACATAAACTTTTCTACTAGATTTTGTATTTTTTTTTGCGGGGCGATTCAGAGGATTTACTTTACATAAGTGAGTCACATTTGACTCTGCAGAAATAAGAATGAAAACAAAACTCTCACGTTTTCATTTTTAAGATATTTGAACAATGAATAATGCAGAGTGACGATAATGTCATTATTCTATATTTGTTTTGCTCTACTTGGAATCAATCCAATGTGAGGGAGAGGTGGCCTACCTGTCTCTCTGTGAGGTCCAGGTTGACGGCGATCTCGTAGCGGCGGAGCCGGGTCAGGTAGTTGTGGTGGGTGAACTCAGCTTCCAGCTCTCTCAGCTGCTCCTTGGTGAACGCTGTGCGCTCTTTCCGGGCCTTGCAGCTGGAGTCCACCTTAAAACTGGAATCCTGGATATCTGGAGGGAAACAGAAAGGAAATGCATTGCGTGCAGTTTGAGGCGTGTGTTTTGCCCACTCATGTATGCTGACAAACGAACATATTCTTAACATTATTTTAGAGGGCCTACTTTTCTCATCACATTGGTTTAAATAGGGAGGAAATTATAATAATGTGTATTAGATGTGATACATTTTCATCTTTCATCCCTCCTCTATTCTTTATATATAAAGGGTTAGGAACCCAGTTAGTCCGACATGGCGTGATTCTACCACGTAACCAACACAGCCTTCTACTTTCATTTTTATTCACGGTTAATCCTAATTTTTGTGACGAGCCTCTAGCTGACTATTAACCAGGACTTAAGGACCTTTCCAACCAACAAACCACAACTCCAAAGACCCTTTAGTGGGAGGCCCCTTATATAGTAAACACCATAACCAGCACTGTCAAAAGAGACCACCCTGACCTGAGCATATGAGTCCTGTTCACCTGCAGCGCGTGTGCAGTGAGTATGCACGTACATTTCTACGTGTGCGTGCATGTGTTGTTGTTTTTTTTGCATGCCTTCTGCCTTTACATGTTCGTTCACCCGTTTAAGTACAAATTCATGCTTTTGAACATTAATTCATGGTGTGTGAGTGGGCATATCGGCAGAGGGCAGGGCCCACCAAACCAGCCACAGAGGGACTGAGTTAGGAGAGGAATGCAGCGGAACATCGTTAAAGCCTCTAACAAAAGAACAAAGGTGCGGATGTGTCCAGGTCTGACTGCTGTCTGTGTGTGTGTGTGTGTGTGTGTGTGTGTGTGTGTGTGTGTGTGTGTGTCTCAGGAGATTTCCCTCTGGAACACTTAGTGGGGAGATTCACATTAACTCATCTTGAACATGACAGCAAATACATCAGGAAAAAGCCTGAGATATCTCTATGAATGTGGCGGTCAGTTGTAAGGGCTGACCAGTACATTTGAATTTGAACTACACTGACATCAGTTTCAGTGACTTTCACGAGACAAAAGTTGCAGTTTATTGCTAAGTTTTATAGATAGGAAATGGTTGAATTTCAAACCTCATTTACCAGGATAAATATACATGAACGCTGATTGATTTAACTTTCAGTAAAATGTATGAAAGAGAAAGAGTTTTGGGTAATATTTGTGCATTGGTAGCGACACTAGCAGCTGATGTAATCTCTAGAAAATGGTTCCAATTTGTCAAAGTGAGAAGTTTTGCTTGGTGTTTGCCAGAGCAGCGGGCCAGAATGTGAAATGCTGTACCTGGGCCAGATGTGACTGGGCAGACCAGGACATGTGTGTGTGCGCGCACACACACATGTGTAGTCTGTGCATGTGTGTGCAAACGCCTGATGTGTGTGCTAGAGGACCAAGGTGACGTGCCAAAAAGCCTTCTTATTGTTGTTTAAGTGTCATTAATGACGCGCTGCCCTGAGTGTGCCGACGCTGCCTGGCCTCGGCAGGTCTGGTCTGGAGCTGTGTCAAGCAGGTTTCGTTAGACTGAACACCTGGCAGGGCACATACTGGTTCTCACTAAACAGGCCCCCAATAAATATCCTGCACAGCCAGAGACCGTAAACTTGCAGGGAGAAGGCTTCTGCACCCAGCAGGGTCCCAAAGACAAACAGCATTTGGTGCCTTTTTGGGTGGATGGTGCAAAAGTAGTTTGTCTTCATCAGGACTGAATTAAAGCGGTTAGTGATTGTTTTTAAATAAAAAAAGAAACCCAGGTGGAAATTACAGGTGTGACTGCTCACATAATTTGTTTGTAATTTTGTTTGAAAGTAGGAGTATTTGTAAGCAGATATTAAGTGTTTAGAAGAGTGAATAGACAGTGAATGTATGCTTGATAATATAAATTACGTATTTCTGTTTTGTTCATACGTGTAACCATGCATGCATGTTACTATACTATACTCATAATTAGTAACAAATACATGAATAAACACTTACAAATGTATGTAGCCAAAGATTCTGAATTTTAAAAAGTCCTTATAGTTGCTATATTTATTATATTGAGTTAGAAACCATTTTCTTAGTGTTTATATTCAGCTAATAAATGTTAAGTAGGGGGTAAACTAAATTAAGTGTTAACTGTTTTGATTTTATAATGAAACATAACTGAGACGTTTTAGTCCTCCAATTTTTAGCCAGTGTTTATATCAGTGTTCCATGTCTACGTTACATATTGTGATGTATGATAAACAAAACTATTAGTCAAACTTTGTATTTAAGTCATATCAGATGCCAGTTTGAGTTTAAGGTTTTGGAAAAGTGCGCCATATCTGTAGAAATACACACAGACTATATCGCAGCTCTGTGTGTGTTGCGAAAGCCTTCAGGCCATTTTCCTAATATATGCTCTTCTACCAGATCGTCAATACAAGACTGAATGGCTCTTTTCTAAAAACCATGAACTGATGTAGTGGTCAGACATGTTGCATGCACTCAGTGGGAGATTGTGTTACGGCTTAACGACAGGAAAATGTCAATGGATAAGAATGTAAAAAGTGGGCTCGCAGGGAAAGTGATTTTACCAGACGTGGTCTGGCATGTTTTCAGTGTAGTGTGTGGAGGTTACAATAAGGTAAGAAAGGGAGGGGGTGATGGGGTCTGTACTCCCCCACCATTCCCTTCAATTGGGCTGTTGCAGACATTGGTCATGGAGTTTTTTTTTTTTTTTTATAATTATTCTTGGTCTTTATAATCAGATATGGTATGTTTGGACAAAAAAAGATAATCACGAAGAAGCACTTGATGACAATATCTTGAAGTGTGACTATATGATGGAGCCAACTCCACCCAAGTGGATTAAAGTAAAACATTAATCACCACAGCCAAATCTCAATCACAATATGTACAAAAAAAACTTTCTTTAAGCTCAGTTTCACTCGAAGCTACTTGATTTTTTTTATACAAATGTCCAGTATTTATTAGGTGTAGAGGTGCACATTTCCAGTCTCATTGCATGAATCATCTTTGTGATGAAAACAAAGTGAACAGGCTGACATTCTTCTTCAGTTTAGAAAACGATTTTCACAGATGAAATGTGAACGTTTCAGATGTGTTGGACGTGGTGTTATTTTCATTCAGCACTTCCAAACGTTTACACCTTTAGATTCAGTTTAAATATACGTAAACTTTTACTTAAGTTTGTCGCTTTCGTTGTTAATGTTACGCATGAAACTTTTGGGAATTAATTCGTCATGGATATCAGTTACTTTTGTTTCCTTTTAGCAAGTGTGAAATCTAATAGGGGGAATAAATGGCACTATAATTTAAAAGCATACGATGATACTATTTCAATGCTTACAACACAACTCTAAGTATATATATGAGGATACGTGAACTCATTCTTTTGTGGCAAATGGGAATAGAGTCATATGAATATTATCTTCTTATTTTGGCTCACTAGAGTTTGGGAAAGTGTTTTTACATGATCGCTTTTTTCTCTTTGATAGTTTTAGTTGAAAATGTTCTGAATTTAACAACAATTTGCTGATTCCCAAAAACCTACAGCAGGATTGTGTATCAATGTATTTCACTAATTCACATTTGAGACTCATACATCTATAACCAGTAATAAAAACAGTCTGAAGCACCTGTGATTCGCCACAGAAGCCTGATGTCATATTTTACCATCATCTTGAATGTGGACATACTGTTCTAAAACAATGGTCTATTTCCCACGGATACAGGGAGCAATCCAACGTTCACGTCCCATTAATCGTTTCAGCCTTTTGAACAATACAAGGATGCAACTGCTACTTAAAGTGTGTTTCTTGAACACAAAAGTCTTGTCACCTTCTCACCTTTCACATAGCGATCTGGTGAGAGTGCTGCTTTGAGATGGGTTAGGTGAGGAAATAAAGGGAGGATTTGTGTCACTGCCAGCTGTGATACAGGGCACTGAAGAAATTCCTAACCTTGACATACTCACCGATTGCTACACTTTAAATGGAGCAACAATGGCATGACATTTTTTACACCTGTGTGCAGAGGTTTGGAAAAATGATCATGGGGTTACCATAAATTTTTCATTTTTGCTGCTTCCCTGGCCCATTTCCATGTTTCCACCACCATATGCACCAGTGTACAGTAGAAAAAGAGGAATGTGCACTATAATTTTTAATGCTCCCAAATGTGCATTTTATGACTGTATGTTTTCATTTTCTAAGCCTCCTGTGATTAGTTTTCGGATTTCCCTTTAAAACCCAGCACACCCCAGCTGACTACCATCTATCCCGGTGACTTACCTGTGACATCTCTCTTCCTCTTATTGGAGCTCTTCTTGTCAGAGTCCGCCGACGCCACGCTCTGGGGCGAGTATTCTCCCTCCAGGCACCCGGGCACGGCCCCTGGAAGCCTGTCTCCCCCCGCACTGTCCAGCTCAGGCCCTCCACCTACTGCTACAGGGGCGACGACGGGCGGGCAGGCCTCGGGTGCTCTTACCCGCGTCTCACAGGGGTTGAACTGCCAGTCAGCTCTCTGGTATGCCCCCTGGCTCTCTTGGTACAGTCTGTCGTCGCGGGGGTAGACTGCGTGCGGCGCAGTCGGCACCAGGCAGGAGCTGGAGAAGTCTGTGTAGGCCAGGAAGTCGGGCTTCTGGTGGAGGGAGAAAGAGGCCTGCTGGTAGGGCGACTGCAGATTGGCTCCCGGGACCCCTGAGTGAGGGTTCCTCATGCAACCCCAGATCGGGCTGCTGGGGTGGGCGCTCCGCATGCAGCTGCTGGCTGGTTGATCCATAGTGATGCAAAAACACTTCACACAGTCTTGATTAATGTCTTATTATAAGTGTTTTCCTTGTAGAGGAGTTGGAAACCCCTCCCCCCTCCCTCAGAAAGCAAGTTAGGACTGGAAATCTGTGTCTCGGTCAGTCTTGAGAAACATCCACTTCAGCTGACTAAATGCACATCATCTTCTCACTGCATCCACTCGCTCAGGAATACTCACTTCTGTCAGAGGCTGCTGACTCTTCCACAGGCCACAACGCGTGAGGATAGACGCCTTCCTGTGACAGCGCGTTTCCCCTTTCTCTCTCTGGTGTGTGTGTGACGTCCTCTGGAGCCTCTGGTCCTGACACACTCTTGCACACTTTCCCTATGTCTTGCTCTCACACACCCTCTCTCCCTGACTGATCTGACTGGCTTGTGGCTCGGCAGGAGAGCTGCATCCGCAACTGCATGACTCCCCTTCTCGGGCTGGCTGTTTTCACAACTCTTCTAAGGCATTCTTGACAAGTGAGCCCTCCTCCTTTTTAAACATATAGGTGGGAAAGAGTGGCAAGTTTATGGAGTGTAACGTGAAACTGCAGAGGAGGAGCCCTGCCGGCCACATGTTGGTAGTACCCTCCAACCAACCCTGCCTCATCAACTATTAATCACGGGGGAAATTTTATATGCACATCTAATGGGCTTTCCAGACGTGGGGCTTTTTAAAGGGACACTGTCTGTAGAATATAAAGCGAGCACCCACCCACATGAGAGCTGGGGACCCTGACTTATTTCAGCTCTTTAGCAATTTCTGACACCCAATTTGGTTCATTTTTTGACACCCTTTAGAGGAAAGTTAACCCTAACCCTTTCCCTCTGCACCCTTGATCCCGGCCTGTCCTCTCCAATCTGAGAAGTCTTTTTTTCTTTCCCTGTTTTTATGACTGTGTGTGTGTGTGTGTGTGTGTGTGTGTGTGTATGTATATGTGTGTACACATTCATTCTACACACCCAAATCCACCTGGCTGTACTTTTTTAACGTTGAGGTGATAGAGGGACTGGATTTGATATTAGCTATGCAGGCTCTCACACCTCTTGAGGTTTTCTCACTTTAGTGAAAACACAATATGAAATTTCAGAGCCATATTTCAATAAACACAAGCTAATATTTCTCTTCAAAAAACACTGTGACTGAGGGATTGGGCTATTTTTTTGTGTATGGTCTCTGTGTGGAGCCCTTCTTGCTTGTTACGTCTGAGATATTAAGCACTTGTGTGTGACATCAATCGCATGCAGATTAACCACATTTCAGTACAGAGATGTGATTATTCAATTTTCTGATCACTGACTTTCAATCTGTGCAGGCTACTCATAACAGAAGCCACTTCCTCATGAAGTAATGTCTGTAATACCATTAAACCTTTTTGACTAAACCAAAATTTGGACTCAATTTCAGCGTATCCATTACCCAATAAACCTACTGAACCACACTTTACAAAAATGCACAGTTGTTCTTCATACTGCTCATATTTGTGAGCTGAGGTTTGCCTTCCTCGTGTGTCCTCACTTTGCTCCTGACCTCTCAGACATGGGGAGGTGGATCAGACCTCCATCGAGAGGAGAGAGGCAAGATTTAGAGATGCTTGAGAGGCTATAAGAGAAGAAAGAACAACAGAGATAAAGAGTACACCTTAGAGAAAATGAGAACTTGTTTTGTACTTCTGCTGGGGACTATTTCCATAGCCAAAAAGAGAAATAGAAAAATGGGCTAAAAAGAAAGCTGTACCACTATCACTCTCTGGATGCTATGATATATTCAGACCCTCTTTTTGTACACAATGCATTCAGTTGCAACCAAAGAAAAAGAGAGATGGAACGAAACTCTAGAAAGAAAAGAAAGAAACAAGTAAAAAAAAACTAAAAAGATCTGAATATCCGCTGCCCCGAATGTGAAGGAAAGAAAGAAAAAAAAAATAGCCAGCAAAAGTAGGAGTGGACAAAATGAAAGAAAAAAAGTCAGATCGAGAAAGAGAGTCACAGAGGAGAGTGTTTGAGGTCACACACCAAAACCTTTCCATTTACCCAGCGAATTGTTGAGCCATGAAGCATCCCCTCGCTTTTACTGGCAGTCTGAGCTCTGGCCGCACCGCAGGGAGCAGAGGTTACACTGCATTTGTGGTCAGAGCAGGGGCCATCTGTGTGTCAGTATAAATTAGAGTGTGTGTGTGTGTGTGCGTGTATGTGTGTGTGTGCTGTGAAAATATACCTCACTGAGAGTGTGTGTGTGTGTGTGTGTGTGTGTGTGTCCACGTGTCTCACTGAAAGAGATAAAGGGTGTTTACGTGTATTTCTGTGAATCTAAAAGAAAGTCCCAAACAAGCTTTTGGACATTATTAAAGGATAAAGGCACAGCAAAAATCAGTCTACAGGTCTTCACAAAATATTTTGTTCTTGAGTTATGGTGACATAGTGACTACTTTCAGGGCTAGTTGGTACTGTAGCTGGCAGGATAACTGTCACACGCTAGCCAGCAACAATAGCTCTCCGACCTTTCTATTTTCCCTGGCATTTTGTTCTCATGATTGCACATTATGTCATTCAATAAAGTCTTTTATTTAGGACAGGGAAAAGTTTTCAGAGCCAACAAGCTTGCTAACAGACAGTTAGCAAACTAGCTTGGTCACTAACAGGAATTAACTATACCATAGACTCCTTTCTCTTATAATGATTTACTTCGCCCCCGCAAGCAAATCCCCCAACCAGACCGGGTCTTAAGGCCGTTGATATTCTATTTTTTTCATATTGTCAAAAATTCACCCCCAAATAAAGACCAAAACTACAGTAATAGGAGTGTAACTGCACACAAAATTCATCACGTACCACGATTTTGGGGTTATTTTTGGTACAACGGAGAAAAAAAAAATCATTTATTTAGAAAAATATAAAACACACAAGTGGCTCATTGGCCGTAATTAATGCTAACAGTTAAGGCCATTGAAACAAAAGGGCACTAAAATACTGGAATATTGTCAATAAGAAAAAATAAATAACACAAATGTCATCATAAGACTCTGACCTGTTGATAATTCTTGTCCTGGGCCGCAACTTTTGCTCGTTTATACCGTTCTCTTAATACATCCGTGGTTTATACAGGACAGGCAACACTGACAGAACATTGTAGCGGGGCTCAAGCATTTTGACCTGATGCTTTAATGCTGTATTCTCTACGACTGAGTGTGATATATAGCATTAGTTATTACTTTGGCCTGGTCCAAATCTGCAGTGGAAAGCTTCCAGTCTGTTTTTGTTTCGTTCTGCTAATCAACCCATTCGGGTGATGCCGTCGTAAATTAAATGTTTGAAGTGTTTCCACAGTCAGACCCGTCTTCAGCTGAACAATGTCGGCATACAGTTTGAAACAAATCATTGTCCAATGAGCCTGACTAGTCGAACTAACTGTCGACTAGCATGTTACAGCTGATGCCTGGGTCAGGGACTGAGTTCCTGGCAAATACACTGTTTACTCCAATTTCAGTAACATTTGATAAAAACTACAGTGCCCAGCTGTTTTAGGACATGATGGAGCCTTTCATAAAAATTAAGCTATATATTTGTGACTGTTTTTTTTTTCAAGAATCATGTTCTCAGTAGTAACAAATGGGCTTCTGGCTGAGTGCCACAAACAGGGTGGAGAAGTCAGAAAGCCTTGAGAGACGGACTACAACACTGTAGGTTTTTGGTCTTTTCATGGGATTTGTTGACAAAAAGAAAACTATAGAATAACACCAGCCTTATCCTCTAAGAAACAGTGATGGCAAACTTTTTTCTCAAAGAACAACAAGATCTTTCTTAGTACATTGCTAAATGTTTCACACAATAGTAGTAATGAGTGTGTGTGAGCATTTCTGCTGCCCCTGTGTTTGTAAAACTGTAAGAGTGTTTGCTTAAGAAACTCGGGAGTATGTGAACTCTCACTCAGTCATACACACCATGGATTGCAGATAAATGAGCTGGACATGAGTCACATCTCCCCTCACCCTGCAGACAACCTGTTTCTGTCAGTCTAGCTGTATGTGTGTGTGTGTGTGTGTGTGTGTGTGTGTGTGTGTGTGTGTGTGTGTGTGTGTGTGTGTGTGTGTGAGAGAGAAAGTGGAAGTTTGAAATAACGTAAAACAAAGTAAGATATTGCATATACTGTATGTGCATACGTGTACGTGTTTTGTACACTGTTTATCTGTTGTTATATGTGCATGTTTTCACGCTTCCCAATATATTTGTGCATGAATGTGTGTGACTGTGTGTGTGTGTAAGTGTGTGTGTGTGTGTGTGTGTGTGTGTGTGTGTGTGTGTGTGTGTGTGTGTGTGTGTGTGTGTTTTCATCCGATCCATCTTCGTGACACTGGCAGGATTAGGGCCCTCCATCAGTCTTTTGTGTCTGACAGCATGACCCCCTGTGACCACACGTTCACCTAGGTCTTACTGGACAGTGGGAGCCCCTTATCTCTGCTACTGTCCTGGGGATGAGCCGGGGATGAATATGAGAAGGAGGGATGGGGAAAAAGAGAGCGGGAAAAAGGACAGAGAACCAATGAGGCTTATTTAATTAAATGCAGCATTCTAAGCAAATGTTAATTTCTAAGATTCAGTGAAATCCATCTAAGATCTCTGTAGCCTCATGTTAAGTTAATTCACTCCACATTCGTGTACCCAACAGTGCCACTGAGATAGTATCTGCTGCCAAGATGACAGACAGATAGGAGCCAATAAACAAGACTACTGGTTTAACTCCTGCTGGTGCAGCCAAGAACCAAATCACAGCAACTTCTGCGCAACCATAGGATGCAAAAGTACCACTCAGCTCCTTTACTTGAGTATCAGAAGATATATTATACCACATTAACAGTTAAGGCACAGCATTCAGTATGTTGCTCAGTTAAAGTTAGGGATGTTAATAATTGACCGAGACGCACGCAACACGCAACCACACGTGCCTTTCATTGGAGTAACGTTAGCTTATTAGTGAGCTTTTTAGTTACACCAGCAAGTTTGCTATTTAAGTTCTTTTTTTTTTCTGCAAAGTTCATGGCTCTCACGACCAACTGCTGAACGGCGCTCACAACTGAGAGCTACGTGACACATTTTATCGCTGAGGCCCAGCAAGTTAAATCAGCTTTCTACCAAACAGGGTATGCCAGGCAGACACGCAGCTGACAGCCTCAGAGACTTGGGGACGTGGCTGCACGTGTCCATGACAACGCATTCAACATCGTCACTGTGCGACCGGTGAAAGTATGCAGCAGTCTGCGGAAAACTGAAACAATGTCTGAGCCTCCTGGACAGGTAAGCTGGGACTTTGCTTGTTAATTAACAGTTAATGATCGGTTTGCATCTCTAGTTAAAGTGCATGCAGTAAAATAATAACGCATTAAAGTACTCATTCTGAGAGCAGTTCCTTTCATAGTTTTATAAATGCATAATGCCTCACACTATCAGTGTCTTAATGTTGTAGCTGGTCTAAAAATGCTAGCTAGTTTATACTCGTCATCATTCTCATTGTAGGTTTGGCATGTAAAACCTTACAGGAGCCACAGATTGTATCAATATAAATACAAAACTATCATGTACAGCTTGTAATTATATTGTTCAATGAAATGTGTGATGTTTTTGTGAACCATATTCCTTATTTTCTGCATAAACTGTCTTTTATGAGGTCTACTGAAAAGAAAGAACACTGAGGAATAGCTGGAAGTGGTTATTCATGCCCAACCTGTTTCAATAATAGTTTAAAACACACAAGAGACTGTGTAAACAGCTTCAGGCATGGAGAGATGTGGGTGAAATGGATGGTGTGTACTGTATTCTTTAGTTTGCCAACACTATTACTACTATTAAGTCATTAGCAGTGTTGGCTAGGTGATGGACTGCTGATCTGACAAATGGACTGGATTTTGAGGCTGCTTAGCCAAAAGAGAAAGGTGTACCAGCACTTCTGACTGTGAAAACTGTGTTTACGTCCTCTGCGTGAAAATGTCAGCCATCATGTTGGACACGCCAGCTGACATTGGTGTTAATTGATTAACAAATGGTGGAGATATATATATATATATATATATATATATATATATATATATATATATATATATATATATATATATATATATATATAAATAAACAGCACCAAATAATGAGCATTCTCTGAAGCAATGTAATGCCTGGCCACAACAGTACAGCTCTCAGCATTTTTACCAATGGGTCTGTTGCAAAGACTTGGCTCAGAGATTTATATGAATTCTCTGGATGTCTGACTGACTGACTGGTCCATCATAGCAGCTATTTGTGTTCCAATATTATACCAATAGTAGGAATAATATCTGCAGATTGTGCTTGAAAACGTATTGTCTGCCAATATAAAAGCATTATAAGTGTGTGTGTGTGTGTGTGTGTGAGAAGGTGCAAGGGAGGGGGGGGCACACAGGTGCTAATAATCACATATGATCACATATGATTGGAATCAGGTGTTGGCAACAGTTTCTTGCTATTGTGAGGTAATAGTATAGCTCTCTAAGGCTTTGGCCTCTCATCATCTCCCATTGTAAAGTTATTTACCATTTTTCAGCAGTTTGATTTTCAGAGACTATCCTACAAAGTTAAAGCCAGTTTATAACACAGTATAGCTGTCTGAAATGCTAGGCTTTAGATCAAGTTTAAAAGGACACCAGAGAGAGCATGGAGGTCTAACAAAGGCAATGTTGGTCAGCTGGTCAGTTTAAATAGCTTTTGTCTGTTTAGATGTAAGGCAGTGGTGTTTCTAGGATCACGGCTCTGCTCTTGTGAAGAAGAGTGAACTAAAACATTTATTTTTCCAAGACTAAACTTGCAAAAACTAACTTTGTGGCCACTTTACGGAGTGGGTTTTTAGTGCTTTTCTGCCAGCTGCGGCCGAATACGACACCATGAGAGCGATGAGAGAAAACCAAAACAGTAAAGTTTCAGGCCGTTAAAAGGAAACCACGAGCTAAAAGACACTAAAACGCTCTGTAGATCTGAGAGGAGCTGGAGAGTTTGGTTATAATTCTCTGCGGGTTCATCATTATGAGCAACACCTATCATATAAAAGTAGTCATGCAATCCATTGTTATCATAAAATATTGATTATAGCAGCTGCTATGCAAATTTATTGGGGAGAATCTGATGAAACCAAGCTTAAAGTCCCATGTTGTCTTCAATAGACCCCAAAATTTCTAACCCCACTTTCAGTCCTTTAGGAAAAGGTGTGACACGTACGCCGGTTTTCTTTTAGTAAAAAACAAACTGGTCTTTCACTGATGGATGGATTCCACATCACAAGATATTTATGATTGAAAAAAAGGAAGATACTGTATTCTTTTTTATAGTGAAACTTTTACCTGAGTTAGTGCAAAGTATGAATTAATAGTCCACTCAGATATTAAATTAAAACATTTCTCCTGAGGTTTGTTTATACAATAGCTGGGAAGGTATTCATTTTTTTATGGCAAATGTTTTAAAATGAAACAAACATATGTAAAATACTTGAATTAAGAGTGAACTCTGACAAAATGTGGTGGTTTTAAGATCAAACTGTTCTTCGTGTACACCACTAAATAAGTTAAACTTCTCAATTCTCAGTGAACTGACCCAAAACATGTTGTCTAGTCTCATATTATAGCTTCCATGTTGAGTCATGTTTCAACAATGAAAACAGCTAATCTTTACCTCACTGACACTACACCACAAAAACTAATTTCCCTGCTGCCACAATACTACTGCATACTGTATAATATGAGCAGGGCCAGGCTGGCCATCACTGTGGAAGCCACGCTACTGATTTCATTGGCAACAACATCAGACTTTAGTTCCAGCCACATTCTGACTCAGCTGTGGGCCACAGCATGAGTTAATACTTTGTTCATGGAAAATCAATTGAAGACTGCTCTCTAGTGGTTTTCAGTTGGAACAGCTGATATATGCCCAAACCTTCACTCACTGAAGAGTCAATTCATCTCCTGAAGGACACACTGTCAGACAGTGATTGGATTATAGGCTTTTATAATTCCCATATAAATGTATTTAATATAGAAGCATGTTTTGTTTTTTTTAACCTTAAATCCTGGTTGTTCGTCTTATTCATCAATAAAAAGCCAGTCATCAATCTTTTTCTGAAGGGTAGGGCTTGTGTGCAACAGCTTAGCAGCAGGATGTCACATCACTGCCATGAATAACAATCAGATATATACACTTGCTTCCAATAATGTGCTAATGTGTGTCCAACTGATGTGCTTTTGTACTTCTTTGGCCAGAGACAAATAAATCAATCTGGCTCCAAACAGTAACCTCCCATCCATCATGTTTGAATGCATACCAAACTTCAGGTTATTTTAGAAGGTAAGAAGCTGGCCACAGGGCTGCGTGCTGCTATTGTGGCAAAGCTGCTTTCAGCGGTGATCTTTAAGAGTATTTGCACGCACACACGCAAAAAGCTGCTCTACAGGAAACCAGAATCATCTACCCCAAGCTGTTGGTGATCACCTTGGCTATTTAACAGCATGAAACACAAGATAAATCAAGCTAAATGTATGTGGGGTTCAAGGAATACCCCTGCTTTTGTGGGTGTCAGGAGGCACTGATCGGATATGCTTGTGTGTGTGTGTGTGTGTGTGTGTGTGTGTGTGTGTGTGTGTGTGTGTGTGTGTGTGTGTGTGTGTGTGTGTGTGTGTGTGTGTGTGTGTGTGTGTGTGTGTGTGTGTGTGTATGTGTTGCTGTGAGGACAGTAGCACTATTGCGTATTCATGGATTACTCTCCTTCCTGTCTGCCTCATCTTGTTTCCAAGCAGCGCAGGGCTGGACTTCCTGCTTTGGGAGCTGGGGCTCTTTGAAGAGGCCTACTGAGCGCGCTCCCTGGAGGGTTGTCAGGATCAGCCTTGGTCAACAAACACCTCTAAAGGGAGCAAACTCACTGGGCCAAACATTTCCTCAATCGCTGAACAGACTCTTTGGAGTTTACACTCCCAAGGCACAAGGGCACCAACTCCCTAATGCTCAATGTAGAGAGTTCCAGCTGTGCAGAGGAATGGAGCTGTTCACACGCAAGGAAGATGACAGCAAGAACACATGTGCGCACATACTACCTAAAGCATAGACTTTAAGCATGTAAAATACCCTTTTCATACATCTATGCAAGAACACACACACAAAAGAACCGCACTCTCACGTGTAGGTAAAACAAATCTGCATACATAAACACAACAAAAGGGAAGGGAACATCCCTTTAATTTACAGCAAGGCACACATGCACAATTTCCCTGCACTTCCCTTTAGCTGCAGTGATGTATTTCACCAACGATGTGATGTGTTTACATTTTTTTTAATCTTTCCTCAGTTATTCCTTCAAAGGGAGGTAGGCAGGAGGATGTACGGTCTGAACTGCAGCATCCTGTTTGCCTTTTTAAGGCATTTTTGTTTGTGTGTACAGTGTTATATATTGATGTGTGTATATACTGCACACATCTATATACTGCGTGTGTATGATTGATGCTGCAGGTTGAATGCTGTACCTGGGCAGGTATTTGTGTCCATATGGCTGGGTCTCTGGGTATTATGTTTGTATATGTTCCCTGGAAGAAAGGCGACAATATATAACTGAAGCACATGAAAACAAATGAACGAAGGACACACAACAGCGGTCCGGATTCAAACCAGCAACATACTGTAGCGATTACACTGTCAGCATCTTAAACCCCTGGGCCTGATGCCTGGCACAAATATATTTTATACACTACAGAACTATGAATTTTTGAGTTTCATGCTCTTTGCAGTAGTTCACAGCAGACCTTTCCTGATTACCACCTTAAAAGTCATTTTTTTTGGCAACATAATCCATTTGAATACACAGATTCAGTGATATTATTGGTAACTGTGTCTTCAAAATGTATATAATATGCAATTAAAAAATAATCACTTTGAAATGAATTTGCAAATTTGCATCCTTTTTAAATTATGTTCAAAAGAATGTCAAATGATATGACTTTTATTAAACTGCTTCTAACTGGGATTGTTTTAACAGATCTGACAAGGCCATCTCAGAGCAAAGAACTAAATGTGATCCTTTTACATGTAATCTGTAGTAGTTATAGTCATGAACAAGGTACAAAATTAGCACCATTCAGTCAAATGCTGGTGAAATATGCAAGTGGCTGGTAGATTGTCTTCACTCACCAGCCAAAAAAGCAATTGTAATCGATTGAGTGGCTGATCAAATTTGAAAGTTTACTAGCCATTTGGCTGGTGGACAAAAATAATAATTGTGCACCCTGGTCATAAACATTACTAAACATAAGTATCTTCGATTACACCTTCACCATATAGGACAAAAAGGCCTGAAGTCAAACTCCAATCCACAAAAGCAGGAAAGGTAAAAAAACACCTTGATTTTGTGAGCTATGAGATGTATTTAAGTACTGAATTATAGGCCGGATCACTGCAGTGGAAATAATAAGAGCAGCATATTTAGCTGAGACAAGCCAAAGCATGTTATGGATTGCCACTGACATTATCCACTCTATAATGACAATGTGCAAGCGCCTAATTTCTTTGGGGTTTCAGTCAGAGTAATGTTAGGGTTAATGCCCCTGTCTGCCCTGTCAAAGCCACAGCAGACGAGGGTATGATAAGACACAAAGTATCTACGATGTGAGATTAATTGCCAGTGACAGCCTCCATTATGATAATTACCCTGTGTGTACATATACAAGTGAAACCCTATAGGGGTTCAGTGTGCGGTCAAGCCAACAGCAGAGTAGGGCATGATATCATGTGTGGTAAAATATGCAGTGCCAGAACAGGCACAAGAAAACAAATGTCTATATTTAGCTGGCTGACGCTTTTACGATGATGGATACTGTACCGAGTGAGTCAGTCCTCAATCAAAAAAGGAGAAAAAGGAAGAAGAGGAGGAAGAAAATAAAAAAGGAAGGGGAGGAAAGAAATTCCAGATGTCAACAGTAAAGTTTGTCCAGCTCCGGTTTGTGGCCACTGGAGCTTTGTGTACCTGCCCCTGCTAAAGCCATTACCTCCGGCTGCTGCGCCGGGGAAGCTGCACAACAAAGCCAGAGAATTCTCGGAAGCCCTTCAATCAAGCTCTCCGACATCATCCACACACTGCTCCCTCTCCCAAGAACACACACATTTGACAGGGTGGAAAGGAGGAGGACGATGAAGGTGTGTGCCCTTATTAGGGTTGGGTACCGTTTGGATTTTTACGATTCCGATGCCAAACCGGTACTTTTAAAACGATTCCGATTCCTAACCGATTCCTAAACCGATAATTTAACAAATAACAGTTACACTATTAATTATTTTCCAGAGGGAAAATATGCCATTTAAAAAGTAGCCTACATTTACAATAGCTTGCTAACGGTAGACCACAGAGAAAGTGTGATATTTTTACGTCCGTTTCGGAGCGTGTGACAAAAAGCTGTCTATCAGCTGTGATTTTAGAGTGCATGTCGGGGGAATAGCGCGGACACGCGCTTCACACCGCGAGCGGGCACGTCAGAACCGAAATGAGGAACCGAAATTTGCGTTCCAATCCAGTCCGAATACTACCGTTTACGTAGGAATCGGTTCCATAGTGGTTCGGTACCCAACCCTAGCCCATATCCTGCCGTATTGTGTAATGTGTGAGCGTGTCCCCACAGTACCTCGTCAGATAACTAGAGTGTGTGTATGTGAGTGGAATGTACTGTACTGTACTGTAGTACAAACTTATGTACTTTACTATTTCATGCAACTTTAACCTCTACTTCACTACATTTATAATGTACCCTTTACTGCACTACACTCTTTTCATAGTTCCGGCTACTAATTTCCTGCAGATAAAGATTTTACATGAAAAACTCATGATGACCTTATACAATACATTATATGGACAAAAGTATGTAGACACCCACACATTACACCCATATGTGATAGTAAGGTCTGGCACTATGCAGGCCAGTCAAGTTCTTCCACAAAAGCTGGCTTTGTCATGTTGAAACAGGAAGGGAACAAACGCAAACTGTTGCCACAAAGTTGGAAGCCCACTTTGTCTAAAATATCAATGGTAAGATGTTAACATTATGATTTCTCCTAACTGGAACTAAGGGGCTGAGCACAAACAATAAAAAACAGCTCCAGACCAAAAGTACACCAACATGTGTGTCCACATATTTTTGGCCATATAGTGTATAATGCAGTATAGACCCAATCGCAATGTTTGTTTAAAATAACTTCCGGGTAGAAAACTAATGGTCCAATACATACAATTTAACGGCGCTCACTTAACAGGGACAAAGAACAACTGGACATACTCTCATCTCATTTATCTAAAATGCATGTTTAATGCTTTCGTATGTTAACACTTTCAGTAACATTAGGGTTGGAGATAGGGTTGGGCTATATGGAGAAAATCAAATATCACAATATTTTTGACCAAATACCTCAATATCGATACCACAACAATATTGTAGTGTTGACTATTGGTGCTTTCACAAAACATTTACACAATGAGATTTTTGATAAATAATCATCAGTAATGTGGATATAATGACTAAGTGGGTAAAGTCAACAGTCTGGTAAGTTCAGAAAATGACATCCCTTTACTGTAATGCAGCCTTTAAAACCAGGAAAAGACAACACTTATGCCATATTATGATATTAAGATATCCAAAATCTAAGATGATATCTAGTCTCACGATATCGATGTAATATTGATATATTGTCCAGCTCTAGTTGGAGATAGGGGTGAACGATATGAGGAAAATATGTGATATACGATACCGTTGTTGAATGTCACGATAACGATATTACTTGATAAATAAACAAATATTAAAGGGTTCCCAGTTCTGCTGCTTTCAGTTTTCTGCTAAAATACAACAGATTGCTTGTTGAATTTAAAACAAATGAAAGGAAATCATTTCTAACTTTTTTTTATTGAACATTTAATTCAATATAAAAGGCACCACTAAAAAAGAATGAAAGTGAATTTACATTGCAGTTTTCTGCTGATATTTTCTTTCAACTAACACAAAACATCCTGAGTGTCTTTTCCGATATGTCGCAGCCTTTCGCGATGTGCGCATTGCGCCAGTTGATATAGCAATGACGGTTAAAAAAAATAAATATATATATATATTGTGCAGCCCTAGTTAGAGACTTAATTTAACTGTTGGGCCACAAAATGACACCACCCAAACTAGCAGTTAGATTTGTTTATCAAAGACGCCAGCAAAGCAACACGGTGCAAAAAATAAGCACAGCAGAAACGTCAGGTCGGACCACAGTGTTTAACTATATATCTTTAAACAGTTATGGCTGAAAATGACAACAGAAGTAAACAAGCTTGCCAATTTTACATATCTCCACAATTCAAATCAACTGCCATTTGTCTAGCAAGTGATTGTTGTGTAAGCGAGATGTCACGGTGATTCAGTCTATATAAGGTAGTTTAATAATTCATCACTTCCAACAGTTAAATGTTTCTTACGTGTTGATACATTAGAACTGGGAGATCATGATATCATTAAAAGTGTTCTGGACAAATGTCTGCAAAATCACAAATAAAATAATCCAATTGATGTTTATGTAATGAACTGTGCTCCGCTGTTATAAATTACATCAGATGGAATCAACACACATGTAAATCAAGAACTTCAATAATTCATGTTGGTGGTTTATAATTAAACATTTCTGAGAATCCTTAATTTTGTAAACCGTATGTTCATATAATCACAATTGAAAAAAACTATATCACTAAGCTCTACACAATTATAATACTGTTATTATTTTACACTCTGAAAAAGGTCATTTTCCATAATAGGTACTTTTACTTTTGATACTTACACTTATACACAGATATATTTAGCAGATAATACTTTTATGTACAGGGGCGTAGCACAAAATTCTGGGCCCTGTAGAAAGGCATTTTGTAGGGGCTCCTCCCCGCATCCACAGCTCTTCATTTTAGCATCTTTTTGGGCCCTCCTCACATGAGGGCCCTGGGTACTCAGTCCCATTTTCCCCCCCAGTCCGACGCCCCTGTTTATGTACAATCTTTACATTAACTTTTTTAGTTTTTAGTTTTAGAGTATTTCTTTACATTGTGGTATTGCTACTTCTACTTCAGAAAAAGGATCTGCATACTTCTTCCACCACTGATGTGTGTTACAGTGTAACTAATTAAAAATAATCTTATTTCTCTGTGTTGCATGTTATTTTTCTTTGTATGTGTGACCATGTGTGTGGATGTCATACATCAAATATTTGGGGGTTTTCAGATTGTGGTTTCCAAAATCATCATCCTATCCTCCAAAGTCCTGCTCAGTTTGCTCGTCACCTCCGTGCATGGACATGCTTAATTTCCAAGATTTTTCCATGTTCTTCTTCCCATGGCTGCGCTTTAACCACAATCAAACCCCCCTCCACCACCCCCCCCCCCCCCCCCAACTCCTCCATACAACTTCACTCCTGGTCCCCATCACTTTCACTTTGAATTGAGCTGAACCAGACGTTGCACGCCGAGTGTTGTATAATGTGATGATGAAGCCTGGGTGGCTCTCTCGTGTATCTAATCTAACCACGGGCTCCCTCGGGGGGTTTCTCTGAGATGTTTTGCAACCACGAAATGAGAGACAACTGCCAAACAAGTCCGTGGAAATATGATGCTTCATACATTGCTTGTTACAGCACCGACTGCCAAAGACATTAGTGGTAATCATCTTCACTGTTTTTGTTTCTTTAACTTACCCTTGTGCATACAAATGTTACTTAATTACATGATGAACTATTAAAGGGGAACTATGCAGTTTTTGTAGCTTAATTTACCTTAACTGAACAGCTTCAGAGTCATTGGAATGGTTATATGACTTTTTTTGAGTTGAATGGTGGTCGTCTCGCTTCCCCCTAGCGCCTGTGAGCAGAAAAAACACCCTTGCAACTTTCGGCAGGCGAGCCGCCGGCCTCAGCATCAGGAAGTATCACGTGATATCAGGTCTCGCGATGTAACAAATTGCTTCACGGCACTGCACACATACGCCCATTAAGGAACCGGCTAACAAGGTAGCGATGGAGTTTTTCACACTATCGTCATGGCTGAGCCGGCTAAAAAAAGAAGCAGAAAGCTAGGAAAGCATTGTCGGAGGAACAGAGAAAGAGGAAACGGCAGACTGACCGAGCGAGGAGTCAGACACAAGTAAACATAGAAGCCGCCAAATATCTATTCCGAAGCTGTAGGGGGAGCTCTATAGAGAAACCTGCGAGCAAAAAGCCAGAAAACAGCGAAGAAATGGCCAAAACTGCATAGCGCCCCTTTAAAGCTTGGGTAAGAAATTTTCAGGAAAAGGCAAAAAAAACGCCAGAATATATAAATCCAGCCCTCCTTCTGCAGCTCTTAACTCCCTGTCCTCAGCCCCTCCCTTCCTTCAGTAACCTGTTCGAGGACTAGTAATTCATCCTCAACGTCATTTTGATCCCGATGCCATTATATAGCAGCAATTCTATGAGAATGACTGTACTGTTTTCTCTGTAAAGCCCTTTGAGATGACATACTGTGAATCGAGGCTCTAGCTTCTTCATAAACATGAACTTGAATTAGCCGCAGCTGCGAGCCTTTGGCTACGTTTTTTTGAGAAGTCTGTCTTCCATTTTCTTTGGGTTGCTTTGCAGTGTCGGCAGTTGTTGCCAATGCTGGAATAGCAACTTTTTCTTCCATTCTTTCACCGTCTGAAAGGACGTGCACATGCATCTGCATTTGTAGAACAGTCAATAGGAACGGCCTCTCTCTGAAATGACCTTTGATTGGCCATAGTCTCTTGTCACGAGCTAGATTTTCTAAAGCCTGTAAAGAGAGCCAAAAGGAGGTGCAGAAGTCTAGTTTTCTCTCAGATCACTTGAATTACAATATGCTGTAAGTTATTATGGAATTTTTGCCCAATGATGCAAAAACAAAACTGCCTACCGCCGCTTTAAATATTTTCTTTTCACATTTTTACAGCAGAAATGTGAGAATTTTTCAATGCAAAAGAAATTTATAACACACATTTTATGACATTCTAATGATACCTCTTAAATAAAACCTCATTTTTTTTTCAAAAGTGCCAGCATCAAGATGTATGTGTATTATAAAAAAAATAAGCTAATGGTTCCTCCTTTCAAACAATCAAATGACGGCCATGAAACTAAACTGTTTTCGCCTTTTGAAAAAAGCGTTTTAAAAGGGAAGGCCTATATAACAAAAGAGACATTAAACATAATGAAACACTCTGCAGTCTTTTGTATTATAGTTTCGGCTGGTCATTCTGTGCTTATTATATTCCGTGTTATTTAGGGGGAGAAAGCACTCAAGCCACCATGGGAATTTCATCTTTGTAGGTGCAGAACATGCATTAAAGGAAGAAGAGAGAAATGCACCATATTGTCCGTGGTCACTACCAAACTTCAAGTTAGATTATTTCTCTGGTTAAAATGCCTGAAATCATGCTTATTTCATCAGCAGTGTACTGTATACATTCAGGATTTCCCCTGCCATTATAAGGTTTAGGTGCAGCCCCGAGCCGTTTTGGGCAGCACCTAAGCTGAATGAATGTCACTAAAAGAGTTTTCTCAGATCTAATGACTGTAGTTGACGGTAGTAGTACTTCTTAAGCAAGTTTTGTCTTTTTGAGTGTTATTTATTCATGATCTGCTCTAGCTTTTCCAACATTTTAGACACAGATATGCTAGTAATAAAAAAACGTCCAAAATGATGTGAGACGCAAAACCAAAAAACCACAAAGGGACACTGACGACAAAGAGACGCCAAATGACCACAGAGACCCAAAACAACCCCAAAGAGAGCAAAAATGACCAAAAAGAGCTGCAACATGACTACAAAGATACGCAAAACTCACAAAGAGACACAAAATGTATGGGGAAATTGAATTCTTTTTAAATTGAAAAACACATTTTCTTGAGGAAGGACGCCTAAACCCCTGCCAAATACCCGCACTGTCATTTACCTTCTAATACAAGTTTATGTAAATGTAATTAGCTTTTCCCTTTTTCTCTCAAGGTTACACTTAAATATACATTTTCACATCCCCTTCAATCTACATTTTAGATCATTTGTTGCCGATTTACACACATGCATAACTTTAGTTTTCTCCATGTGTTCTTATTTAAGAGCATCTATGGACATTATTGGTCTAATGGAAATATCTGATGGTTAATTTTATAGTCACTCGTTACATATAAATCTAAACGTGATAAAGGCCAGTTTGAACCTTCATGACAGCTCAAGGACCAGTGGAGGAGAATACCAATACATTTACAGACGAGTGCCTCATCATGGCTTTTACACAAGCTCTGATACAACACTGCCCTCTAGCTTACATTTAAAGAGATTCAATGGTATGTGGGAGAGTATCTTTGACTTTACTCTCACTCGGCACAGTAAGGCGTATTTGACAATAACTGACTTGAAATAAAAGATCCACTGATGAAATGTAGTCTTGTAATAGTATACTGCAGTTCAAGTGTGTTCTATTTGTGGCATGGATCAAATGTCACTTCATTTACAAACATTGTAGGATCATTTTGAGGTTGAAGCATCAGACACGTTTGTGTGACTGCTGAAAGATAATTTAGGCACAACGCATTTCTTTATACACTGTAAAGCACAAAGTCAGGGATATTCGGCTTTCGGGTGAAATTTCAGGATGAACCTAAAATCCACTATAACCTTTACAGGTGAACTTAATGTGATCTTCTCTAAACTTTTGAATGTGCATGTCCAACAGTTCAATGTTTCAGTACTTTCTGCACAACTTGCTGTTCTCTAACAAGGAGCTTTACGGCAAAATTCACAACAGGTGTTTGATCCATGAATCGACCAATACATTTCCTGGTTCAATTAGAATTGGTATTTAAACAGTCCTCCTCATCATGCTGTTCACATTTTGACATCATGAGACCAAGACAACACCTAACAATTGATCAACAGTACCTTGCCATTGCAAGGCTTCAAACAGGATGTTCTCAGACAGAAGTGGCCACTGAACTTAGAGTGTCATCAGCAGGTTGCAACAGAGATACAGAGAGACTGGAAGAGTCACAGAAAGGCACAGAAGTGGACGCCCATTGGCCACGTCCCACACTGATGACCGCTTCATTGTGAACAGTGCCCTGCGGAACCGGATGATGAATGCCACTCAACTCCAGGCACATTTAAGGGAGGTGAGAGGCACCCAAGTGTCACGCCAGACCATTCGGAACTGTTTACATCCGCGTGGTCTGCGTGCTAGACAACCTGCAAGGGTACCTGACCACACCACCAGGCACATGTGTCATCGTCTTGCTGGACGAGGGACCAGTGGGCCTCAGTGCTATTCTCTGATGAAAGTTGATTCAGGTTGAGCAGAAATGATGGCCGCCAACGATGTTGGAGACGTCGAGGGGAGAGCTATGCATCAGCCATTGTTGTCACCAGACGACCTTTTGGTGGTGGTGGTGTTACAGTGTGGGCAGGTGTGTCTAGTCAATACAGAGCTGCCCTACACTTTCTGAATGGTACAGTGACAAGCCCATACTACATGAATAACATCATTAATCCAGTCATTGTGCCCCTGCATGAACAACACAGGCCTAATTTCATTCATGGACGACAATGCTCCATCTCATCCAGGTCGCATCATTAGGGAACGGCTGCTGGAGACTGGGGTACCTCAAATGGAGTGGCCTTCACTTTCTCCAGACCTGAATCCCATAGGTTTCTATGGGATTCAGGTCACAGCTGAGTCGCTGTCTTGAGGCTCGTAACACTGTACCCCAGAACCACAATGACCTGAGGGCCGCCCTTCAAGAAGAGTGGGATGCCGTGCCTCAGCAGACAATAACTCAACTTGTGGACAGCATGAGACGTTGTTGTCAAGTTGTAATTGATGCTCAAGGGCACATGACAAGTTATTGAGACTGACATTTTTTGTTGTGGTATACCCACCACCTTTTGTTTCAATAAATGTTTTGAGATGAGGAAGCCACAATTGCATGCTTCTACTTAAATGCCCTACTTTCATGATATAATACCACTGTAGCTTGAACTTTTTACATTTTCCATAAATTTCACCCGAAAGCCAGATATCCCTAACTTTTTGTGAGTAGTATACATTTTCAGAACAATGTTCTTAAATAGTAAGCAGTTGTTTAAAGTCCAACAGACTGAATGAAATGTCAGTCACAAAGAATAAAAAATGTGTCTTCCTTTATGTCAAATCTGCTGCTTAACATGGTTATAAAGATACATTATAATAACAATGTGAAAGGGGTCTCTCGTAGTGATGGACCTACACGAGTTGTCGCCAAAATCTGCAGCTCCCCTTATCTTTGCAGAGCTTTATTGTGAGTTCTTAGCTCATTACTGCAACGTTACTGTTTTAGTTCACTCTCACAGCAGGCAGCTGTTTTCAGCAACAAAAAAAGTCTTCCCGGCTAGATTACTAAGCTTTTGGAAGGGCTACGAAGACACCGAAGGACTCTATAGAAAGGTCTAGCTCTTGGCTAACAAGCTAGAGCTACGGCGAGACGGATGGGTCCAAAAGTTGCAATTTGATTTTTGGATCCATAACTAGGATTTTTTCATATTACAACGACACTGTAATTCCATGATGGATTAAAAAAAGCTTCTGGATGGGCTACAATTGTCAGAGGACCTCGTTGAAACGGCGCATTTCTCTGCTTTTAAACAACAAAAAGTAAGTCTCTACTAGGGTTGGGTAGCGAAACCTACGCAAACGGTAGCATTCGGACCGGATTAGAACGCAAATTTTGGTTCCTCATTTCAGTGCCGACTGAAATATTTTCCCTCTGTCGCTCCGGACAGCGGCAGACTCTTTTTTTTCTTTCTCCCTTTCCTGCTGAGTGACACACGTGCCCACTCGCAGTGTGAAGTGCGTGTCCGCGCTATTCTCGGACATGCACTCTACAATCACTGCTGATAGACGGTTTTTTGTACACGCTCCGAAACGAACGTAAAAATATCACACTTTCTCTGTAGTCTACTGTGAGCTAGCTACCGTAAATGTAGGCTACTTTTAAAATGGCATATTTTCCCTCTGGGCTCACCAAAACGGACGTAAAAGCATATTAACCATTCATTGACTGCACGTGATTGCTAGTAAACATATTACACTTGCTCTGCTAGTCTATCGTTCAGGACAAGACCCTGTAGCCTGGTGGTGGGGGAGGCGGGACAGTCTCCCCAAATTGTCTGCCCTTTCAAACTCATACCTGTGTGTCCAGGCCTCTTGGACACACAGAGAAGGCTAATACGGTCATTTTTCTGCAAAAGAACTGCTAAAGTTTGAAGCTGGTTGGCATACCAACTCAACATTTATTTTGTTGTTCTTTGTTAATAGTGTAACTTTTATTTGTTAAATTATTGTAGTTATGTGTTAGGTGACTTAGGTTTACTTATTATATATTTAAGTACTTTAAAACGCTAATATATTGTTCAATTTAAATAATTTTCAATTTAAAAAATCCAGATCACAGAGCAGATCACAAAAACGGCGTTTGGCTTGCCCAGCTTGTTAATAGCCAGTCTATGTTCATTTCAGCTGCCCAGTTTGTAGATATTAGTTAGATGAGACCAACATTTGGCCTAATCACATCTGGCCTGTCAACTCAAAGGCCAAGGTTTTGTTTCCAAATTTGTGGGGCCACATGTGATGTGAAACTATCTTTTTAATAAACTGTCTGTACACTTACAATGTTCTCAATGCTTCGGTTAACATTTAGGGACCCTCATTATGCTACCGTCGAAGTGTGGTGATATTTAGAGCATTTTTAGTGGTATAAAATAGCGATTTGTTTTTACTTTCCCTGTGCCCCGAATACTAGCGTTGTAAGCTAATCAGCGGTCCGCGCTAGCTTGTTTCAAGCTACAAACACATTCGATTAGCATGAAAACATGTCCCAGAGAACGATCGAGTGGGTACACATCTGTTATTAACCCCTAGGTTCATTTTGCGCCGGAATTGTCCTTTAAAAAGGCTATAAAATATTTACAAGCAACTTTTGGAGGCAAATATTGTACTTTTAACTTTACTACATTTATTTGACAGCTTTAGTTACTTTGCAGATTTAGATTTTTAATATAAATATCAATCAACTAACTGCAATTACCCAAACAGTGCAAACCTTTTTTTTTTGTCACAATCCATGGTAAGGAAGCAATCCTGTCCAAGAACAGGAAATAAGAATGCACACCCATAGGGCCACAATGGCTTCAACATGTTCAGTAAATTAAATGTAATAACCATTGTTCAGAAAGGTATGGAATTGGATACATTTATATTGAATCAACTTGCAACTTTGCAGCAAATTCAGCAATAATTGACCCTTTGGCACAAAAAGTGGACCTCTTTTCAGTGAACTCTTCATTTTAATGAAACAAAAAAAAGATTGTTAAAGTTTGTGGGACACCGGGGACATTGGTCCTGTCCAGTGCTTTGAGTTGTTCTTGCCAGGTAATTTTACAAGCCCCTGTGAAGACAGATCTGACAGGAGAGAATGGGGACAAGAGAGCATGGGAGAGTATAAGGAAGAGAGAGATGATAGAGCGCCTTAACATGTGCCAGAGAGAATAGGAGTTCTTCTGGAGGCCAGAACTGCGTTTTGCTAAACTTGAGCCAGAATAAAGGCTTCACTGTGACCTTTCTGCTCCCCGCAGGGAGCGCGAATGATGGCTGGATGTCAAAAAGAGAAAAAAAATGAGTAGTTAAACCTAGAACTCCTTCTCCAGGTCAGGTGCACTGTGGGGCCTGGGGTATGTAGATTCATAGGTTGAGCCTGAATTGCGCAGAGGCTTCTTGTTCTGCCAAACTTCTGTTGACATGCTTGTCCATGCCAATAGAAACGTTTAAGGCTCTTTTTTACTGACCCCATGATCAGTGATCCATGAATTTTTTTTGTTCCAAAAAAGCATAAAAAGTGTAAAGAGAAAAAGGAAAAGCCACCGACAATTCTTTCCGGCCAACTGAAAAGAGCTCTATTGTGGATCTCCAATCCTCATTCCGCAGCTGGATGCTGAAACCTCATTCTGATTGTAATTGAAACTGGCAGAGGTAATCATGCATCACTTTTTGAGTAACTCCTCAGTATGAATGGCGCTTGAAGCTTTTTGGAAATACAATAATACCTTCTTGCAGTATGCAATAGAAATGATAGATTAATAAGACGGAATTAATTATGGTTTACAATACAGTATATCATACCCTCAAAATTCAGATGTGATATAATGATATATGATCTAATGCTTTTGTAGCATCTGCACTAACCTCTTTAGGAGCCGCCATTGTTGTTTTGAACGAACACTCACCCGGCACAAACACGCCAGGAGCTCATTCCAGGACACTGATTGGCCAGATGACTCTGGACACAAATGCATTACTTGAAGTCTGACAAGATGGAATTTTGTGTGATATAGGGTGTATATAAACACAACATTGACACTACCTCCGCCAAAGAGGTTATCTTTTCGATGTGGTTCGTCTGTCTATGTTTGTTTGATTGTCTGTCTGCAGGATGATAGAAAAACTACTGGCCCAATCTCCATTAAACTTGCTGAAAGGGTGTAGCATGGGCCAAGAAAGGGTAATCATTCTCAATTCCGAGCGAAAGCTTTCAACATCACATGTAGTCATTTCACCTATTGGTAACTAGGGCTGCACGATATGAGGAAAATATCTAATTGCGATTATTTTGACTGATATTGTGATTGCGATATGATTCACGATATTGGAGGGAATGATCGTTTTTGTATAATTATTCTCATTTTCATTGAAAATTATTAACAATGAAAGAAATTAAAATGATAGTGTGATTTTTGCGAGGATCTGTACCAAACAAAGATTTTTTTTCTATAGTCTGTAGGATAGGATTTGTAGCCTGGGACATCTCTGCAGCACCACAATACATCATTCAGAATGGTTTGATACATATTTTGCCTTTGACAAATATTGCGCCCCCCTTAGATTTTGGATATTCCACTTAGTCCATATTGCGATTTCGATACAACTGTGATTAATTGTGCAGCCCTAAACATAATATTATTTTATGCATCTTTAGATTCATATGTACATTGTACAAGCTAAAAACTTGTGTCTGCATTTTAAGAAGGCAAAAAACCAGTTAACACAGTGTATCCTCCTGCAGTAATGCCTTCTATTTATTGAAAATGTTGTAATGGACCCCAAATTTGGCATCATTTCAATTCAGATTTGTATAAAATGTTTGTATGTAAATGTAAATGTATGTTCATCAAAGTGTCTATCAAGTAATTTGTTCTTGTGAATAATGTCCAACATTCCAACAAAATTTTTTTTTCCCACATGGTACAAACAGGGCTCCACATTAAGGCTTGTCCGGGACAAGTGGATTTCTTTGTAGGGCAAGTGGAAGAGAAATTAGCTAAGTTTCCATCCAATTGTCAATCAAATTATCTAAAGTTCGGTAAAAAAACTCATGCAAATAAAGCTGGTGAAAGTGTGTTTTCATCCAACGGCTTTAAAGAGAATAACAACCTGTGCGTAATGACATCACATGCTGTTTTGCGATCAAATTGGTATATCGAATTGATTTTAGACATCTTAAGGTGTTTCCATTCATTTTCGCACTGAATCGCACAACATTCAAGCAAACATTTGCGAACAAAGTTTTGCTAGACAAAATGGATCGTGCCATCTACCAACAAATGATCAATATTGCTAGTTGTAATAAAGTTGTAATAGTGTGTATGTGCCAGCTGATAGCGACATATCAAGCTATAATAAGAAAACAACGACGCTATCAACACATTGCTATGATGATGCAGATGTAGATGCACGTAAATGCCCGACGACAACGGAGGCGGCCTGTGGTGTGGGAACGACAGCGCTCCAAACTGTTCTGGGAGATCGTGGTTCAGAGACACTTCACGGAAACCCTTTGGTTGAAGCATTTTCGGATGACCAAGACAACATTTGACCTGTTGTGTAATTTTTTTGGCCCATCCCTTTCCCCAGATGTCGCAAGCTATCGCCCTCCGGTTCCAACCGAGAAGCGTATCGCCATTGCGCTCTACAAACTGGCTACATGCACAGAATACAGAGTGGTAGGCGAAACGCTTGGAGTCAGCAAAACCACCGTGCACCGGTGTGTTTACGCCATGTGCAATGCCATACGAATGAGGATGATGCGAAGGTATATATACCTACCTGGAGTGGATGAGGCGCATGATATCTCGCTGCCTAACTCCAGAGCGCACCTTGTGCCACAGGTGTATGGCGCAATAGACGGGACTCACGTCCCGATTAGACCCCCTGCTGAAGGCTACAGGGATTTTGTCAATAGAAAGGGCTGGCCATCAATCGTACTACAGGCTGTGGTAGACGATCGTTGCATCATAAGGGACATTTGTGTTGGCACTCCCGGTAGTGCGTCTCCTTGTTCGTACACTTATATCTGTCTTTGTTGACACCCGCCATGTGTGCAAACAGAGCGGAAATACTGGGCGGAAATTAACTAAAACTTCTTCTTCTTCGTTTTGTGGCGGGTTGCAACCATAAAATGACCTAAAACTTAATCGCAATTCATTATTTATTCGGCAAATAACGTTTCCATCAGCGTTTATCGCATATATCGATCAAGATAAAATCCGATGAGACCGAACGTATTTCCTTTGAGTCGATATTCATGAAATTCAATCGAATTTTACTGTTTCCATAAGGCATTTTTCATTCGATATCACTTAAGTTGGATAAAAACGTGTGGATGGAAACATAGCTACTGACTTGCCCCACTGGACAAGTTAAAACTCAAACAAAATAAAATGCCATGTTACTTCACGTTATGCGCCACTCATTACGTCTATGTTACCGATTTAAAACAAATAAATTTTTTCCCAACAATCCGGGGCAGCGGACGGCTAACGTTAGACCCAGCAGCAGCGGATGGTAGGCCTGGCAAACTCGATTCCTTTTAAGGATTCGGGTTATTCTGAGTCACTCACTAAACTGATCCGGGTTGTGCGAGTCACTTAAGTCAGTATTGTATACTACATCCAAGGCGAGCTTTTGATTTGGATGAAATGCCATGTTTTCATTTAGAATCTTTTAATTTTATTTGGAAAACGTTATATCCATAAATGTAAATGGTCTGAAAGAAAACCAAATATTCATTTAAAAATGACATGAAATTATATTTTGAAACTTTAATAGGACTGACAAATAAGAAAGCCATCCGGACTCTGAACATTCACAATGACTTACAACCTCTTTAATGTAAATTCCATGCGCCCCTTTTTCATGTTGTATGTATGCATTTAATGTTTTCAATGTGTATGTGTATCTGTACTTTTTTTGAAGACAAAAAAAAACATGAGTTGTCGGTGAGGTGAGCTTACGGACTGTCTGCTCGCCCTAATTGCATTTTAATATACTACATTTATACACCAAACCTAGAGTAGGCCTAGCTAGGCTACATGCAGACCATTGTATGCTATTTCAGAAGTGAAAGAATGGCTTTTGTTGTTGTTTTGCTTTACCCTGAGCTCGAGGAGAGACCTCACTCGCTCGTCTGAATCAGATCCACTCATGTAGCCGGCTGATTCGCGCGAGAACTCATGAATCACCGACAACTCATGAATCACCGACAACTCATGAATCCCCGACAACTCACGAGCCCTCGTTGACTCGTGAGTTCCCGAGTGAATCCCATGGTCTGTGAGCTTCCGGCTCTGAGTCTGGGGGTCGGGACTGTCTCTGCTCACTCAGGCGCTTGAGTTGACTTGTGGAGTTGCTGTTGCCTACGAAATTGTAAGTTATAAAGCTTTTTGCAGCTAAGATGGCTAGCATAGTAAAGCTAATGTTGCAAGAGGTTTGTGTGTGGCGCTGTTATCATTTTAGATTGAATTGTAGTAGAACTCAACTGAACCGGGTTAATGATACTAGAGACTCGCGATTCTTGAGTCAATTTAAAGACTCGGGTTAAAGATCCGAGTGAATCACGACTTTTTATCACGACAGGTTTAGTGGATGGCTAACGTTAGACCCAGTGGCAGAGGACGGCTAACGTTAGACCCAGCGGCAGCAGGTCAGCGGACGGCTAACGTTAGACCCAGCCCGCTGTTCAGCTCATTCTCTGTAAGCGATGCAGAATAAAAGCACTGTAGAACCAGAAAGCCAGCCAGCCGGTGTTAGTTGGCTAACGTTAGCTTGCTAAGTCCGCCTTAACGTTACCCCGTCGCCACATCGTTCACAGAAAATGAGCCGAATACAGATGTCACTCGTGGCAATAGCAATGTGCTTTGTGTGGATGAAGCATGAAGTTAATTTGACTCATTTAGCGACTGGCTCTCTGCCTCGTAACGTTACTACTCCACTGCCCGTTTGTCCGTCAGTTATTGTAAAACCTCAGCTCTGCGACTTGCGGGATTAAATATCAGCTAATAATCAACTGTAAAGTAGCTACACCTTTTAAAGGATCCCTTGGTAAATCAGCCTCTCCCAAAATCCATTGTTATGTCTACAAAATTATTTTTTATATTGTATAAGTTCAAGTTCAAGTCACCACTACCTCTGGTGATATACTGCACACCTGCGTGCAAAGTATTACTTTGTATTATGGAGTCTGGAGATCCTTTTTTCTTGGGACATGTTTGTTTCTACTATTTCAACTGAATTTTATTAATGTTGATAGTGTTTGGATGCTTTGGTTTGATGACGGTTTGTTCGAATTCTGCATTAGCAAAACACAATTTTTTTTAATAAAATGATAAATCTTTACAAGTGACTTTTGTGCATGGACAAGTGAAACGTAAATGTACTTGTCCAAAGGACAAGGGCCTCAAAAAGTTCATGTCAAGCCCTGACAAAGCAGACTAGATGAGCTCTCTTGTGATGAGGCTCACCACATTGTGAGAACATGAAGTCATGCTGTAACATTCAGAGAGTCTAACCAACACAGGCGAGTGCAAATATAATGCATAAAGGTTTATGGTGTACAGAGATCATTTATCACCTATCATTATCATTCCATCTGTTTACACTCACCCTACGGTCTCATTAACCACATCCACATCTGTTAGGCAGGTGTTGGCATGTTAAAAGCTATTATTAGTACAACTGCTTGGTGTCTTATTCATGAAAAATCAGAAAACGAGCCTTTTCAAAAGGCTGAAGTCATGGCTGTCGCTGACCCCTGGCCTGTATATTAAACATGAGATCTTAGAAACTGTCTAAACATTGGGCAAAAAACTAAGTCCTTATTTATGATATGGTTTATGACGGTATGCTTTCAGCAAAAGTGTGAACTTTATTTAGCCTATTTGTATTTTTATTTTACTCCATAAAAGACATCCTCTGGCTATATCTAAAGCTGTTGTATGGTATGGCAAAATGTATATTTCTGTGTGTGAAGGTAGCTCAAGATTAAAAGTGCAAAGCTACATATATTTGTTTTCCTCTTCTTTCTTTTTCTTTCATTGTAATTCTGATGTTGATGTTTTGTGTTTTTATACAGCAGCGGTATTTCGTATTCATTTAGTAGTATTTATTAACATGTATTATTTTCTATGTGGCAGATACTGATGTAACTCTTATTTCACTAATAAAAAGACATCATAAACTAAAAGTGCACACCATAAAAGTTAGTACTAACCCAAGGTATATACTGTATTAATGTAAACCTTTCAGTCGAGTTTACATTTTTAACTCAAAAGGAAAGAAATATATATATATATATATATATATATATATATATATATATATATAAATAATATAGTCTCAGTCTGGACCTCAATGTGTTCTTTAAGACACCTAATATTCTCTGTTGTCATTGGGAGCAGCCACGGTGAAGGGCCACACGATGCTCCGAGAAGACCCCTCTGTTTGCATTTGCTTGTCTCTCCCCATGTGAGGTTGACCCAGATTGCGCCACCCATGCTTCGCTTTCTCTCCCACATCTGTCTCCAATCGACGGCAAACCAACCGAGACCGTGACCACTCATTATTCATAAACGAGTTACTTTCGTGCTTTACACCAGCCCAGTTACGTCATATTTGTTTATGCTGTTTGACAACGAGCCGCTGTCGACTAAGAAGGCCACATTGTGAAACATTTCTTGAGCTTTATTTCCCAAAATGGGCTCCCTCTTGAGTTAGGTTGTCATGGTTTACAAGGAGTAATGGCAAGTGTGATTTTGTTAGATCACTTTCATTTGTTGTGGAGTTTGTTGCGCTGAGGGCCAACAGTGGATTTACTGCATCTCTGAAGGCCTGTTATCTGGACAGAGAAGGTTGTATTCTGTCTAACCACAAGTGGGAGCTGTGTGACTGCGTACTCCACTTCATGTTCAGCCATCTAACCTGAACCACCTTCACTCTTATCTACAGAGAAAAAAAAAAAAAACTATATTTTCTGCCAAAATCCAGCTCATTAATCATGTATTTCCACAGATGTCAAATATAAACTAAGTGCATTTACAGAATCCAACCATGTTAAAGACATAATGAATATATTTCACTATTTGAAAAACAAACCTGCTTCACAGGTGCCTTCTGGACTTCTGTAAAAATATAAATCCGCTGAATTTCATAGAGAACTTCAGCGGGCCTTTTTTTCACATCACACAGTGCACAGATGGATTGTTGTAGCTCTTGGACAAGAAGACGCTTGAATCGAACTTGAGAAAGGACTGTGAAGGGGCCTGGTCAAGCTCTTACAGGACCGTCCCCAAAGTGCACTTGGACGTGTGTTTGGATACGTTTCACATGAGGTGCAGTCTGTTTTAACACTCGAGAACCGCGGACAATTTAACATCCGACTCAATAAACAGGAGTCACTGGTGTGTTTGCACGTGCGCGCAGAAGTGCATATGTAATTGAGGCGAGGGAAGTGTGCGTTATGTGCGAGTCCGACAGCTTTGTGCGCTTGTGTCAGATGAGGGACGGTGCACATTTCAAGCCCTAGAGCACTTCTTGTTTAGTTAAGCATCACAGTGTCTCTGTGCTGCTGTCGTGACCCTCGCTCCCTGCTGCTCATCACTCCGCCGCTGCTAACAGGGGAGAAATAAAACTGACTGAGACGCCCACACACACCAATCACACTGTCAACTACACTGTACTTACAGTTTGTACACATCTACGCTATTGAATGGCAGTCAGAGTATCTAAACAACTCTCAATGTAGCGTATCCACCGTTTGTCCTGAATCGGACTAATTCTGCAGATACTCCGCCCTGATACTGTTTGATTGATTGTAAAAGAACAATTGCATTCATTTCAGAATCACGATGTTGCCTTTTTTTCTAAGCCTCAATCCCGCATATGCATTATGATTTTCTTGCCATATTATTTTATATAAATGATCTACAGCTTAGCTCCAATAAACAGAAAAGGGTAAAGTCAATAGTGCCATTCACAGTGCAATTTGGTAGGTGAGTCTAGCTTTGCCCTTGCCCTTTCTCTACCCTACCTACTTTCCATTTGCTTGCAAAATAAACACACCACACCACAGGAATGTCATCCCAAACCTACTAATTTGCCTTGATTACATTAATATTTTTTTGGTTGAAATTGCCCTTTTCCCCTTCCTATTGCCGTTGTTTATTTTCTTCCCCCCTCCCGCTGTGCTCCTCCTTTCCCCTCCACATGCATTGCTTTCACTATTAGCACACAATTAAGGGTGATTAGTTGTCAGACGGATGCCCTGAATTTCCTGTGTGTTGGGGTATTTATAGCGTTGTCTGTTTATGTAATCATGCAAAGAAAGTAAAGAGGCAAATATGGGGCGATCATATAGGATCTACTCATGAGGTTGAGGAAAGGAGTGAGCAGGAGAACATTGAGAACTCTTGCATGCGCTAGACATAGTTATACTTTTACTATGTGATTTACACAGTACTGTGTATACAGTATTGAAACTATATGCACTGTACACAGATAAGATATTTACATCACACGTTCACTCTCTACAACTCGCTTTGTTTATGTACGAATTCTTATGGGACTTAAGACTTATTGCTCTTAGTTGCTATTTATTGATGTTTGTACATATAATGAGTCCTCATCTCAAATTCAAAGATCGGAGCTTCTGATCCTGGATTGTTCATTTAACCCATTGCTCACAGATGTAAAGGTGTCTAAACATCTCTGATCTAAATTGATTTCCGCGTTATGATTTCTTTCTTTTTTCTAAATTCATCATTTTGTGGGAGGTGTGTCTCACAGTGCAATATACTCTTAGCTGGCAAAACCAGCGTATATTACCACAGAATGCGGACCCAAATCCATGACAGTGATGGAAGCAACATCAACAAAGCCCACATGGATCTGCAGAGAAGCAGCAGAAGGTGCCTGGACGTATTAACAGCCTCTGCTGGCTGTAAAGAAATTATGGCCCAATCATGTTTCAGATACTCACATGTCAGCTTGACATGCGTCATGATTTTGCGAGGCCATGAATCCCTTTATTGCTATTTGTGTGCAATGAAAAGCCTCCGCTGGCTCGCGGAAGATATTAACAGGTGTTTGTCTGTTATGTGAATCTGTTGCAGCTGCGTCATGTCAGAACACTTCTTTACATTTCCACTCTGGTCGTAACACTGCTGCTTTTCAGCATCGCTTGAAAACATATGGTGTTCACAGCCTTGACCGATACCTTATATACTCAAGTAGTCCTAATTTTCCCGATGATTATTTATACAGATTCAGGATCACGACTTCTGCTCTTGGTGAAACCAGACAGTCCATAACTCACTGGGCCTGAGAATCAAGCTTTTAATAGTTTTTTTTCTTTTCTTCCTCTTATCGTAATCCCACTGAAATTCGCATTGATTTATTGTGTTTTGAATTATGCTTTGCTTGTCAGTTATGTCATTGCTCAGAGGAAAATGGCAAACGCTTTCAAAGCGTGTCTGTGTTCCTCACTTGCACACTTGCTGGCCAAAATGCAAGGACAGAGCTCATCATAAAAAGCTGATCAGAACCTTGACCTCAGTAACAACGAGAAACAATAAAATAGTGGATTAGTTCAGAAGCAACTTTGCTTTCTGACACTGGGGTCAGAAAGTGAATATAAAGACAACAACTCCTGTTTGTTTGTGCGCTGTTGAAGAGCAAGAGGCTTCTTCTGCGTAGGGCTCGAAGACATTCTTGTCTTTGATGAAGGGGGTGGCATTCGAGGCAGAGACGAAAAATAAGAAGAAAGACGAGAGGGAGAGCAGAAGAAGAAGAGCGAGAGATTAAGTGTGTGGTTATTCTGGCAGAGAGGAGAGGCAGGACGCCAACAGAAACTCTGCACAAAAAGTTCTGCACAACCGTGTTCACGCACACGCACACACACACACACACACACACACACACACACACACACACACTTTGCTATCTAATGGTGTGACTGTGACTCTTAGACAACATAATACAAATAATTTTATACACAAGCCTAAATATTTGGAAAAATCAATATGGCACCTTTACAAAACTAACAATGTTGCACAATAGGTTAGGTGGTTTCACCAGTCCTAACAATATTATGTTAAGAAGCGATTAATATCAAAAATAATGTTTAAACAATTGAAAAGACATTTAAAACAAGCTTCAAGATTAAAATCAGATTTCCCAGTCGAGTTATGTTTGCAATTGAAACACCCATAAAACAGCCCTTCCTGAGTATGACTATTTGTACAGCAAACACAATTACAAAGATGACTTCACTGTAGCCCACAGCATACAATGTTTTGTTTGAAAAAAAAAATCAGTGATGAGTAGGCTTATAGGCAGTAATTTTAACCGATCGAGGTAGCAGTAGACAAGTGTGGTGTTCTGTGAGATAAAATTACTGTTTTCAATTACCTGCTTCCCTAAACTGGGGGTCTGTCCACCACCATCTACTGTAGGTAATACAATGACTATGGATAAGTACCTCATACAACCCCACTTCAATAAATCCGAACTATCCCTTTAATAAACAAATGAATCATTCCACACTAATAACTGGATTTTGTCGAGGTCGTAATCTATCGTACCAGCAGGAGTCACTACTGCAGCGACAAGAACATGATCCCTCACCGGCCTCCCATCAGCAAACTAATTCTGTTTGTTGGACCACATGACCAAATGGGAAGTTGCCATTTTTAGCGCTAACTTAGTCTGAGGTGGTTTTAATAAGAGTTCCTGCTGAGTAAGACATGCTATTTAGGGAATATGTGAATCCCGCATGATCTCTCTCTGAGGGAAAGAATGCTAAGAGACAGGACTTGTGTCTGTTTATGTAGTTTGCGTGTGCTGTGCGTGTGGAGTTGCATTCACAGAAGCCTACGGGGGATTTGCTTATTGGGCTAAATCGTGGCACTCTTATCCCTCCCGTTTCGTTATCTCCAACATGGTAATTGCTGACTTCCAATCACGCTTTTCCTTCTTAGCAGTGAGTTTGCTCTGACTTCCCTTCTGAACTTAGAGCGGCCCCACCTCCCCACTGACACACAAGAAAACCCACAGGAACACATGAACACGCATAGACAGAGACATTCCCGTATGCCCTCTGTTCATGCCAAGACTGAGGGGGAAATCATTGACTTCTACTGAACCCATTATAGGACATAGTATGTCCCACAGCAACTGCAGATTGCTCATTATAGTCTGTACTATAAGTGAAAAATATTGCACCCTTCACAGTATCAGCAGGAGGCTTGCATTTCTTGCATAAAAACATCATTAAGGGGATGTAATCTGGTTCAGCTTCATCTTTGGTTAAAGCCAAATGGTGATGTAAACACATAGCAGTGATTGTATATATTTATATGTGGCATTTTGTCAGCATCTTTAAAGGAATTCCTCATCCTTAAAAAAATAACTTGTTCTTGTCTTGTGTACAAGCGGATCGCATTGTTTGCTTACCATGACCTTGATACAGAAATCACCACATACACACCTTCTGTGAAACATCAGCCAATAAGTCAGCATTTCTTTTCCTCCTCTTTCTCCCAGGAACACACAGCCACAGCCCTGCGGTCCTTGGCTTCCCTGTGTTGAAGGGGGACTGCACCACATGTTGTGTCGCGGTTAACCGAGGGCCGACCACTTTAAAAGAGCCTAAATTGATGCAAACCATCTTGAACTAATCCTCTGGTTGAGGATGAGAGAAGGGGGATAACCTGGTGGATTAACCACTTCACCATAGATATGATCTTTGTAACCTGGGCTGGTAACATGGCGGTAGACCGCAATGATCAGACGCCACTTGTGTATCGTAATCAGTGGTATCTGTTGGAAGCGGTTTGGTTTCTTACAACTTTGTTCTGTTAGAAAAGGCAGACTTGACAATTAAGGCCAAACAAATGCACTTGAAGAGCTAGACATTTGACACTTTAAAATCAAGCAATATGACAATGTCCAAGGTTAAACATAGGGCTGCACAATATTTTGTTTCATCGTCTACATCGCGATGTGCGCATGTGCGATAATCACATCGCAGGACGTATGATGTTAACACTACAACTTTTTTGCTGCTTGATAGAAAACTAAACTTCCACCGTTCTCCTTTTACATGATTGTTACCGGCCGACCCTTTCCCTTTAAGACAGGTGACCATGTGGGCAACGTGTGTATGTGAAGTAACAGGGTTTGTTATGGGAAGTGAGGCTCTCCAGTGTGTAGAAAAGTAAAGTTACCGTAAGCGGCAGCTGCCGCAGACACAGTGGTGCTCATGCTTTTCCAAGGGCAGTGAACATACAGTAATCAGTGTTTTACACAACGTCTCCCGGTCATTTTTCACCACAGTTGCCAGAAAGCTGCTACCAGCCAAGCTAAAGCTAATAAAGTTTGCATTAAGAATCAAGGGGTCTGTCCCAACTAACGTTGCGGTTCGGAGCTGCAAAGCTGGAAACGTAACACTAATCTACAGCAGAGGTCTTTGTCTGATATAACGTAATTTACACTGATCTAAGTGTTTTTGGATACACAGTTTGTTGCTAGTGCGTGACATGCACAGCAAACCGCCAATCACAATCAGTGTTGATCAATTTATCAAACATACAAGCAGGCCCCGCTAGTCGACCACTAGGGGTGGGTCTCGAGACCCCGTTCTATTAGGACCCGGTTCCAAAATTGTCTTACTTAAACTTATAGATACTGCTATCAAGACTAGTGGATCATATAATGTTATGTCTAAAAATATATAGATACGTGCGCGAACAGGAAAAATGATTTACGAGCACAGTGTGTGCGTAAAGACCATATGTAAAGCTAGCCTCCCCTAGCTAGTCACTGGCTACCGAGAGCACCGCTCTGTGGGCCACTTAATTAGCTTGTTAAAACAAAAACAGTGTCAACAGTCACAGACCCACAGTTTTTTGCAATAAAAGCAATAATAGTTCCGTTTAGTGGTGCAACGGACCACGCGTACGGATCAACACCCGGAATGCATGTGAATCACGGATCAATTGCAAGGTTTAACTATAATCATAGTGTGAAATAATGTTTTACTGTAGCTGTTACTTAAAGTAGACTGACAAATCTCTATGGAGGGTTGCCGTGAAAAGATACAGGCAAAGCAATTTTCTGTTCATGTGAACGGCGCATGTTAAAATCCGGTGCTAATATGGCATCGATGCCTAAACGACCGGTAGGCCTATCTAGCGGAAAGAATAGCAACGTGGATTTCGTTGCCACTTAAATGTCTGCGCTGCCCTCTTGATGCTCCAAAACGGACGTTAGAGGCAACAGAAACATCGCTGCATGGGACGCTAGCTAGTTAACAGTTAACTGTAGACTACATTTGGCAGCAGGTAACGTTGATGTTAGCGCACCGTTAGCAAGTAGCTGGATTACAGTAAACATGGTTTAAATGCTGACAGCTAAAGTAAAGTAAAAAGTGTGTGACTGTATTTCACTGTTGATGATTCCAACACCGGGGAGGTGATGCGTTGCACCCCTAGTTCTGTTAAGATCAAGAATTTGTCGTCTCGACTTTTCACCAAATAATAGAAAAGTATCGATTATGGTATCGATAAAGACTTGAATCGTTAAGCAGAAACTCTTGGTATCGATGGCAGGGCTGGTTTTTTTCCAAGACACGGAAGAAGAAAGAAGGTGGTGCAGTGGCGATGGGAGTTTGGCCACGCCACTGGAACAATTGAGTTCACAGAGAACAGTGCCTGAGTGTGATTAGCTGAGCGGCAGTGAAGCCAGTTCTCATCTGTGTGTGTGTGTGTGGGTGTATGAGCGAGAGAAAGCCGTTGAAATAAAGAAAAATAAAGATATATACTGTATGTGCACGTGTACGTTTTCTACTTTCTCTGTTGTTAATATGTGCATGTCTTCACGCTTCCCAATATATTTGTGCATGAATGTGTGTGACCGTGTGTGAGTGTGTGTGTATGAGAACTGTGCCTGAGTGTGATTAGCTGAGCGACAGTGAAGCCAGTTCGCATCTGTGTGTGTGTGTGTGTGTGTGTGTGTGTGTGTGTGTGTGTGTGTGTGTGTGTGTAAAAAAGCAACAGACTCAGAAACAATAAGACCAGAGAAAAAGAGAAGGGACATACTGTAGGACAACTATGCAGGATTGGTATGTCTGACTGCCATTTGAAAGTGAAGCGATGTGTGGCCCGGCACCATGGTTTCAGAGTTACACCCAATACAAATAAACAAAGGGGTTTGGGCAGTGTGTGTGTGTGAGAGATTTGCAACCTCCATGAATCTCACTGTGGCACACACGTGCACACACACAAACACACGCGTATGTGTTATGGATGGACCTGCCTCTTAAGGTAGCGATGACACACGGCTTAGAGAAATCTTGTGGCGTTTCAGTTCATTGGGAATCTCATGGAAACGCGTTAATCACATTCCTAACACTCAACGTCAACGTGTCACTGCTTCCACTGGCTGTAACGCAAATATAGCATCTGACATGTGTCTGTAATGTTTTGGAAACTCAGGTACAACGTCGCCAAGGGAGGGGTGTGTAGTCGCGACAGCACACGAGGTTGTCAAATTGATGCCAGAGTCTGTTTATAACGTCCCTTTGATCAAATTCATTTTATCATTTGTGTTTGTGTGTTGGCACATTGTTAAGTATACATGCAAATTTACTCCAGCAGTGTACGTATAGGGTTATTGTTTTCCCTTTTTCTGTTTTGTTTGCTTCTCTTTATGCTCGGGCTGGGCACTGGGACTTCTTCATCCTCTCCAGATTTTCGTCAGCTAAGGTTTCGGGGGTTAGCTCATATGGAAAGCTGATTCCAGAGCTTGCTTCATCTCACATGGTTTCAATCACCTTTTCCTGACGACCTCGCAGGTTCTAAAGGCAGACCTTCGCTCCAGGACTCCTCAACCTAGACCAGGCCGGGCACTGGGGAGCAAGGAAATGAGGAGGAATGTAGAAAAGAAGGCAGAGGAAGCAAGGAGGGAGGAGGAGAAAACGAAAATGAGTTTTCACACCTCCGTGCTCCTTTTCATTCTTCTCGTCTAGACTCATCTCCTCAAGTCTCGTCTTCTTTTGTCTCATCTCGTCTCCTATTGTGTCCTCTCATTCCGTCCCTTCCTATAACATCTCCTCGTCTCGTCTTGTCTCTTCATGTCTCATATCCTATTGTCTATCTAGTCTCGTCTATTTGTTTATCTTGTCTCTCCTCTTTTTTCCTTTCGTCTCCCCTCTGTGACCTCTTGTTTCTCCTTTTGTCTCGTCTCATATCCTGTTCTCCGTTCTAGTCTTATCTCTATTTGTTTATCTCCTCTCTCCTCTTCTTTCCATTCGTCTCCTCTCTTCTCATTTTCTCTTTTTGATCTCGTCTCGTGTCATTTTGTCTCTTCTCGTATTTTCTTTAGGTCTGTCTCCTCACCTCTCATCTTGTCTCTTCTCCTCTCACCTCAGTTCTTCTCATCTCATTTCATCTCCACTCCTCTCACCTATCCTCTCATCTTGTCTCTAGCTGTCTCATCTCATTTTTTCTTATATAATATCCTCTCGACTTTATCAGATTACGATTGAAGCCAACTCTTGTGCTGAAATATCTGCTTTCACTCTCTCTTTTATTGTTGCAGTGGATTGCAGAGCAAAATCTCATGCTTTATTAAGTGGTTTCTGTATCTGTATTGTTGAGGGCACACCGTTCCAAACTCAGACAAACTGAGACAAAATAAAAAAAAAAAATAAAAAAGGCATTTTCTTCTCCTCTCAATTTGCTGGAACTTGCTCTATTACGAAGGGTTTCCCTCAACACCGCTCTTGGTGTCATCGGCAGGATTCATGGAGGCAGAGTGTGTTCACATGGATCCTGTGGCGAGGCGGGGCAGCCAGGGGTCACCTCAGGTCACTGACAAGCACCGCGGGAGGATGTGACTCTGCAGCCTAACAAGGGTCTGCTGATGCGGGCCTACACATCCCATCTGTCAGTGCAGCTATTCCCCCTCACTGGCAGGAGTAAGCTACATGCAACAGTAAAGATATGAGGGAGCGGCAGGGGTGGCTTCCTGAGGGAGGAAAACGGTGTGATGGCCAACGAAGAACTGCGCCGAGATTCCTCCTCCTAGTTATGTTTTTCATTCTCGTCGGGGTCGGAAGTGTTATTTGGGTTAGTATTCAGAGTGCTGGTTTATAAACATGACTTCTGTTTGATGGGAACTAAGACATTTTTGCCCTTTCTCTGTTTTTTTCCCTTCTTAAGTCATTGTGGATGTCAGAGTAGATAAGTACTGTACTATGACAGCCGGTCCTGCCTGTTTAAAAAAAAAAATAAAAAATGATCTTGGCATTTAGCTCGTCTTTGTCATTTGGCTTTCAGTTTAACAAATATGATCTAATCACACTTGGGAAAAGCAGCTCTGCATTAAAGAAATAATACATCACTTAAACTGCAGTCTTTCTTGCCAGGTGTAAACATGTTTAATAAATTTGCCTCGAGAGAAAGAACCATTTAAGTTCACTTTAAAAGGAAAATTCCAGTTGATTACAATTTGGATGTTATTTTTTTTTATAGTTTTGGCCGTTGTTTCTATTGCTAATAATAACACTCTACTTGCCAAGTTAATCGCTGGGATCTGGGAACGCAGCAGCAGTGCTAAAAACAAGTACCGTTTTGGATTAAATGGACCTAAGTGGCACATTGGAAGAATCAAGCGATGTTGCAGGTTATAGATTTTCATATTTTAAGACTGCTCCCGGTTGTGTTTTGCAATAATATATAACATTTACAGTCCAAACTATGTCAAATGGCTACGTCAAACCTTTCAAAACATAACTTTTCAGGGAAAGACCTCTCTGGTTAAACAGTGTTTACAAAATGCAAGCTTAAACCCCCCCCCCCCCCCGTCTGTACTCTGTTTTACTGTCTGCATGGGCCAGACAGGTCAGTTGGCCACGCCGATAAAGATCTGCAGTGGAGCTGCATTCTACAACAAACAAGTGCCCCGATAAATGACAGGACGGGGTGGGGGTTTACCCGAGGCAGCAGACATAAACACAGCAACACTCACGGATGGAGGGAGGTAATTTAGATATACCACCACCATTAGCCCAATTAGGGTTCAATGCCTATGAATCCACAGGGCTTTCCCTGTTTGCCAGAGACGCCAAAGGGGAAAAATACACTACAATTACATGTGTTCAACAAAAAAATGGCAACAGGGGAGGAAATGAGAGAGGAAGCCAAGGTGAAGTCTGAGCAGCGGAGCTTCTCCTCAGCTGTCTGCAAGTCGGCCATCGAGGTAGGGTTGCACCGGGACTCGCCAGGGGGCTTTGGTGGAGCGTGCTGGCATTTTTGACACTGATCCTCAACCGACTTAACAGAGATAAGACATCTGGTCCACTCCCTCTCCGGGTCATATGAGCAAACTTTATCCAAGTTCAGTCTGATTGAATATCACTCCGTCTTTGACAGTGGATGACGGCTCGTATGCTTTTATAATCCTTGATACGCAGGGTTAGTTTGCACAGATGTAAGGTCTGCTGGCTCTTTTAATTTGAGATATTCCAGATCTTTTATGAACTTTATGAACTCTCAGGCACTTTGTGCAAGTTGATCCCAAATTACCCAGCAGCTTTGACTTTTCGTTAGGGTTGGGCATCGAGAACCGATTCCTACTTGGAATAGTTTCAAAAATTAGGATTCCAGTGGAATCGTTTCTTTATTGGAATTGTTTGGAATCGTTTGGAGGATTTGGTTTCAATCATGGATCTGATCATGGATTCCAAATTTAATATGCGCAAGTTTTGGTTTCCGTAGCGGCCAGGTGCTTGTTGTGTTGCAGCCGTGGAGCACAGTAAGCAGAGCTCTAGTGGGGCTTTATTTTACGTTGAAAAAGCTCGGTAAAACTGCAAACCACCAGTGAATCAAAATAAAACTTTCCTCTTATTTGTGAAATAAGCATGTGACCCGTTTCAACTCCATCGTTCAAAGAATCGGAATCGTGAATCAATAATAACCGGAATCCAAAGGAAGAATCGCAACTGGAATCCGAATCGTTAAAATCCAAACGATGCCCAAGCCTACTTTTCGTCACACCTCTGAAATCTCTAAAATTCAAATAATTCTAGATTTCCAGTTATTGAGATGACATTGTTTTCTGTCAGACCAAACCAGGTGCACTGGATTTTATCAGTTGTTTTACAGAAAACAGACAACTGGGGTAAACTGGTCTTCGTGTTCTAATGTTGTGGCTGTGAACCAGTAAGTCCTCAGGCTGCTTTGGCGTCTGATGGAGTTGATCCTTGAAGGAGCCAGCCCCGATTTAAGGACTGCCCCGGCCCCAAATCTGCCATGACTCGACGCAACCATACAATGGGAACAAATGAGGGAGAGGGGGAGGGAGGGAGCAGTGCAATTGTAGAGGCCATGCCATCATGCAGCAGAGTGAATTTCCTTCAAGCTCGCTACTCACTTGGATAGATTGTATCAAAGACTTGAGCGTAATAATAGCCTGCATTTGTCGAAGTGGAGTGGAGCTCAGCAAGAGTACAAAAGCACAACAGTTTGAAATAATTTTGATAAATAACATCCCGGTCAAAGATCACAATTGGGATAATTCAGAACCAACATACTGAATCGCTCAACACGATAATGGTTATGGTGTATGTCATGCATTGTAATTACATGCACCGAGGTGTAATATAAATGTTTAGCAAAAAAGTGACATCTTATTAATTTATCTGCGTAAAACAAAGCGGACACTCGGGTTGAACTTCAAGGAGCCTCTCTTCTTTCTCCTCATCTCTCTGTTTCTTTCTTTTCTGTGAAGATGCTTATCCTGTGGCCTCATTATGAGAGCAGGAAAAGGCCGTGGCCCCATTCCTTGTATCACATTTTTGGGGGGTTTTAAGGGGTTGTTATGGTTTGCAGATGTCACCCTGCATAGCATTCGGAGAGAGTCATTCGCTGGTGCTGTCAGGCAGGGACCCTCCTTTGCTCTCTTGTCTTCTCTCTCCTGGGTGCGGTGTCAGGGAGGGGTCTGCACAGAGTAACCCCACAGGGTGGATACGAAAGGGTAAAAAAAACGCTCACAAACACACAGTACTTGCACACGCTTATTCTTGCGTGAGCATACCTGAATTAAAAAAAAACATGACGACAACCATTCTTGTGATTGCAGAGATTGCACGTGTTTGATAATGAAACCCGGGCAGGCTTTCAAATTCATGATGCATCAGTCTGATTTCTATCAAATTCTCATTTTCTGCAGGCTTTCTTGTCACTGTTATGTCTCATGTAATGTCTCCATCCCTACCTTAAAAAAAAACATGTTTTGCACAAAAACGGAAGCTAGAGCATGTGGTAACGGTGCAAAAATTCAGCTAAATTATAAAAATTTGAGGGAAAAGTCTCCCTCCTGTCAGCCCAGTCAACCAAAACTTCACACCCAGCAGAGGCCCTCATGTCTCCCACACCGTCCCCCTCATCAGTCACAATTTTGGTTTGATGGAAGGACCCATTGGTAAAATATAAAAGATGAAGGGAGGAGTGAAAAAAAGACATTGCATCTTCATATAAGTATTTCCAGCATTAAAGCCACAGTACAACTTTTATTTTGAGTCGAAGAAACGCACAAACATTTTATGACGGGTGGTTTTACACTGGGAAATGAGCTCCTGCAACCTTCAGCTTCCAGTGGTAATTGAAAACAAATATATGTTTTATCCCTGGGTTTCTAAATAGCTCCAAAATGCAAGTTAAAAGCAAAGTCGGGGTCAGTCAGTCAGTCAGTCAAAGAATGTCTTTAGCAAAATTACGTATGCTATAACAAAGCCGGCAGGGCGATTTTAATGATGCCGTTTCGATTCCAGCTTGGGCCTTTAAGGGAAAGCAAATGTTCATGCACCACTGCATTATAAATGGATTCGATTTTGAGAAGTACTTAGGCACAGGACCAAACTAGGCTGAAAGGCCCAGGGACTGTAAACTAATATTGGTTTACAACACATGGTCCAGATTTCATAACCGACATTAAGACTCAATCCTGGAGGACACTCCTGTGGAAAAAGGATGATTGATGAGTGTAACGCAAGGTGAGTGGGTGTGTGCGTGTACGATGTGTGTGTTACTGTGTGAGCGCAGTTGGATAGTTGGATGCTAGCAGGTTAGTAAGAACTGATCTAAACGCTCCTTCCGTACACTGAAAAGTGCTGAGGTAGCACATTGTTGCTTCGAGAAGTGCCAAACTGGGCCGGTTGGCCGCACATTGAAGGAATAGTAGGACTTTTTAGGAAATACACCTGTTCACTTTCTTGCTGAGAGGTAGATGAGAAGATTGATACCACTCTATCAATCTTGTCATCTACCTTTCAGCAAGAGAGCAAATAATGTTACTATTATTATTTCTCTTGTCCCCGGAAATGAAAAGCAGATCTACCCATCATTGATTGTACTACCTGTCCCTTATGCAGGGATGATTCATGTCCTCACGGCCTAGCATACACCTAGGGCTGGGTACTGTATTCCATACTTTTTAGGCACTCTAAAGTTTCGAAAAATGCCTCGTCATTCAATACCCAATTCCAATACCTTAGGAGTAAATCTTAGCAGGGTCAGTGAGCCAATGGATGCAGCATGCTTCTACCGAGATCTAATAACGTTTGTGATTGGCTGTCTGTTACACGTCGTAGAGACACGCAGGAAAAACTCTACGCTGCACAGAGACGGTTCACGTAGTAGGAGCTGAAAATAAATAAAATACATTTGTGCCATAATGTTGTAATTTCTTTTTGTTTTATAGTACAGTGGTGCTTGTAAGTTTATGAACCCATGCTAAAGTTGACTAAAAAGAGGAATAAAAAAAAATCATCTTTTGGAAATTGATCTTGATGCCTTAATTAAATAATTAATTAATTAAAATAAAAAAATTAGGAAAAATCCAACCTAGAGATTGGCATGGTTTTATTTCAGTTAGCCTAATAACTGGTTTGACATTGAGAGATGATTTTATGGAAAGTACCCCATGCCATTCTCTAGGTATGGTGAAGGGTATGTGATGATGTGGGGCTATATTAACTCCACTGCCTCTATGGGAATTTAACATAGGGGTGTACTTACTTATGCCCCTGTATTTTAAGGAAGAACATTTATTTATTTACGATACAGTATTCATTCACAAAGAAAATTGGTGTCCTTAAAGGTTGGATTTTTCCACATTTTTTTAATTAAGGCATTAAGATCAATTTCCAAAAGATTATTTTTTTTATTCCTCTTTTTAGTCAACTTGAGCATGGGTTCATAAACTTATGAGCACCACTGTATTTGGTAGAGATGGTCCGATACCATTTTTTGCTTCCCTGATACCAATTCTGATACCTGAACTTGCGTATCGGCTGATACCGAGTACCGATCTGATACCAGTGTGTCATATATTTTATTATGTTTTAACAACTGTATGCTACTATCCCTGTATGGATGTGATATTATTTCTAATCTTTGTTGTCGGTCTGGCTCAGGTTAAACTCTTTGTGAAATATGAACAAACACAAACAATGAACGCCCCCAGAACTTTCTTCTATTATCCAGTTTGACAGTCAGTTATAATGGAAAAAGAACATAAATAAAGTACTTTAACTTAGATTTTCTTTAGGGCTTTATTACGTGGTATCAGATCAGTGCATGAACTCCAGTACTTCCCGATACCGATACCAGCGTTTTAGGCAGTATCGGAGCCAATACCGATACTGGTATTGGTATCGGCTCATCTCTAGTATTTGGTATCAAAAAAAGTATTCTTTAGGAACCAGCATTGAAGTCACGGTATTGGTATCTGGTTTATTATATTGTATTGGTTTGTTGGGTAGATATTCGGTTTTCAATTTTGGGATTTGGATTTTCGTTTTGTTTTTTTGCTGAATGTATGCTATCAATAAAGGCAAACTACAAAATACATTTTGTAAGCACATTCTTGTACTATATTTATACTTTTTAATTACACTGTTAAAATATGGAAATATATTCCATCTCATCTTGGGCGCCTGAAATTCCTTTTATTCATCTTGGCTGTTAAAGGGAAGACAAAATGCTGCAGCGCTATGCAGTCCATCTCTGCCGAGAACGGACAAATGCCCGGCCGAGTCCTTCCCGAGTCATGCTTCAAAAGCTGCAAAAACTCTTATTGTGTTCCTCCTCCCTCTTTCCTATTGCCTTGCAATCCAGACAGTACTACCACTATTTATAAGTCACGCTGTATGCCTGTGCACCCAGTAAAAACTCAGACTTGGCCATGTGCCAGGCTCTGGCGATGGGTATCAGCATGAGAAATTATAGTAGTTCTGTAAATAGCAACCCATCTAAAAAGAAAAAATATCTCAGATCAAATCAGAACACAAGTATTTCTCTCTAACCACTTCCCAAACCAGAGCACACACACAAACAACCACACGAATAATGAACGTGTGCACACACATTACAGGCATCAGATTTTTTTAATGCCTCTTTAGGGGGATTAAAGGGCTGCTGAGATGCTAGTCTATATCCATGACGTTTAACTTCCGGGATTGCTCAGTTGCCGCCGGAAATTCCACAACAGCTAGCTAGACAAATCTGTCCAATCTGAGGTTTTTGTTGCACGACTAAAACAACTTTTGAACGTACACATGTTCCACCAAAACAAGTTCCTTTCCGAGGCTACTTTGCAGAGGCACCGTGGCTCTGCCCGGTGCTTAGCGCCACCCATGACGATTGTGATTGGTTTAAAGAAATGCCAATAAACCAGAGCACGTTTTCTCCCATCCCTAAATGCTATGTGGACTAGCCAGACCCTCTTCCGCAGCGCTGTGGAGTAGGGTCTGGCAAAGCAAGACCACACCTTTGCTAGGATCATGTTGACAATTACATCTTATCAAACTGTTGCCTCACTGCTTTATTGCCAGTTGAAGGAGAATCACAGTGGCCTCTGTTGACGTGTCCTATTCACACTTTTGATTTAGATTCTACACCAGATGACCAGTGCTGTGGCACTGCTCAGTATTCCCCGCAGTTGATATGTTTCGCTCAGATTACAGACTTTCCGCTATGTGAGCTCAGCATGTCAGAGCACAAGAATGAAGAAGTGATCAGTGGGGTCTCCTCTGGAAAGGCTCCCACGAAATGAATTGAGATACTACAATAACTTCACAACACACTTCCCCCGGGCCCAGAGGCTGCATCCAGACTACAGTGTTGCTGTTAATCTTGATGACACAGGATACAATGGCTCCGCTATGGCTGCACTGCTGACTCAAATCGCTTTTTCCCTCTCCATTTAGGTGACATGCATGTGATATTTCATTTGTTGCCTTAACCAGGGTTTATTTACCTAGGTCCAAACTTTTAGATTTTCAAATTTTTCAAGAAGGAAATGTCACGTTCAAAGTGGTTTAACTCTAGAAACTGGGTAGTCTAAACGGCTGAACATCAGACTTCATGTGTTTTTTTGTATATTTCATTATAATAATTTGACATAAAATGTAAAAGATATGGCATGAATGTGAACTTCTCCTCACTGAGAAAATAAATGGGAAACCACATGAAAATGATTTTATTAAGAGACCGCATTTGTGCCACAAAATGCTTAAAAACAGATGTGTGTTACCATGTCAACACAGCCTCAGTCCTATGGGTAACATGTTGGGTTTATGCTGAGTGTGTAAATGTAGCCAGTGACATTTGCGTGCAATGAGAGTGCAGTCGTATGAGTGCAGTCATATGTCATTTTACTTTGCTGGAGGTTCTGGTCTGATCCAGGAATGTGTAGGAGGCCCCACAAGGCAACATCACCCTCTTCTGTACGACTCGCTGGAACTGAAATGATGACCACGACCAAGCGTCGTGGTCATGAGGTTTTGTTCTGTCGATGAAGAGCTCAAAGACAAAATTATGCAAGAACTAGCTAGTGGCAACGACCTACAACACAAACCATAGTGCAAAATCATCAATCTAACAGCGGTTTATTGATCAATACCGGTGACTTAAAAATCACTTAACTAGACTACTACATCTAGGTCATTACCATCTCCTCTACAAATGAATATGAGCCAGACCAGATATAACAAACTCATGCTCATGTACTGTAACGCAGTCTAATTTAACGCCACCAGCACAAGTACAGCCTCAAAACATACCACAGAACTGAAGCATCTAAAGTAGTAATCTCAGCTACTCAACAGGTAGTATACTGTATATTGCAGAGCATCACATCACACAGGCCGATTTTTCTAGTCACTTTTTGGTCACCCTTGTGCAGTAAATTAGCTCTTTAATGCACATTCTTGTGGATGTTAATGTGAAAATGAAATGGGTTATATAGGGAACTATGATTGGTATGATGCGGAAAACACAGACGGAATCGCGGAATCTACACATGAAAATGGAATTCTGTTATACACGCGGAATCGCACGGAATTTGCATATATTTTGTTGACATTAAATAAACGATTTTTTTATACTTCCTTCTCATTTTTCAGTTTAAAACAACAAGCGGAGAAAGGTCTCAACAACAAGCAGAGACAGGTCTCTACCTAAACCGTGGCCAAATGGCACAGCCTGTTGCCTAGTAACCATACGTCATCACGTTGAGTTTGTTGCGAGGGAAAAAATGTCAAAGTGAGTGGCGCCTCCCGACAACCATTTGAAATCAAAAGAAGAACAAAGCTAGCTAAATCTCCAGCGGGAAAACCCCTCCAGGTTACCATGGAGACAACGACAAAATCAATAGATGCAAGGCGTGAGTTGCAACGTGTGCTGAAGCTGACAGCATACCGCTAGAGAAAATGAAGAGGATACGCCGCGGGGCTTTGACCAGCACACGCAAAAAGTGCTGCAAGAGATCCGTGGAAAGAAAATCTTCGTTGTTGTCGACTAAAACGCTGACAACCGAGATCGCTGTGTCCTCAACGTTGTTATAGGTGAGCATCCAAAGCTTTTATTTAGGTCATTTTGAATGTGCTTTGCTGAATATATTAACAGTTTAAATAAAAAAGCTGAATTGTGAGTTTGTGTCACTGTGTTTTTAAAAGGTCAATACTGCTTAGAAGTGAAAAGAAGTCAAGCAAATCCGAAAAAGGGCTAAAAAAAGAAATAAAACGGAATTTGAAATAAAATAAAACGGATTTCATAGGGCCCTAGTTATAGAGTAGAGAGGTGTGTCTGCCAGATAATTGTACCAGAGGAGATAAGCTTTATCACAGTTGTTGTGAGTCCTGGGCGATATGCAGAAAATCAAATATCACGATATTCTTGACCAAATACCTCGATGTCGATATTGCGACGATATTCCAGGGTTGACAATTGGTGCTTTAACAAAATGTTATTTATACAATGAGATTTTTGATAAGTTATCATCAGACATGTCAATTTAATGATGGGTAAAGGCAAATAGAACAGCTAGAACAGTCTTCTAAGTTCAGAAAAGTACATCATATTACGATATCGATACAATATCGATATATTTCCCAGCCCTAGTTAAGAACCTGTGAAATACACTTCGTAACTGAAAACAGATCGTTTAGCTATCAAAAAAGGCGGTAACAAATATACTCATAGTACCAACATCCTGTGCCCATGTATGTTTGTATACACTGCAGTGTGCATGTGTATTCCAGTGCAGAGTATGACTCTGCAGTGGTGGTCTGTGTGTGTGTGTGTGTGTGTGTCAGTGCTGTGGTGGTCTGAACCTTGAGCTGGCTTCCTCCCAGCAACTCGGAGGCAGAGGCGAGCCCCGCAGCCAGGCCTGGCCCCACTGTGGGAAACAGCCTCTGTGTTATTGTACGTGCAATGAATTGCTGATGACGCATTTGTTTATGCGCTCACTCAAATAATGGGAACATTAAATATTTGGCCCAAATAATAATAATCCATTTCCTTGCCACCACAGAAATCACATGACAATAAAAAAATAAGCAGACAGGCCGTCAAACGTTTGTATTTTGTGGATATGATGAAGATTTGTCTGCACACACCCTTCATGGCGAATATTACCTCAGATGTATGTGCACCATTAAAGGGATCCGCCCTATACATTAATGCAGCCGCACATTCCTCTGGAAAATCATTACGCTGTGCGAATGATTGGAAATTTGGCAACGCTGTTTTGAATGTCTGCAATTGAAGATACCTTGTTGTGTCTTCAGTAGAAGTATGGAAATTCTGATTAAAATTCTGAATCTTTGTTTGGCCACAGTGTTTGGCAGTGACAATAATGCCTGGGATTGAATTAAACTGTGCTGCATTTGTACCCTCGAAGTCAGCATCTTCGGTGGAAACTTCAAACTCCCAAGCAAATCCTTCCATCTAATACAGAGAACTTTCCTCTCACAGTGAATCTGACCACAGAGCTGTTATTCCCTTGTGACAGATATTCCTCTGTCAAGAACTATTACACTCTCCCACAGTGATTCTCACACGCTCCTCGCCTCACAAATGCAGTGGGAGAAAATTCTCTGAAGAAAAAAACCCCTAAAAGCCAGGACATGTGAAGATCAAACACAGGAATATAACACTATAAACATCACACGAAGGGCTCTTTATGGGCCAGCAGCTCTTGACTGACAGGCAGCATGCTGGCTGGCATGTAAAACGAAAGGGAGGTCAGGTCTATTCACTGACTTTCCTGTTTATATGTGGCGTGATTTGTCTTGGGCTGCATTCGGCGGATGAGCAGGGGGAATGTTTATAAATGGCAGACTGGCACAGAGGAGAGGGAAGGGTGTGAGAAGAAGTCTAGAGGAGAGAAGAGACAAACTTGGCGAGGTAATTAGACTTAGTGATATTTGCCTGTGAAGGTAAAGGGTGCTGTGTGCTGTGACAGCAGTACAGAGATGAGAAGAATAGCAGAAGGATGGGCATGGTGTAAGGTTTACAAACAGTGAAGCATAATGGGAAGGTCTGCAACAAGGTAGGCCACCTAGGCAGACACAAAGTTATGTTTCCAGTAAAATGTTGCTCAAGTTTTAAGCAAATATTTGCAATTTCCAGTTTCCATCAACAACCTTTTTGAGCAGGGTCATAGCCAGAATTCTGGAAATACTGAGGTCATGAGTCCAAGCTACTAAATGCACTCCCCACCCCAAAAAAAGTATGATTAGGAATCAAAAGTATTCCAGAAAAAGATTATTTTGATTTTTTTTATTTGATTTACAGGGCTGACTGAAATATAAATGTTACATTAAAAGGTCCAATGTGTGGGCATTTCTCCCATCTAGCATTGAGATCATATATCAACTCTCAACATCAACTCTCTCGCGCTACGCAGTTCAAAGTACGTATTACAGCTACGGTAGCCTTCACGCTTCAAAAAGCCGGTCTCTTGCTCCTGTTCCTGAAATTTGGATTTTGAATACGTGTGGTCCTCCATGTTTCCTTCTTCAAACTTGCCGGGGCCAGGAAGCTACGATACCTGTTAGCAGCATCAGCAGCACCTGTGAGTTTATCATGTGACAGCGAAAACGCAAAAGGCGGAGCAGTATGTCCTGTATGTCCCTTACCGGCTAACGTAGTTCAAGATGAATATGGAGCGTCTACTCCAGTTCATGCGAATGCAAATGTAAAATTTCAAGCCAAAAGGAATATTTGGAATTGATGGTGGTGGTAAATATTCAAGAAAAAAGACATGTTTGTGAACGGGCAACACAGATTTTGATAATGAACAACTAAACACGTTACGTCACGTTTTCTTTAAACTATCTCATTGATATCTCTTTGTGGTCTGCATGAGATTAAATACCAAATACAAATACCAAACATAATTCTACCTGAAAATATTCTCATAAAAATGATGCAGTTGCTTATTCTCTTACCCAGGGACAGAGCAGTCAAGTTATAAAGTAAAACTTTTCTACAGGAAAACAATACCAATTTAGTTCTGATGTAGTAAGCTTCATTAGGGGCATAATTATTAGAACAAATAGAAAATATTCACTGATAACAGTTGCGTAGTTGCTTTTTGGCCTTAAAAAGTAGTCCTATCTAAATAGTGTGTGCAAAATGTGGAATCAGCCAACAAAATACTCACTACATGTACCCACAAACGTTCTTGTGACAGTAGAAATTCTTGAAACAACTCCTTAACAGATGTACAGTATTTGTTTTTCTTTGCAGCTGTTACTTCTCAGTCGATGGGAGTAAAACAAGTCGCCTTGCATGCATATCTTTCTCATACATCACTACTGATCAGCCGAGATCATTTCGCAGACCAGACTGTGATGAAATACTCTAAGTCGCATACAACATCCGCAGGGACAAGATCATTTTCATACTTCAGGCTGCCTGGAGAAATAACCAGCCTGATGCATTGTGAACAAAAAGTGCTTGATTCATCAAGCTTGGCCTTCTTTACTAAACCCCCCCCCAATTTATTTTCTTGGCTTTTATGTTTAGGTGATAAATGCATTGGAATTTGTACTTTTCAGGCCCAGAGAGGAATAGAAGAGGGCTTTAAGAGAAGAGGACTCAGGTTAGTGACCTATCTTGCCAGACATTACTAATGAACTCAGTTGTCCGGGGACTTGCAAAGTCAGCCTGCCTTCCGGCATTCTTATCATCACCCACACAAAACCTCCCCACCAATCAAACTGGATTCTGGAGAGGAAGTTGAAAATGTCAAAGGCTATTAATTCTGCTGCGGCCCTCTTTGTCTGCCTCTCAGAATACTAATCGAGGAGTAAGAGAGGGCCAACCATCTTTTTTTAGGTGTTCCTGTGAGGAAGAATTTGAATGAGGGCGTCGATTATTAGGAAAGTGAAAATCTTTGAAAGAAAAGCGTGGCTACAACTCACTGCCTAGGGGAGTGAGAACCATGTAAAACCCTGTTATTTTAAGATTCAGCTTTAGACCACCAACACAATGAGGTATTCACATTTTAATAGCAGGTTGTTGGCACTGGTTAAGCCTAGTTTCCTCTTTAATAGTAATGATATCCTGTTCTGCACACTTTCTTTCAAAGTAGCTCAGGTAAAGCATGGGTGGGACCTTCCGTTTCATGACACATTTCGTCGAAGTGATGGCTTTTCTTTGTGCCTGTGCAAAGGAGCTAAAGTATACTCTTTCATACAGACACAGAACCCTTTAAAGAAACTCTATATATGTTTTCCTTGAAGCAGTCACACTGTCTAAAAGGTTATCCTTGCTTGAAGCTACAGTACTTGAACAGCACATGTGCCCTGCTATTATTACATTACTTTGGTTTGTCATTTACTCCAAAAAACTAAAACCTTACTTGCCGGAGTTACAGTAATTTATTGAATTTTGTTATCTCAATGTAGCTTGCCTCGCATGACAGTAAGCATATGGCTTGTTTTTTTTTCTTAGAACAATTGTTCCCATACCGCTCACTCATGTATTGAAAGTAAACATATTTGTTAGATATAGCATGTTTTGAACGCACTCCAAACTGGGCTCTATCTATGTCAAGAGCAATTTTGCTTTGTTGCTTCTACAAAGCCAATGAGGGACTCTGCAAAACATATGTGATGAACAGCCTGCAATACTTTCTCAACCGCACTTTATTTAAAGAGTACTATCTGCATCATACAGTGTATCTGCATTTTGTCTACATCATTTTTTGACATTTTAATCATGTGTGTGTATTGTTTAAAACCAATATTTAAAATGATGTTCTAGCCAATCCTAGGAATGGGAATGGGAATGAATTAAAAAAAAAAAAAAGAAAAAAGAAAAAAAGAAATTGGACTAAACTAAAGCTAAAAGTCATGTAATCATTGGATGGATAAATAAGAGGACTCCAATGTGATGCCCCTGTTGTTTTCTGTCTGCTGGTCATGTAAGTACAGTAGATAGTTGATTGCTAACAAGCTAGCAATAATAACTTGATAAGTCGATTGTATTTAAAGGCCTTGTCTGCCCCCTAGTGGTCAGAATTGCCTAATATAGCTTCAAATAAGTGCAATATTATGCAGTAATATATAAATAGGTTAACCATATCAACAGTGAAGAAGAAGACCAAAGGAAAAGTGACCATTTTCCTTAAATCAGGGACATTTGTGTTTAACATTTTCCTTTCAGCGAGACAACACAAAAACAACTTTCATTGCCAGTTCTAATTAAAGAAAAACATTTCTGTTTCCAAAACGTCTTCATTGCAGTTGTAATTCAGCCTTACTCATCGCCTGATCGTAATGCATATTAAACTGGCAAAAACATCAAAGTCCAATGACAGCAAAAGAATACGCTTGATGTTGACTTGGAAAACAAACGCAATTAAATGATGAAACAGGAAATCTTTGTGTATGCGTATTCTTTCAGCAGTTTTTGATCTGAAAATCTGACATCTTCATACCATTTAAAAGTTGTTTTTTCCCTCCAGTTTCTGTGGTTGTGTTGAAAACAAAAATCATCTGTTTAAGTGGCTGTCCTCTTTTGGACCATGTGGCCAAATGTAGCCAAGAGTGGAGGCTCTGGGGTTGGTGACCAAGGCTAGATGTAATGCTTGGCATGAAGACACAAGCTCTTTTTACCCTTTCTCCAAATTCCCTCACTTTGGGGCTGGTGGATCAGCAGGCTAAGGTGCAAACTGTTTTTTGTGTGATGTAAAATGTTAGAACTTGGCTCATGAGCTTTTGTTCTTATTTTTCTCTTTCTCAATCATCCTCCCCGATGCTCTGCGCTGTATACTGAGCAATAAAAAGAAACAAAGAGCATATAAACCTCACATGTTCTTTTTTCCTCTCAGCCAACCCTCTTCGCTGAGCTTGTTGTCTAGGAGCTGGAAAGGATGATGGGAGCGTGCTCACCAGACCTTAGAGTATCTTAAAATGGACATATGTGTAGGAGCTTTGTTTGAGCATGAGACCTCTGGCAGGGTGCGCCCGTGGTGGCGTAGGCGTTCAAAAGACATCCAGGAGGTATATCAATGAAGTCATCTCTAACAGTAAAAAAAACAGTTCCAGTAGAAAGAAATAACAGGTCAAATGCAGGGGCGAAAGAGTTGGATCGGCATGGTTTACTTCATTTACTCCACACAATCTGTTCCGATGACCTAATTTCCTCCAGGGCATCCCGCTGGACGTACCCTCTTGGATGCTGATCAAGCACTCAGGGCTGAATGATAGGGTGTGATATGTATGGGCAGATCCATGAAGGTTTTGCACATCATTGTCCTGCTGACAGCATCCATTATCCATGTTACCTACACTTTTTTTTTCTTTTTCCCCCAGTCCAATCCAAGCCAGACCACACTGGACCAGACCAGTCCCTGGGTAAGACATCTGTTTGGGGCAAGGTGATTTGGCGAAAGGTTCTTAGGAAGTTGATATTGGCTCCACGCAGCTTGTGTGCAGACTTCCGAAGTTTCAGTTCATTCTTAAAGCTGACTCTGTAAGTTGTTGTTTATGTTGTTTATGACAGCTGCCATCTGTGTCTGAAAACAAGGTTGATGATAGCTGAGTTTGCAAGCTGAAAAGCCAAAATAATAAGCTTAAAGTGGCGATAAAGCACTGCCTCAAATTTAGTGAAAAGTCTCTGTGGGTTCGTCACTGTCTGCGACACATTTCACATTACAAACAGTCCTTTTATTCATTGGTAGTATAACACAAACAAATGAATGCAGCTTTAAATTTAGAGTAGTGTGAGTTTAACATATATGTAGTAAGGTTACCCAATTTATTTAGAAGGAGCTAAAATGGAGGGAGACAGGTGGTTGTTGTGGTGTTCTGAGCCCATGGTGTGGTGTTGTTTCTGGGTATTGTGAGATTGTTTCCAGAGCTCTTGAACGCTCCACTGCAGCCCAGTGTATGGAGGTATCATACCGCCGTGACAGCCCTTTTGTGAGCCAGTGGAACATATCAAACCCGGCTCCGCCCAAGTTGAAGAGCAATGAAAATATTTTTCTTTAAAAATAAAAGAAAGAAAAGAAACAGGTTTACACCTCTGTCTCCTCCTCACTCTCTCTTTCTCTCGGTCTTTCATTCTATCCTTCTCTTTCCGTTTAGCATATCTCTGCCACCACTCATCTTCATCGCCTGTTATCTGATACACATTGGCCCTCAGCCACAAAGCACTGCTTTCGGGACCAGGACAATAGCTTGCCCTATGAAGAGCTGATAAATCCATAGGGTGGTGTGGCTGTGAGTTTACAGTCAGCTATTGTTGGCCAACACAATACAGAAGCAAATCTCCTTCTTCACACTATTATGGCAATTGTGCTCCAAACACACATTCTGGGGCTATTCCATGCACCGAGGTGATTTCCGCTTGCAAAGTATCCTTTTTCAGCTTATTGATGTCTTGTTTTGTTATTGGAGGCTTTCACCCAGAAGGTCAATGGTTCTTTTGGAACAGGTTTTCCTCTGTGTGTGTGTGTGTGTGTGTGTGTGTGTGTGTGTGTGTGTGTGTGTGTGTGTGTGTGTGTGTGTGTGTGTGTGTGTATCTGGGGAGGAAATTTGACAGAAACATAGGATGTCAGCTTTTCAACTTTATCCTTTTGCTCATTTCTCTTATACCCCTTTTTGTTTTTCCTGTCTGCCTGTGGGAGGATAACGTTTTTGTTTGCAACGCAGAAACTTTAAGGGCTTATTTCAGCTCTAATTCTATTGACGAATGAATGGATAATACACTGCTGGGGAGTAAAAGTAAACATGTTCAGAAACATTTGAAATGTGTTAAGTTTGATGTTTGAAAAGTAGTATTTACTCCACTAGTTTTAACTACTCTTACCTCATTACATCGCAGTCTATCAAGTTTCCATTGTGAGTTTGAGAAGGATCATTATGTGTCACCATGTCATTAAATGTCTTTGACATAGTGCATGTTCGCCAGTAAGGAGGTGATTGATGGGTGGATAGCCAGGTCAAATAGCTGCATCGTCAAAATGTTTGAACACTGAGAGCCTTTGACCTGTGGTCATCTGTTCCCACCAACCTACTGCTACGGGTGTCACTCATGCTAAGATGTACTTAATTGGCCTCAGATGCACCCAAGTCCTGTGTCTAAAAGGATAATGAACAAATCACACATATTTAAAAAAGGTATCTTACAGAAGTTTGACCATTCATAAGGATTTACTGACCCATCGTCAGCACCCTTCTTCACATTAAAGCTGCTTTAATGTGAAGAATGGATCAAATAACTACACGTAATGTGTAGAAGGTCCATTGTAGTGACAAACCCACAGTTTCCTATTACCTTTAAGTTTGTGTTTTTCAGCTCCTACAACCTGCAACTTGTTTTAGTTCAGTTCAGTTTCAGTGCTCTCATCACAACACCATTGGTTACTGAACGTTTTAATAGACTAGGTCCTACAGTTACCTTTGGGGGAAAAAAAAAATGTATTGACCACTGGGGGAAGCAAACCTTAAGCAACACCTTAAGCAACTACTCATTTAGTTCCATTTACTTATTCATGAGGAAAACACACATTAATCAACATTTCTTTCAATGTTTTACGGTTGGTCCGCCAGCAAATTTCAACTGCAGTCCTTGGGCAAAATGTTCTAAAACCAGGGAAACTGAAGAAGAGCAACTCAAAAAGCAGAATAATACAGCACAACCATCCTGGATTCTACGGTAACACTGAAAACTATTGCAAATCCCCTGAATGGCTATTGCTGAGAGAATGCCATAAATTGTGTTAAAAAAAAATAATTCTGGAAGGACTGAATTGCGTTTAATTGATACAGACTTGCTAGGCTCTCTCTGGTGTAACCACAATTTTCTGATTGCAACGGAGCAAAACATTTGGAGGGAATTGGGTTTATGTTCCTTGCTCAAAGGCAGGGAAGGATACTAATTAGGGCTGCTGAGAAAAATATGCAATATGCGATAACGTTGAATATGGTGATAACGTTGAATATGGCGATAACGTTGAATATGGCGATAACGTTGAATGTCGCGATAACGTTGAATGTCGCGATAACGTTGAATACGGCGCTAATGTTGAATGTCGCGATAACGTTAAATGTCACGATAACGTTGAATATGGCGATAACGTTGAATGTCGCGAGAACATTGAATGTCGCGATAACGTTGAATATGGTGATAACGTTGAATGTCGCGATAACGTCGAATGTCGCGATAACGTTGAATATGGTGATAACGTTTAATATGGCGATAACGTTGAATGTCGCGATAACGTTGAATATGGCGATAACGTTGAATGTCGCGATAACGTTGAATGTCGCGATAACGTTGAATATGGTGATAACATTGAATGTCGCGATAACGTTGAATATGGCGATAACGTTGAATATGGCGATAACGTTGAATATGGCGATAACGTTGAATGTCGCGATAATATTACTTGCGATAAATAAACACTGTACTCAGTTCTGCATTTCTGCTGCTTTTTAGTATTCTGCTAAAATACAATGAATTTCTTGTTGAATTTAAAACAAATAAAAAGGAAATTATTTCCAACATTCTTTCAGACTCAAACTTTATTGAGTTTTAATTTTTTCAGCAAACAAACAGAGGCAAAATTAAAATACACAACTGTATCGTGTTAATAATGAAATATCAGAGTGAGGGCACTAAAATAAAATAAGGATAGAATTATACTTAAAAAGAAAAAAAAAAAAAAAAAATACAATAGAATAGACAGTCCATGACAAGAAAAATGAGACCATGCACGACATGTTAAGCAGTCTTTCCAGGAGACTACCAAAACACTGCTGCGTGTCCATTCATTGTCCAATGTGAGGTTCAGGTAGTCCAATAAACAGACCCCTGTATTGTACCCAGACCACTTCCACCCTCAATTCCGTGATAGCTCCCCAGGAACAGGCCACAATGATCAGAGTGTATACACATACCTTCTAGCTACCATGTAATGAATACAATCTTAAGAACATTCCCCATTTCTCATTTTATCTATCAATGTCGTTTATTATACTATATTATATTCTTTCAAAAGCTGCTACTTTGCCTAGCTCTGTAAGCCAGTCTTGAAACAACGGGCCTTCTGCATCTTTCCACTTTCTCATTATCATCCGTTTGCCAATCATTATACTTGTCTGAATCCAATTGGCTAGGGGTTTTACAATATGGGCCATGGGCTTAGGATTGCCTAATATGTAAAGACTGGGGCAAAACTCAAAATCCACTCTTATGACCTCTGTGATATTCTCATGAACCCATTTCCAAAATGTCTGAATCTTTGGACATGACCATAGGGCATGTGTTAGGGTACCCAGCTCCCCTTCACACCTCCAACAGTCTGGTGTTTCCTTTTTAATTTCCAACATTCTTTTATTGGATTGAATATAAAAGGCACCACTAAAAAAGGAATGACCATTACATTTTAAAGTGTGGTTTTCTACTGATATTTTCTTTCAGCTTACACAAAAAATATTTTGCGTTGAGTTTCTTTTGCGAAATGTTGCAGCCTTTCGCCATATGGTTGATATTGCAATGACGCAAGTTGATATTGCAAGGACGATGAAAAAATGATATATTGTGCAGCCCTAATACTAATTCAATGTTAAATGTAATCAATATGTCCAGAGGTTTTAACTTGTGTCCTTCTGTGTCACAAGCCTGCGTTCTAACCTTTTAGCAGCTGCAGTAGTGTGAGAAATAGTTAGAACATGCTTTTGACAGCACTTAATGTTGTGAAATGGTCAAAATGTTTTTATTTTCCCACTTCAACATCATTATAACCAACTAATGAAGTCCGCGGGTCAGACATGAAACGTTTTCTACACAATGGGCAGTTCCTTTCCATATGCGTTTGTGGTTATATCTTTTCTTGTAAAATAAGCCATTCATGTACATATAACTCTTAGATTTATACCACACTAAACCAAAACCTTCCTCTTCAGTCACATCAAAGTTAGTATCCGAGGAATGACTTCTAAATCTGTGACATGGCCAAATAGTTTCTGGTGTTTACTTGGGTGGTGGTGTAAACATACGAGAGCTGGACCATATTAGAAAAAATGTATTTGAAAATATTTGGAAATTCATGTGGAATCGCTCATTTAACTAATCTCGCAATGGCTCAAAACGGCTTTATGGCTCCTCGACCGATTTGGTAGTCAACCTTTCATGTCTGGTTGTTCACATGTTTGAAAATGTTTGTTGAACAGGCCTGTAGCATGCCATCCACTGAAAAGAGTTTTGACCACACACACACACACACACACACACACACACACACACACACAGTCTGAGAACCAGCTGGCCCTGGTAACCTCTGGCAGCATGGCACTATGACTTGGGCCTTGTAGCATTGACCCCCAACCAGCTAGAAACAGCCCAGGGAGCCATGGGGACCAGTAATTAAAAATGGGGGGCTTCCCATGAACCCACTCGTGGTCCCTAATTAAACAAAATCACATTCCTTTAGCTGGGATAGCGCTGGACTAGGGGGAGCATTTGGGAGAACAGAAAATCATCCCTTTGAGTTTGTTTTCCCACAAAGTGTTGAAGGTGACTCCATCTCTACCTTGGCAAACAAAATATTTACAAATCTTTCAAAGCGTGGGCAAGACCATTATCTACTGGGGTTGCAATGTTGTTGAATCATTAATAATCTGAATTCCTTAATTTGGCCATGTATCTGAAAGCAGAGCAAGGCTGACTTAAGCCATGCGGTTTGTTTGGTTAACAAACACAATGGGAGAGGGGCTGGTTTTATCCTTTAATCTTGCTTTAACAGGGGCTAAATGTCTTGCCATTGCTGAGCTTCTGAGAGACGTAGCCCTCAATTAAGATTTACGGACATGAAGCTCTGGATGACCTTTTAAGTGAGCCAGCAGAGAGATCTGTCAGTATAAAATGGGAAAGGGATGAGATACTCTCTCTTTTCAAACCAAGACCTCTGTGATGTTGAGAATAATGACTTTATGGTGCAATATCCTTTTTTTGTGGAATTCAACAATTTCGTCATTTCAGTGATATTTGGTTTTAGAAACTATTTCAGCAGTGTGTGTGTGTGTGTGTGTGTGTGTGTGTGTGTGTGTGTGTGTGTGTGTGTGTGTGTGTGTGTGTGTGTAAAAATGATGACATGATCATCAATTAAATCTACCAAAACCAGCCATGATTTGTGATCATTTGCATACAAATTATAAAGCTTTTTCTTGGCATCTGCCATCATACAGATTTCATGGGAAATCCCTTCGAGAGGTCTAGTCCAAAGGTGAAACTGCAGGTGTGGAATATTTTTGTATACACTGGAAAGAGGATAAAGATTTAGTAATGCTCACATCCAGTATTTGAAATGAGGCGAAACATCACCAGGGATCTACTGAATGACTGAAAATGTACGGTGAAAACTATTGTACCATTTACTCAATTATAGGCCGGACTTGCACCAATGTAAACACTGGCTTGATGAAAAAGGGAACACAGATTCTTGACAAAAGACCTTCCTGTGTGTGACCTGCATATGGGTTTGTTTTGGCTGATGTCCATGGCTAGTTGCCACTCAAAAGCACAGGGATCTCTAAATCCTCTTTCCCATTACACTGTGTACAGACCACTAGAACCTCCGGTATCTACATGCACACATAGGCATGTACACATGTGGCCCTTTTTGACTGCTGGGGAGAGGAGGCCATTCAGAGAGAGCTGGAATCAGCAATTACAAGACTAAGAGTATACAGCCAAAAGCAGGATCAGAAGATGTCTTAGCATCTGGCACAAATTGGCATACAACACACAGTCAAACAGTGCAGGGAAAATTATTAAAAGATGAAACAAGATTATAGAAAAATAAAGGAGCACAACGCACACAGCGGAGCAAACAGAAAAACACTGTAGTCTATGCCTTTAGCGTTGTTTTAATAACGTATATCCAACACATCCCAGTGCCTAAAATATAATGGAAAAACAAGAAGAACCTTATCGTAGGAAACCCTCACAAAGTTCTTAAGAGTTCAGGATATGGGAAGCTACACAACACATCCACAATTGCCATGCAACTACACTTGCACTACTAGTTGGAGTGGATGTGTACTTTGTTGTGCAGAGAGTTGAGAAAGCTTACAGATTTTACAAAGTAAGGTGCATTTCCAAAGCCACTCAGCAGTGACAGAACAGCACGCATGCACACACATATTTGAACGTGTTCACACATAAGTGAAAGTAAACACACACGCATGGATGAAGAAGCAGAAGAAATCATGCAGACAAGGACGCCTAACCCAGGGCAGGGACGGTAGACTGTTTATCACCAGGGCAGGTCAAGGAGAACAAACACAGCTTCAAACACAGGAAAATGTGATTCAGGTGTGTGGGAAGGTATACAAAGTGCAGCACAACAGGCATATGAACTGGGCTGTGGAAGCATTTCTAATTCTATGAGTGGGTGAGAAAGACAAATATCAGGCATCCTGTCCTGGGTGTTATCTTGGAGAATGAAGAGAAACAGAATAGAAGAGGATCAAGTGGCATTCAAACATCCAAGAGGCAACAGGGTCATCGTTACCGGTCAACAGATACTCAGAAAAGGAGCTGTTGTCTACCTCGGTGAACTATAAAAGTCCGTCTCTGAGAGCTTTTTAGCAAAGACCAGAGACGTTGTTTTTTACATCAGTGAGTGTGAAGTGAATTGTTTATGTGCAATTTTGTGTGGCATGACATCAGCTGCGTTTGTAAAAGCTGGCTTTCAGCCCTGATTACAGAAATTAATGCAAAGCATGAGCAGCGTCAACTATGTGCCAGACTCCCATAGTGTGAAACCATGTGCCATTTTCCTGGGAGGGCTTCTATACACCCCCCCTCCCCTTCCACCCCAGTCCTTCTTCTAATGTTAAAGAGCCTCTTTAACCCGGGTAATCATTTTAAGATGTCAGAAAAGAGCACAGCCTTTCTGGGCAGAGTATCTATCACAATTGATGTCTGCGGCATTCAAATGGATGTTAAGCTAAAATGATAAAGGGGCTAGTTCAAAGCACAACACCCCCTTATACATTGAAATCTTTAAAAAGCCCTCCTCAAAGCCTGTGCAAGCATCTAAACTGGGCACCACCCTTAAATAAATTTGGCTCCACTGCCGGCGACTGCCAAGAATGTAATTGATGGGGGCTGACCAGTAATACTTTGAATGCAAACACTTTGGGAGGATTGTGATGGTTCAACAGCATTTCTAGGAAGGGCCCTGGGTCTCTGGGCAGTTTACTCTCTCGCTGTGACCAATGGGAGAGGTAAAGCAGAAGGCTGATATGTAATGCACACTGACAATAGACCCTGGTTTTCATTTGGACCTGCATTTACTACATTTTCTGCCATTAAGTCTCAGAACAACACAGAATCAACCTAAAGCCCCTCTACTGAAGCAGGAGACTTTATTTAAACATAAAGCACTGCATTTAGCTGATGCATAGATGAGGACGGAGTGTATACTGGCATGCACAACCGACGGACGGTAAAGCTTCGTAACGCAGCTTGAATTTATTAACCCAGTGCACCTTAAAAAAACTGAACTAAAAGCTCAACCTGTCAGAATAGAATAACTCTCAACATACGTAAACCCTGCAGGTGCATACAGCACAGTGACCAGGGTGACCGCCACTCTAAATATTTAGGCTAAATGTCTATACACTGTAATCTACTGTAGGAAAATGCATGTGGTTCATTTACGTGTGTATTAAGTCATGCTTGTGTTTTATGCTTGTACTGTAGATCTATGTGGATCACTCCCATGTTGCTATGCCAGCCAGCACAGGGTGGCAGCTGAAGAATTTGGCCACATTACCTTGCCTCCCTTGCTCTCTCATTTTTCTCTCAATCCATCAATCAACTTCCAAAACTTCAAACCTCAAAACTATCACTCCCAAGCTCTCCCCCACGCACACCTCCTGTGCTACTGTCCACAACGCTGAGATATGGATGTAAGCTATTGTTCCTCTTCAGCATACTGATGAAAAAGAACCTCATCACAAGTTGGCATTACAAATAATAAGCTGACAAAATTAAGCTAAAATTATTTTACAGCAAGATGAACATAAATATTTCTGTGGATCTACACAGCGACAGATGTTATGGGTTAAACTGGCTTGAAGAGGTACAGATTTCTAAATCTCAACCATGCATTTTGCGGCCCTGAGAGTCACAGAAGCTGAATGATTGATCACCCTTCCTGTCGATAAGCAGGTTGGAAATTGACACAATACCGGTATACCCAAAGTCCAAACAAGTATAAAAGAAAAAAAGTCATCCGAATGTCTACGAACCACAACTGTGCACGTCTTCTTGTCTAAAGAAAGAGAAGCATGTTCAGGCTCTTGTCAGAAAATGTATAAAATAATTTGTTAGAATGTAATTAAAATGTAATTTCCCAATATTATTCATTATAAATTATTAGTATTATTCATCCCCAGTAAATCTGAATCGTCGTTAATCGTAAAAAAAGAAAAAGACGTGCTGCTTCCAGCTTCTCAAATGCTTTTTGTCTCTTCAATTCAATTTTAATTTATATCTCTGGGTTTTAGACTGTTGCCTGTGAAGATGTCACCTTTGGGCTCTGGGCACATTTCTCCATGTATTTATTTTACAGGCTTTAACAATTCAGAGATTCATTGTAAGAGTAAGCAACATATCAATAAGTATTGGAAATATTTACAACAGCTAGAAGGAATTTGCTAGTTAAAAAGAAGATCAGTAAATGTATTATGGTCATTAGAATACAAGTAGGGAGCCAGATGTGAAAGATTCTGCCAAAAGAGTGGTTAAGTATAAAAAGTAGGATTTTTATTTGGGTATGTACTACGTGTTTGTATGCACATGCATAATGTATTTTGAAAACAACCCTATGATTGACACATGAGCAGCACAATCATTAACTGCCAATCTAAAAACAACCAACTGAATTTCAGCTACATTCTGCTTTTATCAGATGAAAACACAGTTGAGGGAAAAACTCTCTTTACTCCCTTCTGATTTGTAAGTCTCCTCTATGCTCCCAAGTGCTGATAGACTCAACATGCCCTTATTTAGAGAGCCAGGGGATGATAAGTGTGAGAGACTAAGTGACAGAGGGATGGTGGATGGTGGGACAGGGGTATGAGGGAGGTATAGATAGCGAAGGTTTATTGGTTCGGCCTTGACCCAAGGGCTTTCCGAGGTTGTAAGACTGTCCCAAGGGATGTCGGCGCTGCAAAATGCAGAGATGGAGCCCAGTGATAAGGCCTCTAAGACTCCAGCCTTCCCCGCTATCTTCATCCATAACCACCACAAGGGGGGTAAAAAGGGGCACAGACTCCACCCCTTCCCCCACCTTCTTTCTACACCATCTGCATTCCTCTAATGCCCAAGGGATAGGTTTAGTCCTTTTTCTCATATGGTTGCGTATGTTTCGCACATGTATGCCACAGAGCTCAGTACACAGAGACACCTTGACACACGCACAAACACAGACGCACTCGCAGGCACAATCACACTCTGATCTCAGATTTGATAGATGTACGAGGCCCTCAGTAAGTGTATAACGTGTAATGTGTGCCATATGAAGCTACAGCCCCGAAGAGAGATGACTCAATCTCTGTTTGAGTATATACTGACAGTTCTCAAGTCGCTGTCCATTTAGAAAAGCTATCTGCTTTTTATTGTGGTGATGAGGTTAGGGCCCTCTGCGGACAGCCCATGATGCATTTCCCCACATCTGACTTGCATTTGTTTACATTCATTTATCAAAGCATTTGATGTAGCCTGATGTATTTGCATGAGCCTTTTTGTTTGTCCCAAAGGAGGTTTTGAACAGAAAGTTTGGAGTTTTATGAACAAATACTTAAGCCAGCAACATGTATACGAGACGTCCACAGAGGCTGGTAGAAAATACTGTGTTGGCTTGTCAGTGACATTAATCTAAAAAGCTTTTGAAACGTTTTCTTTAATGGACAGTTTGTCTATATTTATAAATCATGCCATTCCTAATCTGTTAGATACTGAAATAACAAAAACTGTTATTGTTAAATATTATTGCAATGATGACTAACAGATTAACACAACCTTGAATATTTTTAATTCTCTGTAAATCGGACAATTTCCCCTTTTTATCCTAAAAACAAACAAACAGACTTCAACGATCAAGGGAGTAAGGCTAAATATAATATAAGTAATGAGATTTTTCGGTGTTCCTTGACTGCAAAACAATCTTTATCATAACTCACCTAGGGACAACAGATACAATATGCTATTTACTGTACCTCATTGATATGCCAATTCAATAAAAAAAAAGCAATAAAGCATTTTGTCATGTGTAGATTAGTCCTGGCATGGTCAAGCCTGATCCTTGTTTTTTTTTTATTGCTGGCATTGTAAAAATCATTGTAATATCCCAAATCTCAGCACTTTGACATCCAGTCACTTTTGTTATTAGCTAAAATCTTCTCCCAACCATAGAAATGCTCCCAAATAGCCAAATATAGACAATAGGAGATATAAGATACATTTCATTTTTCAATTTTATCAAAAAAGCAAGACATTTGGATTCATTTCTTTTTATTTACTAAAAAAGAAAAATCAGTAAGTGATTTTTTGGTGACACGGGGGCAGCACAAGCAGTAAACACAACATTGACATGCTATCACCATCAAGTTAAGGCTAACGTGTTAGCAATTAATTGTTACACATCCAGCGGACACAAAGTAACATTAGCATTCATTTAGAGTTGTGTTTCTGTCAACCTAAAATTATTAGTCCAATGTTCACTCTCTTTTTAGCTCCGTTTTGGTCTTCACCAGATTCTAAGAAACATTGCTGGCTCTATAGCTGCTAAATGCTAACTTTGTTAACAGGCTAGTTGCTAACTTCTATATGCCATTTGGTGCTAAGCAGTTAGTATTTAGCGGGTTCATCAGAGCTCGAACCCTTTCACATTACACCTCGTCATTTCATCCATTTTTAAAATAAAAACAAAATTGGTTAGAGCAGCTTTACGTTCCAGAAGGACACAGACAACATCCCGACTGTGCTTTCCAGAGCCACAGCTTCACATGCCAATGACACAGGTGCCTGTAGCAGGTACCGGCGCACACGCAAGTGAATCTGCTGTAGGCCATGCCGTGCTGGAGGGGGAGGGTTGATGCTGGGCGATGATAACTCAATTCTTCCATGGAAAAGCCTGAGTCACAGAGTGAACATCCTCTGTAACATGTGTCTGTTGGAGGGGGCCACACGTTCATGGTTATTAGATTACGGCTGTACCTGCTCGCCTTGCATCCTCCAGATGAAAGTGGTTAGGACAGCCCAATTAGGAAATTATGCTTGATGTTTCTAATCAGGCACTCGGCTAGATAAAAGAGAAAGAGACTCACCCTGGCCCATGGGGCTGGAGCGCATGGATGTGGCCACGGGTATGTGTGTGTGTTTATATGCACATGCAATCTGGATGGGCCCCAGTCCCTTACCAAAATAAAGAACATTAGTTCAATTATTCTACTTACGCAGATATACAACATTACTCCCCAGTGCGTCCCTATTTTTTCCCCAACAATAATTACAATTCTGTGGATAAATATGGTCTTTATTAACTAACTGCAGATTGCACTTTAAGTATGACTAAATATCATGGTCACGGTTGTTGTTGAGTTGTCCAGAAGGACCGCTCCGCAGGTTTACATTACTTAACTGCCCTAATGAAATAGAAAATATCAAGTTCAACCACAACCATTTTGCATAAATTGCACTGCTTTGAGCTGAACTACTTTTATGGACTGAAGTTCAACCAAAGTCTGCCATGGTTTTCTTTTGACCCAAGTTCAAGCGAAAGAAAGGGGTGATTTAAAAAAACCCACACAACCCAACTGTTGTTTTAACCATTTAAGAGAGAAAGAGAGATTCTGACCACAAGCCAGCGTGCTGTAACAGTATCCACTTTTATGTGCTCGTAAAGCCACTTTTTCACGCCACCGCGCTGCCTGTTTGTGAAAACACTGGCAACAGAAAAGCTTTTGAAGTATTTTCATCAATAGATGCACAATTTCATTAAGTGGTACTTACCGTAATGCATGTCTGTAAAACGATGTTTGCTTTTCATGGTGATGTGATCCGTTCAAACTTTTTTACAGATGACAAATGCAGATTGCAGGGAAAATCAAAAGTAACTGGACATCAAGCTAAAAATTGTGTTTTCTCCATTATGCTTTAGGTTAACACAGAAACATGAGCATTACACCAATATTTCCACGGCGCATAGAAACAATAATAAACAGAATTAAAACACTGATTTAGCCTATGATTCCATGCTAATGCTTCTGACTGCAGTATTGCTCCAAGGCAGTTGTGCTGTAACATTATCACAATGTGAATGTCTTTTGTGGGGGTTCATGTTATTGTAACCACATTGGGAAACCTTGAATAAATTTACAGTACAAGTACAAAGTTTGAACAAACTGAGTAAATAGAGCAGCAAGGTTGTCCATGGGTCACATTATGAACATGAGGGGTCACTGTTAATATCCTCTGTGGGGGAGATCACATCACTTCAGAGGGGGAAAGGTTTGGCAAAGAGCCATGAGGCGTCAGTTTGTCATTATTTCATTGTCAACCTCTCAGTTCACTCTTCCAAAGAAAGGAGATGTTAGGGGAAAAAAATAAAAAAAATCAAAGCCAAGTTACCCGTACTCACTGCATTTAACACAACAGCGCTGTCAAGTTGGGTGAAATATCGGACCAATTCAGTCTTCACCTCCTTTTCTTCTTTCCTTCTCTTGGCTGCTTTTTCATCCTTTATCAGTTCCTGCTTTTTTTTTTTATCCATGTCAGCTGTCTCCCTATTTGTCTCCCAGGAGGGCAAAGTGCTGTTCTAATGAAATTGTTCAACTTGACTTTGGAAGCACATTAAAAGGAAGGGGTGGACAACTGTTAATGCTGCTTCAGCCAAGACGAACAAAAACGGCCAAAATAAGTATTCTGCCCCCTTGGATGCTGAGCTCAGATACATTCACTTCGGGAAACACACAGTCCATCTCCTGTCTGCCGACACGTAGCATTCATCTTTCTTTTCTCCTTGTTTTCACGGTTTCATTCCAGGATTTTTAGCTAGTGGTGTGGATCTGGAAAAGTCGTCTGTTGGTCCATCACTGGTCGAGACTGAAATATCTTGGCAACTACTGGATAGATTGCCATGAAATTTTGTACAAATATTCTTGTTTCCCAGACAATAAATCTTAACGAATTTGCAGATCCTCTGACTTTACATCTAGTGCCATCATTATGTCAAATTTAATTTGTCCAATACCTTGGCTTATGAACAAATACTTGCAAAACTAATGACAATTCCTATCATCTTCAGCTGCACTTTGTCTTTAGTGCTTTATAGCAAATGTCAGCATGCTGACACACATAACTAAGATGGTTAACATGGAGCTCAAAGCATCGCTGTGTCTAAGTACAGCCTCAAGGAGCCTTAGTCTGGATCATTTCTGTTTAAGGTGAAGCGTTCTCATAAATCATAAAACCTTTTCAGATTCTAAATGTTGTCAGGCTGCAGCAACACATCTACATATTTTGGTTGTCAAAATAACCCAAGATCTGTGTTCCTTTTTATTGAAATGCCTCCCATCTTTCTTGCAAATTTTTATTTACAAAGACTAGAGGAGGCCCAGTGAATGAAGTCTGAGTCATGAGGCTTAAAGGCCAGTCGACCTCTCCCAGCTGGCTTGTTTGAGCGCCGCGAGCAATGGGGTGAGTGTGATGATGTTATGGGATTATTTTTATAGAACTGCAGCATGAGGACACTTTGACTGTGTTGCCATGAATTATTCAACCCCCATCTGCGTTGCTGGAGAATGCAGTGGTTTTTTTGGGAACTCTGCGAAAGAGAGAGCTGCTCTTTTTCAAGGAGAAGGGGATTAAACGCTCGCTGCCTTTTTTATATGACGCGTCACCTCAGATGTGCGTTTGGCTGCCAATGCTTAGTCCTCAGTGAGCTGTTTGAATTCACGACAGAGCTGCCTGCGCCCACACTAGACGCCCTCCCCTCCACCACCATGCACACACTCATGTACCAGTGCGCAATGTGCCACACACACTCCTCTTTCTCTGCATGAAAAGCCACTTTGCCAGGTTTGCCTCCCTGCCAGGTCTTTCTAAGAGCACTTAGACGGCTGAATGCGTTGACTTGGTAAGTTGAAGACCACCAGGAAAGTGGATGAAAACCGCCAAAGAAGCACAAAAGTTGCCAGATTTGCTGGCTTGTCAGCTCAATGCCAAAGTACTAAAAAATCCACGGTGACAGCACACCCACATACAGGTATATTTCAATGCCTCAGTTGAGACTGAAGTCATTTGTTTCCCAGTTTTCCACAACAAAGTCTGAAAACCTTAGAAGACATTAATGTCATGCTTCAACACAACATCATTTTGCAATCTGAGGCCAGCTGTGGACAGGTGAAATTGCATGAAAAATAGGAATAGTCAAAAAGTAAGCTCAAGGGAAAGCCCTCGTTTTCCTTGCATCATTAAATTGAAATACGTCTTGGGAAATATAACTGCTTTTGCTACCACAGAGCAGCACGTCTGCCATGTCTGGCACGGGCCTTAAAGCGTGCATCACTATTTCCCAGCACTTCCATAGTGAAAGTGGCCTGATTGGGTGAGAATTAAAATGGCAGTCACAGCCAATAGTCAGTCTGCATTAAGTAGAACAGATGAGGGATTCTGTTGTGACTCCTTAGTCCCGTCTACTCATTCAGTCAACTCCCCACAAGAAATGCTCAGAAAGTCTAGGGTTACCACCAACTAAATCTCCAAGAGATGCAACACATTCACTCCCATATGTATTCACTCACTGGCATTAGGTGTCCTTATGTCTCAAAGCATTAGGAGAGTTATTTGGTAAGAACGCAGATTTCTAGCCAATAAGTCAAAATAATTCAAAATATTAGATTTGTGGCACTGGGACTTGATATAATAAGCACTCTGGTAAATGTCAAATCATTTAATTTGAGAAGATTGAGGACTGCAGTGGTTGACAAGAGAAAGAAAAACGTACAAAGAAAAACCAACGTTTCCATTTCTATTTACAATCATTGAAATTTAGCATGTAGCATCCCAACACCCTATTCTGACTGGCAAACAGAAACAATTAATTCACTTTTAAACAACCCACCTGGACCGATAAATGTATTGGTGTAAAAAAAGTACAATATTTATTTCTTAATTGTAGTAAAGTAGAAGTATAAACTAAAGTTAAAGTTCAGTACCTCAAACTTGCAGTAGTTGGGTAAATGTAGCCTACTTTGTTACATTCCACCAATGTGTAAATCAATATAAAATATCATGTCATTGAATACTTGTTTTGGCAAATCTTCACTTGAGTCCTCAATACAGCACACTAAATGTCTCACTGCAACAGTTCAATATAGTAAATGTTGACACACACACACACACACACACACACACACACACACACACACACACACACACACACACATTAAAAACATCATCACTGGCCTGAATGATGCTACGTGCCTCTTCATTCAGATAAAGTAAAGAAAAAATGTACAACTTACAGTTTTCGTTCAGTCCTGGGCAAGCCGGTTCGGAGTGTCGGAGAGAGGAGGTTAACATGCCGCTGCAGCAGAGGCTGAAATCTTTACCAGAGAAGGCCAAATGTTTGTCCACCAATGGCACCTGAACAGTCCGTCCAACATCTTCATCAGAGAACCCACGCAGCTTTCCCAGTCACTGCGGGGTCTGTCTGTCCTTGAAGCGCCGGGTCACATTAGTCACACTAGCTAACTTTAAGAGACAAACGTTAGCTGTGTCCACGTTCGGACACCACTCGCTGCTATTGGCCATATTCGGACACTTCCGACATGACGCGCTAGCTAATGCAGTCGTTACCAATAGCATTAGCATCCTAGCTTCGCGATTAGTATCCTTATTTCCGCTATCTTAGCAGCTAACAGATACACACAACACAAGCACAAACTTCTAGCCAATTTAACTGTGTTGAAAAATGCATGGGGGGGTAACTGCTATTTTCTCCTCGCTCACAGCTACTCGGACGATATCCAACCTGCCGACCTCTTGTCGTTGCGGTAAGCTATTTGTTTCTTTTCCTCACCTACAACCAATCACAATAGCTGTATCTGACTGACTACTGACTGTCACCAATACAACCCAAAGGGTCAAAAATAATGGTACAATTTGTTTTAATTATAATTGTTAGATTAAACAATTCAAATATGATCGTATTCAACAGGTAAGTTATATATTTTTATTTAAAGTATTTTAATTAGGCCTACTCTATATCTCTATCCATTTTAGTCCCTTACAATAGTGGCAGAGTGGTGGATTGGATCTTTTTAAAAGTTATACATAATACTACAGTGTAGAAATACTCTGTTACAAGTAAAAAGTCCTCACAAATACTTGTACTCGAATGTACAAGTAGCCTACTTCAAAAGTGTTCTGAAGTACAGTACGTAAGTAAATGTACTTAGTTGCATTCCACCGCTGGTCCCTTGTTATATTAACACACTAAACATATATTGTACCTCTCACCAGACTTCTTTTGCAGCCATAACTTAACAAATGTCAGCACCTGAGTCTTTTTACTGACCTTTGTCTTGTTAGCAAGTGTCATTAGTAATGTCAGCGAGCCTGTATGTAGCTACAGTAGTTGTCTCAGTGCTCCTAACACCCTGTAAAACCATTATCACTTTTCTTTATTATGTTAACCACAGACACTGGTGGTTACAGACAGTCTATGGTTCTTTGTACGATTGGTTGTCTTCTATCGTATTTAAATATAGTCTTTGTAATGTGTTGTATGGTGACCCTGATGAAGGCCACAGGCCAAAACATGTTGGTCGCACAATAAAGTTGTTCTTCACACTACAGGTGTTGCTGGAGTTTTCTTTTTTTGGAGCTTTTTAACTTTTGAAATTAACAACAGTTACATATTTATACATTTAGGATATTTCAGTGGGGAAGTAGAATTTTGTATGTATGCAATTATACTTTTTTATGGAAAAACCATATCAAATTTAAATTTTTATTCAAAGCACAGTATTTTTATGTCTTAAAACAAACAAAAACAAAAATTTGCTCAATCTATTCATGTTTTACTAGTTTGACATTTGAGTAGAATTAACAACAATCAGAGCTGATTTGTGGTACTTTTACTCATTTACTATTTGTTTTATTCTCCTGTGCAACTCCATACAGTGTATACAAGTGTGCACACATGACTTTTCTTGTATGACTATATAACATTTTCATATTTACAAAAAAGGTACTGCGTTGTTGTAAAAGCTTCAAACCTAGTGGTCACACATGTGCAAATGTCCTGTAATATCATGATGTCAACACAGAGCTTAACTTAAGCCACAAACATTCAACAGAACACACACCCTCAGGACTCAGCTGCAACAAAGCTACACAGAGAAAACTCAGATTGAACTAATTGTTGACTCGTTCATGCACACAAAAAACACCCAAAAGATGGTTCCCATAAAAACAGTTTATACATGAATTGATTGCAGATCATAAAATCGTATAGTATTGTGTTTTGTATTGCCAATACTTTTAATCATTTCTCATTTCTTTAAACTGCTCTGTAATGATAACAGTCTTTCTTTCTTCCTCTTTCTCATCCGGTTTGTACTCCATGACTGTACCGAAATGTGCACAAGCTTGGCTGATTTACTGAGTGTCAGACAAGTCGTGATCTCTGGACTTTACAGACAGCCAGTGGCAGTTAAACACACTCCCCATATGTAACCCACCTCCTCCACTAATGAAGCCCATAAACCAGACTGTTTGACAAGCGGCAAACACAGCTGAGAGCGCAGGCCGTTTTAATCGGGCCTCTGGAGGGAGACCCACACCTATGGGGAGAGGAGCCCAGGACACGCCGACATACATCAGGCACGACAGGGAGGCCCGAGGCCCCATGCATGGTTTGAACAGGGACCGTCCCTGAGGTCCTCGATTGCACAGGTGCATGATGGAGTCACAGGGAAAGAGGTCACGCTTCACTGCAACTGACTGTGCAGGATTGGAAATGGTTTTCGGCTCTTTTTTTTTTTTTTTTCTTCTGAGTCAGGTTGTGGAAGTGAAAAGAATGATGTCACCCCCAGTGTTGTTACCATGGCTTGGGAGGTAATGTTTTCTGTCTTTTTAGTCTGTTTGTTGTTTATTATCTTCTTTTTTTTAATTATTTTGTTATTAAAATAACAAATTCAGAGGATTGCAAAGCCTTGGTAGCAGTATTTGCTTTAGTTTCAGACGCCAGCTGTGATGATGATATTAATGCCCTCAGTAAATGTGTCTCTCCAGTTGGTATTTTATTTACTGGGTTGTATTACTTTCTCTTTTGCGACTCTTGTATTTCATTGCTATGATACTAAACTGAACTTTACTACCAAACACATGGCAAGAACAGAGCATTTCAGACCAGACCAGAACCCTCCATTATCCATGTTTATTTAAACAAACAAGCTTATTCCATTTCATATGTTCCTGAACTTTAGTACACTGATAGTGCCTCAAGCTTTTTTTCTATTCTTTTTACTTTTCAATTAGAAACTGGACTCAGGATGTTGGACATTGTAAGAATGAAGGTTGGGTCTGCTATTGTGAAAGATCAATCATTTTCACATGGTGAAAGAAATCATTTAGGCAAAAAAAAGAAGAAGCTGAGAGTTCCATCGGAAAATAAGGCAACAGATGCTGAACCACTCCGAGACAGAGCCTGCCAACCGAGGGTTTAGCAGAATGATTCCCTGGCCGTTTTTTCCCCCTGATCTTGCAAGGAAAATAAAAATCTCTCCTTGGCTGCAGATTAAGCATAGATAGAGGGAGGGGGGGTCAACCTTGCTAATGCCTTTTCATCATAATTTATACTCCATCTGCCGGCTCAATCAGCACCTCAGAGACACCCTGCTTTATTTGTCCACAGAACCGTTATTCCTAATGGATATTGCAGCACCTTTTCAATGACCACCGCAAAAACACGTACTCTTTACACACTTCTCTGACCCATTCTGAGTTCATCCTGCTTTGCTCTTTAACCTATACTGTAGATACAAGAGAAGTCAGATGGCACTATATTTCTCAAGATGCATTTGTGATGGTTCCAAAAGGAAGACATTAACTTGCAAAAAGCGTTTCTTTCTGCCTCTGGCGAGCTTAGGTTTCGACACAACAGCCCAATTGGACGGCTTTCTGTTGTTATTCACAAGAGGACGCATGTTTTTAATGGCGCAAACATCAGTGCAGCATTTCGCTTCTCCCCCTCACTTGTTGAACTTGTAACGTGAAGTCAAATGTTTGCTGTATATGTCAGATAGTTTTGGATGAACAATCTTATGTATTATTTCAACTGGATTTGTGATTTTATCCCATTCACGGCAATACATAATGCAAAAAAGTGTAATTATGGCTAAGATTTGTTAAATTGTGCTAAATCGGTCCTTTGGGTGTTTGTGATTTAGCAGAAATATGCCTCAGGGCAATGAAATCTCTCAGAAAATATTTGGATTGCAGCTGGCTTGAGAGCAAAATATTCTCCCAACAGAGAGGAATAAGACACATTTCAAATGCAGACAGAGCTCATGAATAACTTGTGAGCTGTTTCCTAGAGTATTAGATATGTATTACTTGACATTGACAATTGACTGAACAATTAAAATAAATAATAATAAAACTGAAAACAGAAGTGTACAAGATTGTTTACACAGCCACAGAACAATAAATCAGAGTCAAAAGCAGATTCATTTACAATATCATGCCTATCCTTCTCACAATACAAACACATATGAACAGGCTACACAGTCCAGACAATAAGTAAACTTTAGTTAAACACATACACAAATATATACATGCATGTACGTGCACACTGTATGTGCACGCACGCACGCACGCACACACACACACACACACACACACACACACATACAGTTCTTTTAAAGGCACTGGCATGGCGTGTGTCTGTATGAGCCAACCGAGCTTAGGTTGTAAGTATTTGTGTATCAGTACTAATTGCAGATATGTAGCCTAAACATTGATTGCAGGACTTTTACATGTACAACGGTATTCTGCCACCAACAGTTTATTTGTAATAGCTGCCATTTACATAAATTGTTGTCCAAAACAATTTTCAGTGTTTCACAACTGCCTCCAATAAAAACCCTTCAAGGCTAGAATATTAGACAGCAAAAATTATATCATTTTTAAACCTCCTCTCTGAACATTTCTCTGCCAGGACAAATGGCTTATGGCAAATAGAAGTTACTCTCTCATACCCCAGCTACACAGTTGTAAGTACCCAGACCCCCCCTTTTTTTGTTTTTGCATTTTTGAAAAAGCTGTGATTTTCTGTTAACATTTTGAGTAGGTCTTTACAGACTCACTGGGACATTTGTGTTTTTGAGTGTTTGGTCTGTTCCTAACAAACCAAATTTTACAACCTAAGCCCGGTTGGCTCATACAGACACACGCCATGCCAGTGCCTTTAAAAGAACTGTATGTGTGTGTGTGTGTGTGTGTGTGTGTGTGTGTGTGTGTGTGTGTGTGTGTGTGTGTGTGTGTGTGTGTGTGTGTGTGTGTACGTGCGTGTACATAAGTATTTCTGGTGTTTGGAAAGCCATGAAATGCACTAATTGTTTGTCGAGTTATTTACTTTTAATCACAGCCCTCCTGTTTTTGACAAATCGCAGCTGTGGAGGCATCAAGTGAAAGAGTATAGGCAAATCATTTATTTGTTGGACAGCTGTTTGACTGCAATAAGAAAGAGTTCACAGAGTCCTCATCAGTACGCTTTTCCATGCCAGGTGATCAAAAACCAATCAAATAATGGAGGATGAGATGACGAATAGGTCACAGGCCACACATAAAGGGAGAAGGAAAACATAAAAAGGCACCTTTTTGCATCAGTATTTCTAAAAACAGTATCACCATTGTAGTTTTTGTTATAAAGGAACAAAACAACATTCTCTTTTAGATGAGAAGATCAATACCGCTCTCACTTTACTTTGCTCCATGGCTGCGCATCAGTGTCGACTTAAAATGACATTCAATTCGGGCAGCATCGGAGCCAGCGACACAAACAGACTGAACAAACTGATCCGGAAAGCTGGCTCCGTTATTGCCTGCAAACAGGACACATTTGAAGCTGTGGTGAAGAGGAGGTCACTGAACAAACTGTTATCTATCATGGATAACCCCGACCACCCTCTCCACCCCACACTGGTCCAACAGAGGAGCACCTTCTCTAAGAGGCTCCGACAGCTTCGATGTCACATGGACCGCTACAAGAAATCATCCCTACCACAGGCAATTACACTTTTTAACATTTCATCACTGAGTGTTAGATAAGACTCATATACATCACAACTGCACTAAGTGCAACTTGCACAATAGGTTTACTTCTATCTTTATTAAAGTGCCCATATTATGCTCATTTTCAGGTTCATAATTGTATTTTAAGGTTGTACCAGAATAGGTTTACATGGTTTAATTTTCAAAAAACACCATATTTTTGTTGTACTGCACAGCTCTCTCTCACTGCTGCAGATCCTCTTTTCAGCTGGTCTCTGTTTTAGCTACAGAGTGAGACCTCTTTTCTTCTACTTCTTCTGTACTATCTTTGATTGCACATGCACAGTAGCTCAGATGTAGATCATGTCAGCTAGCTAGCTCCATAGACAGTAAAAGTAAAAGAAAGGCTGTTTCTCCAACTTCGGTCAGTTACAAGGCAGGATTAGCTGGGAGACTTCTAAATGAGGGCGCACATGTAAGTAGTTCTTTTGTAGATTATGGTGAACTTGTGTGTGTTGTAGCAGTGCTTTGCTATTGAGAACGAGGTAGCATGATAGCGTTAGCATTAGCATGCTAACGCTAATGCTACGAGCTAACGGTTGCAGTTAGCCAGCTCGTTCCGGCTTGTGACGTCACAAGCCGTGCCGATTTTGAACAGCTCACCTGGAGACTGAAGGCAGAAGTTTGTATGCGTGTGGAAGCACCAGAGACACAAAAGAACACCCCAAATCCCAGAAAAAGTATTTTTTTCATAATATGGGCACTTTAATACTATTTAATTCAATTCAATTCAATTTTATTTATAGTATCACATCATAACAAGAGTTATCTCAAGACACTTTACACATAGAGTAGGTCTAGACCACACACACTATAATTTACAAAGACCCAACAAATCCAGTAATTCCCCCAAGAGCAAGCATTCACATCCACATCAGTGGAGAGGAAGAACTCTCTTTTAGGGAGAAACCTCGAGTGGTGAGGAAAACTTTCTTTTAGGGAGAAACCTCAGACAGACCCAGGCTCTCGGTAGGCAGTGCCGATTGGGGGTGTGACGAACAGTGGCAATAATAGTCACAATAAAGATAATGGAATTATGACTAGAAATAGTTGTTGTAGTAGCTCATGGCGTAGCAGGGCACGGCAGGGCTTTACAGGGTGTAGCAGGGCACTACAGGGTGTAGCAGGGCACTGCAGAGCACTGCAGAGCGTAGCAGGGTGTAGCAGGGTGTAGCAGGGCGCGGAGCAGAACCATGATTTAGATGCCACCCTAATCCAAGGAAAACTGCTGGGCGATAAAACATAAGGACTCCGGGGAATAAGCTCCCCAGAGCTAAGTTAGTAACAAGCATTTCTGGGACAAGGATGCACACAGATGGAAAAAGAGGAGAGAGAAGCTCAGTGTGTCAAAGGAAGTCCCCTGCCTGTCTAAAACTATAACAGCATAATTAAGAACTGGTGCAAGGCAATATGTGTTAAATATGTGTTTTTGTATTCTATCCTATTTATTATTTCATGTATAATTGTATCCTATTATTTCATGTATATTCTGTATGTGTGCTGTGTGTCTGATATTTTGCTGCTGTAACACTGTAATTTTCCATTTTCGGGATCAATAAAAATCTATCTATCTATCTATCTATCTATCTATCTATCTATCTATCTATCTATCTATCTATCTATCTATCTATCTATCTATCTATCTATCTATCTGGTATGTTGGTCTCTGGTGATTGGTTAGGGAAAATCAAATGTGTAACGAGCAACTGTCTGATAGCAGGCATGTCCAACACTTAACCCAACGTAAAATCACATCTTGCTGTTTTTGTATGAATGGCTAGCTGTTTCCCCCTGCTTTCAGTCTTTATGCTATGCTAGGCTAACTGGCTCCAACTACATATGTACTGTACAGACATGGGAGTGGTGTCAATCTTCTCATCTAACTTTGGCCATCAAATCGAATAAGCTTATTTCCCAAAATGTCAAACTATTCCTTTAATTCATTTCATCATAATAATAGCTGAAGCATCTTACAGGAGACCACCAACCAGTTTTCAAATCTCGCCTGCAGTGTATCTCAGCGTACTCTTGATGTTGTACTATCACCAGAGTGTAGGTTAACACAAGTATGCTTTTCTCTTTGATCCTTAACCCCTTCACTCACACACACATATGCTGCTCCTCTCTGTAGTTGTTGTCAGATGTGACATCTGATCCTGCTCACTAATGACTAAACATGGCGTCGTACACTAAGCCCCTGCATGGCTATGGAACATCTCACTGAGTGACGTGATGAAGCTGAGCTTAAAGACGATGCAAGATGAGACGAGACAGAGTAGGGGAGAAGAGCCATTTAGGGGCTTTTTAACTGGCTGGCGACTCCGGCAGGAACAGGAGGCACCTGCACAAAGTCATGAGACAGCCTGCCGGGGGCCCCGATGGAGACTTATGGGTGCTGTCACCGGTCCAGGGCCGTGTCCTTACTGTCACGCCGCATGATGGAGCCCAGAGAGATGCTTTTAAAATCTGCAGTGTATCCCTTACAGAGCAGGCACACTCCCTCATAGAGCAGGCAGAGTCATTATAAAGGAGGACAAGTTGAAAATACTGAACAGGATAGACGATAAGAACATCAATATGTTAGTTAGTTAGTGAGTGAGTTAGTTAGTTAGTTAGTTAGTTAGTTAGTTAGTTAGTTAGCTAGCTCTGCATCTGCATCATTATTTGTTAGGAACCATTTTTTTTTGCTGGAGAAGAAGCTTAACATTTAAAAATGCAGTCTTAATGTTTATGAGTGACTTATTAATATTCATAGCTGACTACTAGATTTAGATGACCTATTTACCCATTAACATGTATATCTGGCTTGTTTCAAAAAGAGAAACTCTTGACCATTTATCAGTGACTTTCTTAATGCCTTTATTTTCTACTACTTTGTATACTATTTTCTACCGTTTCATCACTCTGCAAATAAATGTGACTTCACTTAATTTGTGACTCAAAAGCCAGAGAGATTCTAAAGTTTAAAAAAAATGAGATAAACACACACAGCTTTTCATACAACTTGATAGCCTGATGCCGAAGAGTAAAATCAACATAATAATAAATGTCACAAAGTTCAAAGACACTGCAGTTGTTTGATGGAGAAAACACACTTAAGAAAGTCTATTCATCAATCAAGCATCTGCTTCTGCCCAGTTGTGCGGTCAGAAGGAATCCCTGGCATGTGGAGTGTGTTTTTAAGGAGTGCTGGAAGGAGCCACCTCTTCAGTCTTGCTCAACAACACAATGCCGTTGACTCACTGAATGATCCAACTTGACTCTTTGGGATGGCTGAGTGAAACCCATGGAGACATTGAGAGTCCGCGGCATTCTCTTTTAATTAATCAGGGCGAGGTGAGATCAAACGCCCTGCTAACACTCCCACGACAGGGTGGGGAAAGAATACTCAAGCTGGGGGAATTTTGGGAGAGAAATGTTTGTTTCTAGTTCTTATGATTATGTTTTTCATTTTGATTTCTAATAAAGTGATGGTGATAATAGCCATACACACACATATTTGGGTCCTGCCCTCTCTTTATAAACAGAGGGCTTCATTAGTCCAGATGCATGCATTTTAAAAAAAAGCTTGGGAATCTAGAGCGCAGTCTGTCAATTTCAACACCTGCGTTCCACTCCCTCATAAAAACCACCTCGTTTCACTCCCGAGGGTGATCTAAGGGCATGTAAGACTCTTTCGCATCCCTTCAGACTCCCACTGCAGGTTCCACCGGCCTGCCTTTGACATACCAGAAGTTATTTGTGTTTATCGAAGGATCGCCGTCGTCATGGATTCTGAGGACTTTGAGATGACCTCACGATTACCAATGAAGAGTAATGATGAAAAAGTAGCTGATTATGTTATCAAGGAGATTTTGATTTGATTAAATAAAAGATTGAATTGCCTGAATTGTTGTAAAGTAATTCCACATTTATCTTTCACTGTTAAAAGCTGTAAATTCACATTCACTGTCCGATCAAGTTAAGTTCAAACAGCCATCAGAGCTGATTCCAGATCATTTTGAACACCAAAGTCATATCAGCTGTACTGTAATCCTCTTTTATTATAACTCCTTTTATAAATTACTGTCACCCAAAATGAACCCTGTCAAATGTCCTGTATGCAAACAATTATTTCAGTTGAACAAATCAAAACTGCATTGACCTTTTGCTGTATCTCAAACCCTACATTAACACCCATGTGACTTTCTGACGGAGAATGTGTCTCCATTTCTCCTATATCTCCTATATCAGCAGATTTATGTGCCCGAGATG